>NC_143262.1:88421590-88746363 GCF_984573655.1 Nuphar pumila
TATTTCATGCACAACGATTTGCAAGCACAACGATTTTCAGGCACAATGATTTATAGGCACAATGATTGCAAGTACAACGATTTATAGGCACAACGATTTGAAGGCACAACGATTTGTAGGCACAATGATTTGTGGACACAATGATTTGTAGGCATAACGATTTGTAGACACAACGATTTGTAGGCCCAACGATTTGCATGATTCAACAATAAAGAAATATGGTATTTCAGATCGGATACTAATGGATGATCAGATATGATTGTTTCGGACAAGGTTTGGTAGAAATATAAATTGCGAGACAAAGAGTATTCACCATCAGATATGAGTATTTCAGATCTGACAGAATGAGAAAGTGTGAGACAGAGAATATGCACTATCAAGAAAATTTGGGATCTGACGCAAGAATTGAATATTTTAGATCTGACGCATGTACACAATCAGATCTGAATATTCAAGACAAACCGTGAAACGAGAATAGAAAGAAGAATTGGGAGAAAAAAGAAATGGAGCCTTTCAGGTCTAACGCAGATTCGCGTCAAATATGAATACTCAAGCATGAAAAATAGTAGAGAAGGAGTAAATGAAAGAAATAAGAAGAAGATGAAAGTAAAGTGTGGAAGAAGAAAACCTCTTGATTGGATGCAGGTCGATCTCTCAGATCAGACCTTATAGAAGCAGCTTCGAAGCCCCAGATGGATTTCTGCCTTGATACCATGTTAGATTTCACTAGGATCTGTCACACGTGAAAAGAAAGATGAAAGAGAAAAGAGGAGTTGCGGCTGTCACGATTTTCAATAATGAAATCATGACCTAAAACATGTATATATATTCTTTGTTTATAGTATGGATCAGGTCTGATATATTATCTAGACTCGAAATACAAAATAACAAATACAAGTAAAGAATACACAGACAAATAGACTTTTTCAAGATTAACTGCGACAAATGCAGCACTCTAGTGCCCATTTCTTTGGCACACTAGTTCTCCAACCCCCAACCTCCCACCCCACCGTTTCTTTTTTCATCATTTTTCTAGACAAAAAAGTACTCGCTGGAAAACCATGCTCTGATTACAAGCTGCATGCATAAAGCTCATTAATGTCTTCCTGTGTACCATCTATATATTAATCTGGTCCAAAACACCATCACCATCTCCTTGAAAGTATAGCTCCAGTCCCACGGTACCAAAAACTAAAAGTATTGAACACTGAATAAAAACAAAGGTATGTTATATGTAAACCACGAAGAAATTTCCAATACCTCATGGAGAACCCTAGCTGCCAACTCCTCTGCAGTATCAGTCATCAACACTGGTACAACCCTCTGAGCAAGGATGTGTCTTGTATCATAGTGCTCATCCACAAAATGGATTGTTGGACTAGAATACCTGCATTGACTCCAAGATATTCAGTTGAATAACTAAATGTAGGAAATAGAAGAGCATATATGGAAATAAAATCTTATAACAATCAACTTTGAGCCTATAATCATAAAGATGAAGGTTTGATATTCATGAAATTGTTTATTGATACTCTAAAGTTGAAATCTAGATCACAGCTTACATCAAATGAACTAACCTGTAAAATGTTCATATCTCAATAATGATTTGCAGCACAATAGCCGAAGCAACCTTATTTCATGATTCTAGAGGTTGCCATGTATAATTTTGCTAAAACAAAATTGTGACTGAAATATTACAAAATTATATAGATCATTGTTCCATCACTTGTTTGAAACATATGCAGAAACATAAACCAGAAACAGGTAGAGCTGGTGAGGGAGCTGAAATTACCGTTCAGAGGGTGTTCAAGCTCGACTCGTTCTTGTGGTGAACAGAGACAAGCTCAGGCTGGCTCGTTTACTAAAAAAATACATTTTTCAAAGTTAAAAATCATAGAATTTAGACTCTAAACCTAAGCTCAAACTGATTCATTTACAAAATAAATACACTGTTTCAAAACTGTAAGCTATAGGACTTGAACTCTATACTTATTGCTTGCAAGCCAAATACTTCATCTATCTGTGCTCTATGATATAAAATGCATGTAAAAGATGTTTATTACTACTTAACAAGCTTATAAGAGCCAATCCGAACACCCATTGTTCATGTTTGGCTTGCCATGCCACAAGTTCGAACAAGCTCTTTACAAGCTGAGCCATGATCGGATAGCTCATTTCCCATCCCTATAAACAGGTCTTAAACAAATTCTAAATCCAAAACAATCCAAAGATCAAGCTGCTATATGCAGATGCTCTGTACATCGAGAAAGCGAAGTTGAGTGACAACATTTCTGCTTTTTTAGCACATATTTTGTATCAGCAGACTAACATATAATGCCAAAGAATTTTTTTCACAAATAACGATATCTACCTATCACCTAAACAATAAAAGGGTATTAATTAAGGTTGCTACATAGTGTGTGTTGGATCATCATTCGGATCACACAGTTTCACAATCAACATCATGATATAAAACAACATATAAATCATGATTAACAATAGATCAAAACAAGAACAGGGAGCAAGCATGGCATTTTCTGCATCAGACCAATATCCAGACATGTGCAAATGAACAAACAGATGCAAAGAGCATAAAGAAAACAACGAAAACATGTTTAGATTATGTAACAAGCTAAGGCGTACGAAAGTACTCCCCTTAGAGAAGATTCGCCCCCACATACAGTGCAAATCAGGGTCTGACGTCCTTCCCCCAGGATACAATAGCCACGACGAACCGAACGGTGCACTCCGGCGGATCGTCCTTCGAAAACAACCTTCATGAACCAAATGTTGCAGAACACTCCTTTCGGGATAACTCAGGAAAGAGAGAGAGAAAGAGCAACAACGGAGATGGGAAATCGCAGAGCTCTTCTCCAGAAATGTGTCTGTCTCAGCCTTTTCATAATCCCAACCCTTACCATGCTTTTATAATCCACGAACGGTTATGAAACGTGGAAGGACCCGTTACGGATTCTGAGGAGACGTGATCCGTTAACGGACTTCGAAAGATTGAGATCCGTTACAGAATCCGAAGAGCCATAACGGGCACAGAATCCAAATATCCAAAGAAACTTTGGGTAAAAAGGTACTTTGTCTTGATTGGATATGGCCCTAAAGGGCCAATTACCCGAACCCGAACCCGAACCCGAACCCAAACCCAAACTCGAGCCCGACCCGGCTCGGCACGACACGACATGGCACGGCGGGCGGGCGGGCGCGCTCGCGCACGTGTGTGTGATGGTCATCCCACTCTCTTGTTCTCAAGAACAAGTGTATGAGTTTACATGTGGCTTATAAAGCCCACAACAAACTCATGCACAAACAATATGGGACTATTCCACCTCATCAAGACCACATTTTCCAAAACAACCTAGTTTCTTCTTTGAATTTCCTCTCCCTTCCTTCTTACACCTAACATTCCCCCACAAATTCAAAGAATGAAATGGGAGGAAACCAAGGTGCAAAATGAGACAATCTGCAATAGAACATATCATGCTTTCAACAATGGTACATTCCGATTTGAACCACTACCTTAGTTGACTAACTTTACCCCCACAAGAACGAAGTGAACTGAAGTCTTGAACTTGAACCTTTGGTGTAGGAGTGTTCATTAGCAACAACATGATAAAGGTTCTGATTGTAATCTTTAGGGGCGGCGCGTTAAAGGCCATGCGCCCGAATCTTGTTTCATGAGTGACTTCAGGAATAACCCAATTCCTTAAACTGCGGCCACACAGTCACACTCACATAGATGAGCTTCTTCAAAGATGCACTGCTAACATCTCGCCTAGAAGGCTTTGAACCCATTCAGAGTTTTAACTCTTCCTTAACTTGCAGCTACAACACCTTTTTAGAGTAAACAAGGGAATAAACACAGATACAAGGTATCATATTTAATAAGGTGCTATACAGTTCACCCTACAACTTGTTATTACCACATTGAACCTACTTTGTGGGATCTCCACTCAGATAGGTTGGGTTGCTACTACAGATGAACTACTGATGGGTTTCAGTCCCATCCCCTCTCTGGATTTCAGAACTAAAGACTTATTTAGTCCTTTCGTTAATGGATCAGTTGTGTTCTCTTTGGATCCCACATAGTCCACAACAGCCACTAACTGAGACACCAGTTCCCTTACAGATTTTATTCTGACTTGGATGTGTCTTTTCTACTTTTGGTTATATTTTGTGCTTTTAATCTTTGCAATAGTGGCCATATTGTCACAATGCATAGATATCGCAGGAATTGGCTTGCACATTAAAGGAAGTTCCTCAAGAAGTCCCTTTAACCATTCAGCTTCTAATCCTGTGACATCTAAAGTACAGAGTTCAGCCTCAAAATTAGACCGAGACAAGATGGTCTGCTTTACTGATCTTCAGGCGACTGCGCCGCCACCCAAGGTAAATACATACCCTGTCACGCCATAACTTCCAGAGTTCATGGCAATCCAGCTCGCATCACTATATCCCTCAAGAACTGCAGGGAATCTCTTGTAATGCAAACTCAAAGAAATGGTTCATTTCAGGTACCTAAGTACTCTGTCCAATGCCTTCCAATGAGTGCGATTTGAACAACTTGTGTATCTACTTAATTTTGTCACGAAGAATGAAATATCCGGTCTCGTGCAATTTATAAGATACATCAAACTTCCAATAATCTAGGAATACCTCAATTGAGACACAGGAACACCAGTCGTATTCTTATGAAGAGGGATAGAAGGGTCATATGGAGTTGCTACAGATCTCCCTTGGTTATAGCCAAATTTCACAAGTACTTTCTCAACAAAGTGAGACCGAGAAATTGATATTCCCTCAGCTGAACGAGTCAGCTTTAAGCCTAAGATCACATTTGCAACACCCATATCCTTCATATCAAACTTACTACTAAGAAACGACTTTGTCTCATTCACAATTCCCTTATTGGAATCAAACAATAGAATGCCATCTACATACAGGCATAAAATAATACAACCATCACTTTTAACTTTGCAATAAACACACTTATCAGATTCATTGACAACAAAGCCAAATGATAAAATAATATTATCAAACTTCTCATGCCATTGTTTAGAGGCTTGTTTTAGTACATATAATGACTTAACAAGTCTACAAACTTTATCTTCATTACCAGAAGTCACATAACCCTCAAATTGATCCATATAGATTTCTTCTTCAAGATCGTCATGCAAGAAAGCAGTCTTCACGTCCATTTGATGGACCAAGAGATCATAAATGGAAGTCAGTGCAATAAGCACCCTAATAGTGGTCATCCGGGTAACCGGAGAATAGGTATCAAAATAGTCTATTCCTTCCTTTTGTTTGAACCCCTTGGCAACCAGTCTCGCCTTGTACTTGTCAATGGATCCATCCGGTTTCAACTTCTTCTTAAAGATCCATTTGCACCCAATTGTGGAACTACCACGAGGGAGGTCAACCAGTTCCCAAGTACCATTAGAGACAATGGAGTCCATTTCACTCTTTATGGCGTCTTTCCAATGCATTGCTTCAGGTGAGGCCATTGCATCTCGGAAAGTGGGAGGATCATCCTCGATAAAGTAAGTGATAAAATCACTTCCCAAATCCTTGGTAATCCGTGGTCTCTTGCTCCTTCTAGGTTCAACCACTTTCTCAGACTCAATGGGTCTAGGATGAGAACAAGATGGTTCTACCCCCACATCTGTCATCCTTTCCACATGTTCGGGAATGAAACCAGAAGTTGAAGGTATATCTAAAGAAGAAATATTCTGAGGTACACCAACTTTCATGGGAAATACATCTTAAAAAAATGTAGCTTCTCGAAGCTCAATAGAGTTAATATCTACGCCAGATATCTCAAACTTGATTACTAAGAACTTGTAGGCATAACTGTTCTCTACATAACCCAAAAAGATAACATCTACTGTTTTAGGACCCAGCTTCTTCCTATTGTGCTCTGAGACAAGTACCTTAGCAAGGCACCCCCACACTTTAAGGTATTTCAAGCTAGCTTTCCTATTTCTCCAGAGTTCAAAATGACTACTATCCTTATGCTTCTGAGGAACTCTATTCAGAATATGATAAGCCGTATTTAGAGCATCCCCCCACATATAGGTAGGTAATCCAGAACTCCCAAGTAGAGTATTTATTATGTCAGTTAGGGTTCTATTCTTTCTTTCTCCAATCCCATTGGATTGAGGAGAATATGGAGCAGTAAACTCATGAACTATTTCAACAGACTTGCAATATTCATCGAGTTTATTAGAGGTATATTCTCCCCCTCTATCAGACCTCAAGCTTTTAATTTTCTACCAGATTGTGTTTATGCTTCATTCTTAAAAATAAGAAACTTATCAAAAGCTTCATCTTTTGATTTTAGCAAATACACATAACAATATTTAGTGCCATCATCTATAAAAGTGATAAAATACTTTTTATGATTTCTGGTTAATACTCCATTAAACTCACAGATATCTGTATGCACCAGATCCAATATTTCAGAATCTCTAACAATCGTATGGAATGGTTTCCTACATTGTTTTGCTTGCACACAAATTTCACATTTTTTAGTTTTATCAATGGAATGCTCAGGAATCATTTTCAAGTTCATCATGCGTTTCACAGAATTGAAATTCACATGACCTAATCTATTATGCCACAAATCAGATGATTCTATGTTATATGCAACATTAGATAATGAATCAAAAGAAACATCATTTTCTAATTTATCACTGCAAACATGTTCAACCCGAAGTTTAAACAAATCATCATCTAAATACCCCTTGCCAATAAAAGTTCCAGAATGTAAAACAATAACTTTATTACATTTAAAGTTAAATTCATAACCCTCTCTAACAAGACATGAACCACTTAGAATGTTTCTTCTAACTACAGGCACATGATGCACTCTGTGTAAAGATAGAACTCGTCCTAAAGGAAACTTCAGATCCACGCGTCCAATCCCTAACACCTTTGCAGTCGTTGAATTGCCCATAGTCACGAATCTGCCTTCAGCAGCCTGGTATGAGACAAAGACAGACTTATCAGCACAAACGTGCACATTAGCCCTAGTGTCAACCAGCCACTTAGTTGGCTTATAGACGTGATAGATTTATGGGTTAACAGAAACATACCCAATCCTGGTCCCAACGACCTCTGTCACCATGTTGACTTGAGGCATTCCGTCTGTGGTCCCATGAGCTTTGGCCTTCTTGGAAGGACATTCCTTAGCCCAGTGCTCAACCTGCTCACAGTTCCACCACGGTTTGTTCTTTGCCTTTTTTTAGATTTTGGCCTTAAGTTTAAACTACTTTTTCATTGCAGATTTCGATTTTTGTCCATTGCCCTTAAAAGATCCGGTCATCATGTTCACCTTAGGCGGTTCAGTTGGCATTACGATCTGTTTCTGGCTCCTATGCTCCTCTTCAATAGCAATGACTACCATAAGATCATCTAAGGAAATCTTCCCTCTACGATGCTTGAGACATATCAAAGTCTACCCAAGACTTAGGAAATTTCTCCACGATGGTCATAACCTGAAATTTCTCAAGAAGTTTCATTTCAGCCTCAGCCAAACTATGGAGCAATAGCAGAAACTCGTGTGCTTGCTCAGTGACCGACTTGCATTCTACCATCTGATATTTCAGAAACTTGGCAACAGAGTACTTTTCAAGACCTTAGTCTTCAGTATTGTACTACTTGTCAAGCTGATCCCATAGACCCTTAGCAGTTGTAGACGAAGAACAATACACATCGAACAATGTGTTGGACAGAGCCAACAGTATGTAGCCACGACATATACTGTCCTTTTCTTTCCATTGGACTGCCGCAGTGACTGCAGCAGGGTCAGGGTCAGTATCAGAAACCAAAGGGCAGTCGATTTCTAGAACCGACAACAACCCTATCATAGTGAACCAGATCTTCATGCGTTGCTGCCAACGCTTGAAGTTCTGACCGGCAAACTTTTCTGGCATACCAGACATGTCTACTTTTGGTACAAACGCAGAAGAAGACGACATGCTTAGAATCTTCTCTAAGACTGTTGGATCATCATTCGGATCACACAGTTTCGCAATCAACATCATGATATAAAACAACATATAAATAATGATTAACAGTAGATTGAAACAAGAACAGAGAGCAAGCATGGCATTTTCCGCGTCAGACCAATATCCAGACATGTGCAAATAAACAAACAGATGCAAAGAATATAAAGAAAACAACAAAAACATGTTTAGATTATTTAACAGGCTAAGGCGTACGAAAGTACTCCCCTTAGAGTAGATTCGCCTCCACATACAATGCAAATCAAGGTTCGGCGTTCTTCCCCCAGGATACAATAGCCACGACGAACCGAACGGTGCACTTCGGCGGATCGTCCTTCGAAAACAACCTCCACAAACCAAATGTTGCAGAACACCCCTTTCGGGATAACTCAGGAAAGAGAGAGAGAGAGAGAGCAACAACGAAGATGGGAAATCGCAGAGCGCTTCTCCAGAAATGCGTCTGTCTCAACCTCTTCGTAACCCCAACCCTTAGCATGCTTTTATAACCCACGAACGGTTATGAAATGTGAAAGGACCCGTTACGGATTCTGAGGAGACGTGATCCGTTAACGGACTTCGAAAGATCGAGATCCGTTACAGAATTCGAAGAGTCATAACGGGCATGGAATACGAGGAGTCGTGACCCGTTATCCTTTTCCATAACCCATTACAGAATCCAAATATCCAAAGAAACTTTGGGTAAAAAGGTACTTTGTCTTGATTGGATATGGCCCTAAAGGGCCAATTACCTGAACCTGAACCGGTCCGGCTCGGCATGACATGACACGACACGGCACGGCGGGCGCGCGCGCGCGCGTGTGTGTGTGGTGGTCATCCCACTCTCTTGTTCTCAAGAACAAGTGTATGAGTTTACATGTGGCTTATAAAGCCCACAACAAACTCATGCACAAACAATATGGGACTATTCCACCTCATCAAGACCACCTTTTCCAAAACAATCTAGTTTCTTCTTTGAATTTTCTCTCCCTTCCTTTTTACACCTAACATTCCCCCACAAATTCAAAGAATGAAATGGGAGGAAACCAAGGTGCAAAATCAGACAATCTGCAACAGAACATATCATGCTTTCAGCAATGGTACATTCCGGTTTGAACCACTACCTTAGTTGACTAACTTTACCCCCACAAGAACGAAGTGAACTGAAGTCTTGAACTTGAACCTTTGGTGTAGGAGTGTTCATTAGCAACAACATGATAAAGGTTCTGATTGTAATCTTTAGGGTCGGCGCGTTAAAGGCCATGCGCCCGAATCTTGTTTCATGAGTGATTTCAGGAATAACCCAATTCCTTAAATTGCGGCCACACAGTCACACTCACATAGGTGAGCTTCTCCAAAGATGCACTGCTAACATCTCGCCTAGAAGGCTTTGAATCCATTCAGAGTTTTAACTCTTCATTAACTTGCAGCTACAACACCTTTTCAGAGTAAACAAGGGAACACGCCCGAGCCCGGCCCGGCACGACACGGCACGGCGGGCGCGCGCGCGCGCGCACGTGTGTATGGTGGTCATCCTACTCTCTTGTTCTCAAGAACAAGTGTATGAGTTTACATGTGGCTTATAAAGCCCACAACAAACTCATGCACAAACAATATGGGACTATTCCACCTCATCAAGACCACCTTTTCCAAAACAACCTAGTTTCTTCTTTGAATTTCCTCTCTCTTCCTTCTTACACCTACCAGTGTGCACCATAAACAGGTTTCCAAGGAAAGCCAGATAGGACCAAAAGTAGGAAATCAGGGTGGATACACCAAGAGAGTTCAACCTTCCAAATCACTTTGTTTAATGATAAGCACAAAACCATTTTAAAACAGTATTTTGGCTATGAATAATAAGAATTTATGATACGAGAAATCTTCTTGTCAGGCTGGAGAAATGTAAAACTAGATTTAGCTATGATATGTACAGTCTTCATTGTCCTTTTGGAATGTATTGTTTTGTGAGAAAAATGAAAAAAAACACAAATGATAAAGATCACTATAACTTGTGATTTAAATTTGAATATTCAAACCTTCAGTAACTATGAAAAGTAGGAACTGATGATCAAGATGGGTACAACACCATAAACAGCCTCACATTATGGACATAGATTGAGAGATTGGAGAAGCATAGCTGCAACAATTTAAGACCCGGATACATAGACACACGAATGTGCCTGGACACACATGCACATATATGCATGCACAAAAGCAAATCATGTTTTCCACCAAATGAGAAAGGCTACAAATGCTAAAAGTTCAAATCTTATATTCAATAACATGCTTGGGGAGGGTCAGCATTAAACCTCAACCATAATCCAGATGTATTTGCTAAGCAAATTGAAACAGTAGAACCAATTTTTGACGCATGATCTGGATGTTGAATATTAAATCCTGACTTGAACAAGCAGTTCATAAATATTGGATGATATTTCTGGCATTTCAAGAAGTGGAGGACTATTTGGAGAGTTTGGTTATTTACAGTGTGGTGGTTCATATGGATGGCCAGAAATGATGCTACTTTTCGGGATGCCTCGTTCAACCTTAACTGTTTGACTCATAGGGTCTTCGCTGATGTGTATGCTATCTTATGCATATATCTCAAAGACCTATCTCTGCCTCCAACCGATCTTCATCTAGATGTGGTCCTTGATGAGTTTTCTGTTTTGTGTTCAGGTTTTTCTGTTTTTGTGTAAATGGTGTTTTCATGTTTTGCTGTTGTGTTTGTGATTGTGGGACTCAACGTTTTGTTTAGTCACTTTTAAGTAATGTTGATAGCTTTTCAGCTCTCTCTCTCTCTCTCTCAAAAGTGAGAGAGTCCAAAGAGAGTCAACCACGAAGCAGAGAGACTTGGGGAGGGATAGGGGGTGGTGGTTAATGGATCGGGCGTGGGCCGAGTACATTGGATCCGAATTTGGTCCTGGACACTGAAAAAAAAGTTTGAAACGGTGAGATTTTCAAAATTCTTATATTTTTCTCGAATTTTTATCGGTAAATATAATCAAATAATGTGTTGAAAAATCTCAAAAGGGTTTAAAAAATAAATAATAAATAAACTAATTGCGTGCAAAAAATGTATATAAAGTCTGCCTTCGATTTCAACAATCATATCCAGAGACTAGTAAGTATCAACTATCAACCTAGAAAAACTAAACACATGGTGAGATCAAAATGAAAAAGGATGTACCACCGAGGTGGTATCCCATGAGTTACGCAGGGTCCTGTACCAAGCTGAAGGCCCAGGTTCGAATCCCTCTGCCACGTGGGGCTTAAGAAACATCTGGTAGGGTCCGGACTAACCCCAGCTTGCCTATAAAAAAAATTGAGAAAGGATGCTCTTTCAGAATTAAGAGCAAGCCAACGTCCAGCATAGGCCCTATGAGTGAGGGTCTAAGCCTTGGAGTTTTAAAGTTTCTAGGCGACGTAGGTATTGCAAGCTCAGCCAGTACGACGAGCAGGTCTTCGAGTTCATACCAGTTTATTTCAGTATTAAATAAAGAAATAATATATATAAATAATCATATTATTCTTGTAAAATGGCAAGCTTTCCAAAATGCCTACTAATATGCTGAAATCCCCCGGATGTTCGAAAGTTTCATTCCTGGTCTTTTTTTTTAATATTTTTGTTCCTCGCAAATATAACACCAAACAGGCTCCGCGTGGTTGGTAGGAGCTGTCAGTGCATGTCTCCTTGGGGTGGGACGTTGCATGTTCAAATCCCAGTGGTACGTTGCATAATAACTGATAGGGGTCTGACTAACTTCAGCTTACCTTTCACAAAAATATATAGCACCAAAATTCTAATTGACATTATTTATCAATTTAACTAAATAATAACGTTATTTCGCCATTGATATCGTCATTAACATTATCCTCCTCCTCATCATCCTCATCATAATAATAGCTTACCTTTCGCAAAAATATATACATAGCACCAAAATTCGAATTGACAGTATTCAACAATTTAACCAAATAATAACGTTATTTTTCCATTGATATAAAGAGAGAATAACCAGTATGTGCGAAATGATAAGTGCTAAATGAGTTTTTTAGGTTTTTTTTTTTGTTTTGTTTTTAAATGTTGACCATACAAATGTGATCTGTGTACTTGATTTTATAGGGATCAGCTCTTGAAGTGTTGGGTTCAGATAAATGGGTACATTTTTACAAGGTTCGAAAAATCAAAGGTTCAAATTTTTTGTAAATTTTTTAAGCTCTAAATATCATTTTTTCGTCAAAAATACATGATTCAAGTGTTGATTCCTCGTAAATTGACCATGCCCAACACATTTATGGGGTCAAAATTGCAAAAAAAAATATTGAAAGTTCAGAAAAAACCATTAGCACATATCAATTTTGCACCTACCCATTTCTCTCTCTATATATTAAGTGTAATATATAAAAAAAACGAATGCATAAAACATTTATATAAAAGAAGGATACATAGAAAATATGTACATAAATTATAATATATAAAACATATATAGTTTTAAGTGTAATATATAAAACTAATATATTTCATGTATAAATAACATAGAATGTTTTTACACAAGCCAACTTGTATTACCTGACCATGACAGACCTGAACTTTTTCAAAAAAGCGTTTGGTTTTTAGTGGCGCACTAAAAATGACAGAAAAGGTCTCATATCCTTTCATGACACTTTTAGTGCGCCAGTAAAGATTAAAAATGTGTTTTTTACATTTTTTGCACCTTCATTGTCCATCGCAGTACCAATGCGGTTTAGCGCAGACTCATCACTCAGCAAATTAAATATCCTTAAATTAAATATTTTTACATTGCCACTGTGGGGCTCACACGTATGACCAGTGTGGTGGTCATGAAGGCGTTGAGATGAAAAATGCAGGTCATGGCGTTTGAATTTTTTTACTGGCGCTTTTAGTGCGCCATTAAAGGTAAAAAAATGCCACTTTTATGTTTTTTTGGGTGTTGATCGAGACGATTTGGACGGAGCCCATTGTGTTTGAACTTTGGAAAGAGCTCAAGTGGGGCCTATCTACTAGTCAAGTCTGGCCGGGCCTGACTTTGATGGACCTTAGGATGAAAATAGCAGCTGATGTAGGGTTGCAAACAGACCGGATCCAGTATGTGACTTTTATGATTTTTTGTTGTTCCAATCTGATTTGGATTTGACTTTCCTATGTATTTAACTGATCCAAATCCGATCCGTTTGCATCTCTAGCCTGATCCTCGGCCATCTCTGACAGGGTACTCCAAAGCCCGTCAGCTACCCGGCCCAATGTCCATCTTGTTGCTTATTTGATTCGGATCGGATCAATCATGATTCCACCCGTATCCGATCCATTTGCAAAGTGCAGAAATGGGCCCACCATTTATTCTACTGGATGAGTCCAACCCTTGCAGTTTGCATGGGGACAGATCAGGTGATTTGACAAAACACAATTTTTTTCTGGGTTTGAAACCACACCGTCCATCGCTTCATTCATCGTGCAAGCGGTGGGGCCCACAAAGTGCTGATTGTCATCGTCTCTCAATGGTAATTGAAATGATGGACGGTAGAGATTTAAAAATACAAAAATGTGTGTTTGTCAAATAATCACCTGATCTTTCCTCACTCTATAATCTCCGATTTTCTTTGCGTTATAATATAAAATGTCAGAGAGGCGTCTTCTTTTGCTTCTCTGTGCTACGATCAACGATGGCGCTCTTCTCCCGCACCCGCGCGCTCGTGAGCAGGCTCTCCGGCCGTCCGATCGCCGGCCGGAGGTTTGTGTCCGGCGATGCTGCGAAGGGGGCCGGCGGGATCGATCCGAGCGGATACCATTTGAACGACGGCCCTTCCTTCATGCGCGGTACGGTCTTCTGGGAGCCCGGGAAGCCGCTCACCATCGAGGAGTTTCGAATGCCTCGCCCCAAAGCGGGAGAGGTTCTCATCAAAACGAAAGGTAGTGGGTAGCGTCCGTTCTTGCTTTCCTTGACGCTTTACAGCGTTTTAGAGAATACCCATTTTGACAATTCTTTGTAGATTTTTCGAATGGTGGCCGATTTGTTAATAGTGGTTTATGTTTCGAGTTTTGTTTCCTTAATTTTTCCTTTTCCATATTTTTGGTTGTTTTAATTCGGAAGGGAGTGCGAAATGGTGAACATTTTTGCTTCTGTTGTTGTTGTTGTTGTTGTTGCATTTCAGAGGATGCGCATATGACGTTTCTTTAAAAAAATGATTTTTTCAAATGGTACTGGTAATGGTATATCGTATTTTCTCTTTTCCTTTTTTATTACATTCTTTTTATATATATATATTTATTTATATATTAAATTTTCTCTTTGGTTTGCACATCATGATCATCAAATTTGAAGTTAGTTTTCGTTAGCTTAAGAATTTGAGAAGATGGGTTCCTTGATTATATGTTCAATTTGGTCTCTACTTTGTGGTTGATTGTTGAATTATCCATGTTATGAGTGAGTGGACGAATAACAAACAACTTTTTAAGATGCGTGTGTGCGTCGTGTATGTTTGTGTAGATTGTCTGTGTGAGCCCATTGCGATACGTTTGTGTAGTGTAAGCCTATCGCCGTAACGAACCACTGTACGTTATCAAGGTGCAATCGTGGTTTGAGTAGATCTGATATCTAATCCAGAACTGATCTTTGTATCATGCTTAGCACGGTTTATTTACTTCTTTTTGTATTCTAAAATTGATCCCCATATAATGCTTTGAGCTACTTTTAAGTTATGCTTACCTTTATGAAATAAGTCATTGGCCTTTTACCATCCTGAAACATGAATCTTATTACTGGCAATTATTAAGGCCTTTCGGGGTAGTGAATAAGTTACGCTAAATGCGTCATAAAGGTCTGATCTAGCCTTTGCTGGTTTGATCTATCCTAACAGAAGAGTTCACACCAATATGGTATTGTGGTTTAGAGCCATAGTGCAGTCGCAGGTGCTGGTTTCTCGTGATCTTATGTTTCCAATTTCCACCATGTTCTGTTTATATTTATCAAATAATTTCATATGAATTGAGTTCTTTTCCATTACCATGTAATATCTTGCAAATTGACCCAATAATTCTGCCGCATGCTTATTCTACTCATTGGTAGAAGGTAGGGGTGGCCATCGGGCTGGGTGCCCAATGGGTTGCCCTGTACCCAGCCCATTTGAGGTTGGGCCTGGCCCAGCCCAATTGCTTAATTAGGTCCAAAATGGGCCATGCCATGTGAAAAATGCACAGTGCTTGATAGGCCTGGCCCATTAACTATGTTGGGCCTAAAGGGCCCGGCCCGAGCCCGCGCCTGATTATAAGTTTATAACTGGGCTGGTCCAGCTTGATGGCCACCGCTAGTAGGTGTGTCCATGACATGCTAGACTTTGCTGTATTATATTTCTTTCAGCCATGTCAATATGCACCACTGACATTACTCTTTCTTCTTTTCAAATGTTAGATGCCATTGCCTGTTCATGCTGCACGTGAATTCCAAAAACTGTAAAATGCGTTTGGACAACTCATGTAGGTATTCCTCAGAACTAAAAATGATATCTAATTTCAAGTTTGTGTTTGCAGCTTGTGGAGTGTGCCACTCTGATCTGCATGTGATCAAGGGTGAACTTCCTTTTGTGACGCCTTGTGTTGTGGGCCATGAAATAACTGGAGAAATTGTTGAGCATGGAGTACATACAGATGCTGGTATAATAAAAAGGTAAATGGTGTACTTGATATTTTATCGGAGAAACATGGTTTAAGTTGCAGCTCATTTGCAGCAGTAGTAACCAGGAAATGGTTTGTTTTGCAGATTTCCTGTTGGTGCTCATGTGGTTGGAGCATTCATAATGCCTTGTGGTAGTTGTCACTTTTGTGTGAAGGTAGCATCACAGGCCTTGCGTTCTCATAGTATCAGGTGTTCATTTTGTTTTAGTAGTAATTGTACTGTTTGAATATTACCAGGGTCAAGAGGATATATGTGAGACATTCTTTACTTACAACCGATCCAGAGGGACACTATATGATGGTGAAACTCGGCTGTTTCTCCGCAGCAATGGTATCCTTTTTTTCATCTTTTTTTTTTCATGTTGATGGGCAAAGTAAACCATAATTTCTTAACATCTTGGTCATATTTTGAATCCCAAGTGTGACAATTCATCACAAATACCTGTTTTCCAGAGTCTGTTACTGTGTTACATGTATCTGGCTCTCCTACGACAGTTTAACTACATGCATGAAAATACAGCATGGACAGGCTGTAGATAAATAGGTTCCATTTATTCTGGGTTATATGGCTTTTCACTATGCTTCATGTCCAGTATTAAGATGAATATACAGCAAATTCTCTATTTTTTAATCTGACCCTGTAGATGTGATCTAGATGGTTCATCTTGTGGGAATCAGCATTTGGATCGCCAGATTCTGGTGTGTGAGCAGGTTTTTCTGGTGATCCAAAAATTTATGGTGCATAACTATGTCACATGGGTGCGGGGTGTTAGAACATCAGTTTCCTCCTGGGCTGATCTGCAAAAGAGGGAAAGGTGAGAAGAAAAAGGTAGAAAGAAGATGAGACGCTGAGTTGATTTTATTGCACACAGGCTGACAATATTTTTCAATCTGTTATCGTGGCCTGGTTTAATGTATTTAAGCATTAGATATTAGGTTACAACTTAACAAGTTACAATATTACATGCGTGCCCCAGTAAACACGTCAATAGGATTTCCCAGTTTGGGTCTGGGTCAGACCCAAACTGGATCCAGGCCCAAACTGCCAAACTGGGTCCAACATACGACACTTAATACTCTCCCTCAAGTTGTGCATGGTCTTGAACCATGGACAACTTGTTCTTCCAGGAACCAAAATCTGTTTTTCGTCAAACCCTTTGTAAACAAATCCGCCACTTGGTCTTTTGTAGGAATGAAATGAGGTTCAATCTCTTTGTCTTCAACCTTCTGTCGAATGAAATGCTGATCTATCTCAATGTGCTTTGTCTTACTGTGGAAAATAGGATTAAAGGATATGTTAATGGCACTTTGATTGTCACACAATAAAATAGACTTGGAAATCTGTTCTTCCAATTCATTCAACAAATGCCTCGTCCAAGTAGCTTCAGCAGTTGCAGCAGCCATTAATCGATATTCAGCCTCAGTACTTGATCTAGCTACTGCTTTTTGTTTTCTACTGCTCCAAGATACTAGGTTCTCCCCGAGAAAGATGCAATATCCGGAAACCGACCTCCTTTCATCCGGATCTCCTGCACAGTCTGCATCACTGTAGACCATGACATCATGCATGCTTCCTTTTTTTCAACTTTTTTGATACACCAACCCATCTCCAATAGTACCTTTTAAGTATCTCAACACCCTTTTGACTGCATCCATATGCCCTGTTCGTGGCTCATGCATGAACTGCGACACTTGATTGACAGAATAAACAATGTCAGGGCGAGTAAAGGTAAGATATTAAAGCATGCCAACTACACTTCGATATCTTGTAGGATCCGGGTACAAATCTTCATCCTGTGAACTGAGCTTTTGATGTAAGACACTCGGTGTAGACAAAGGCTTGCAGTCTTGCGTACCAAATTTCTTCAATAAATCTAATGTGTATTTATGTTGTGTCAAGGTCAGGTAACCATCGTTCCTGTCTACCTCGACCCCCAAGGAAATAACGCAAATCTCCCAAATCTTTCATCTTAAACCTTTGACTTAATAGTCCTTTTATTTCTTCAATGTGATTCATGGAATTCCCTGTAACTATAATATCATCAACGTATATCAACAACAAGGTGGTTATGCCTTTATCCTTGAAGATGAATAAGGAATGGTCTAAGAGAGATTTAGAGAACCCATGCCTCTGTATTTCTAAGGAGAAACTCTCAAACCACGAGTGTGAGGCCTGCTTCAAACCATATATGGCTCTTTTTAGTTTGCATACATATGTGCTCGGGTCTCCCTCAGTATATCCTGGAGGTTGTTCCATATAAACTTCTTCCTTCAAGTCTCCATGAAGAAACGCATTTTTGACATCTAACTGACTCAATGTCCATCCATGTTTGACGGCTAAAGACAATATAATTCTTATTGTCCCCATTTTGACCACGGGACTGAAAGTCTCATCATAGTTCTGGCCATATTCCTGTGTAAACCCCTTTGCAACAAGTCTTGCTTTATATCGTTCTATAGTGTCATCGGGTCTGTATTTGATTTTATAAACCCACTTGGAATCAACAACATTTCTGTTAGGAGGTCTGGCAACAATTTCCCATGTCTGACATTCATGAAGCGCTTTCACTTCTTCATTCATGGCCTCAATCCATTTGTTTGATTTCACAGCATGATGAAACCCTATAGGTTCATCATGCTTATCAACCTGAGACAGAAAAAGTTGAAGATCCATAGAAAAATTATTGTAGCTGACCCATCTATCAATAGGATGTCTATTCGAACTCCTCAGGTTTCCAACAGGCATATAAGTATCTGATCCAATCTGAGGAGCAGGGGGAGTACCTTTTTCTCTTCGCACATACACATACCCTTTAAATTTGTCAATAGGATGCGATTGTGGGTCTGCCCCTTCTTCAGTGTATGAAGCTCCACCGACCTGATCCCCAGATTGAGGTAAGCATGCTTGGCCTGAGTCAATATTATTTTGGTCAGCCAAGTTTGTTTCTTGAGTACACTGAGGTGAGCAATCACCATAATTATCTGCAAATAATTCTGCATTCATCCACGGATGATAAACTTCTTCTCTGGGAATCCTTTGACTAGTATTAAATGATACATCTTCAAGATTATTCTCGTCAAACACAACATTCTTGGAAATCTTAATACGCTTAGTCATGGGCTCATAGCACTGATAACCTTTATAATCATCAGCATATCCCACAAATCTACACTTGGAAGCCTTTGGTTGGAATTTGTTCCTGAGAGAATCATCAATATGAACATAACAAATGCATCCAAACACCCGAGAGCATTATAATCGGGTTGAATGCCGAAAAGAGAACAGAATGGTGAACTATTTTGCAAAATTGTCATAGGCAGATGATTTATAATATAGACAGTTGAATGGAATGCTTCTGTCCACAAACTAATGGGAAGATTACTATCGTGCATCATGCTCATGGCCGTTTCAACAATATGCCTGTGCTTTCTCTCAGCGACCCC
Source organism: Nuphar pumila (assembly GCF_984573655.1). NCBI lineage: Eukaryota > Viridiplantae > Streptophyta > Magnoliopsida > Nymphaeales > Nymphaeaceae > Nuphar > Nuphar pumila. Next base: position 88,440,743 of record NC_143262.1, read on the forward strand.
ATTTTGTTGTGGCGTGTGTGGACAAGACACTCTACGCTTTATTCCATTACTTTGGAGAAAATCAGTAAAATCCTTCGATGTATACTCACCACCTCCATCACAATGAAAATGCAAAATATTGGTAGAGAAATGGTTTCGAACAAAGGCATGAAAGTTGCGAAATATGGAAAAGGTTTCAGACTTATGCTTCATAAAGAATATCCAAGTATAACGAGAGTAGCTGTCAATAAAGATGAGATAATATCTGTTGTCAGAAGAAGAGCATACGGGCGCAGGACCCCAAACATCTGAATAAACAATTTCAAAGGATCTTGAAGCTCTTTTATTTATAGAATCAAAAGGAAGTACATGTCTCTTACGCATCTGACAACTGGGACACTTTTTATTACTGATCTCAAGGGTTAAGCTTGATTTAGGAATTAATTTGCTTGATACAATTTTCTCAAGAAAAGAATAACTGCAATGACCAAGACGATCATGCCAAAGACTTGCCTTATTACATTTGGAAAGACTAAAAACAGACTCAGGACCTGACTTAGATAACTCAGACTAAAAAGACTTAGACTTCAATAAGGGCTTAAAGACGGGACTGATACGCGCAAATGGATCTTCCTTGAAGATGTACATATTTCCTTTTCGCTCCCCTTCAGCGAATGTCTCCCTCGTTTGAAGATCCTTGACATACACTGAAGAGGGAGTGAATTCAACATAAGAATGTGTATCATCAACAAGTTTAGACATAGAGATGATGTTCTTTTTTATGTTAGGAGCATGAACAACATTTGACAAATTAAGAGATGATCTTGACAAAGGAATGATTGCATTACCAATGTGAGAAATGTGATGGTGAGATCCATCTCCAGTAACAATACTATTTTTACCAAAGTAAGAAACCTAGTTCGAGAGCTTACCAACATCGCCTGTAACATGGGTCGCTGCTCCTAAATCAACATACCATGATCCTTGATCATTCTGTTTCAAGTGTAACCCAGACAGTGCGGCCAGCAAAAGTTGTTTCACCTCCCCATCAGACTTTGTAACATTATCTTCCTTCTTGCTTTCAGTGTTTTGCAATTTGCCTTTATTTTGAGGATTAAACCAATAATTTGCCTTAATATGTCCCTTTTTATTGCACAGGTAACATGTCGGGACAACTCTTTGAGTTTGGTTCTTCGCATTAGAGTTGAACGACATATTGGGTGTGGGAAGCAAACCTGGACCTGCAAATCTGCCACGACCTCTTCCTCCTCTGAAGCCATTTCCTCCACGTCCATGACCAAAAGAGAACCCAGTGGCTAAGACATCTTGGGAGTCAGATTGAGCACTAGAATCTTCAGCGATGCCTTTCAATGACATTTCGTATTGTAGAAGTTTTGCTCGGAGGTCTTCAAATGTGGGAAGCATGGGCAAGCACAATAATGATGTCACCAATACATGATAATCTGGGCCTAAACCATTCAATGTCTGTTGCACTTTATCCTTGTCCGGCACTTCACATCCAATAATGGCTAATTGATCTGCAATGGTCTTCATCTTATTCAAGTAATCCATGATAGATAGACCACCTTTCTTAAGAAGCTGAAATTCTCGCTTGAGGAATAAAACTCTTGCCTCAGATATCTGAGAGTATGTCTGTGTCAACTTGTTCCACAATTCCATTGTTGTGCAGTCGTCGGGGATAGCAACTAGTACTTCCTGATACAAGGTAGAGGTGATGTAGGCAATTAATACCTGATCTTTTCTCATCCAAGAGACATAATCCGGGTTGCGAACAAGGTGAGTAGATGCAGCCTCATGAGCGTCTGTTTCCTCATTTGCAATGAACTCTGGTGGGACTGAAATTGATCCATCTAGATGACCAAAGAGATCTTGGCTCCTGATAAAAGGAACTATTTGCCTCTTCCAAGTCAGGAAATTGGAGTTATTTAATTTTTCAGAAACAAGTTGACTAAGGAAGTTTGATGACAAACCAGACTGGGATGGAAAAGAATCCATGGTTACGAGACACGAGAATATAAAATGGAAAGCACTCTAAGAAAAAAGCAATCAAATGATTACTTAAAACTCAAGATAATGTAACTGTTTAAAATCAGTCCAGAAGAGAACTCGCTATAACAGAACTCGGATCTGTTTTTTTTATCAGATCACGAGAATACTCAAATTATCAACTCAATATTTATGAATCAAGCCAAAGCACAACTAATCAACGTTGTGCATATTCAAGGTATCGGATCACGTGAACAAGGGCCATATCACGTTGATTAACTGAGTTTTCAGATTAATCAACTATGAATATTCAGATAAAGGAATGGGAAAACAGATCCAACAGAAAAAGAAGAAAAGAAAGCACGAGCAACGATTCAAGAGATATTGATTAATCGTATTTTCAGATTAATCAGCAATAAAGGAATGAGAAAACAAATTTTAGAGAAGTAAGAAAGAAGAAATCGTGTTTTCAGATGAAGGAAGAAAGAGGAAATCACGAGTTTCAAGATAGGGTTTCAGATGAAAAACACGACAGTGCTTTCAAGAAAAAAAATGGATGAGAAGAAGAGATCGTGGTTTGAGAGAGAATACGATAACCCAGATTGGGAAGAGGGAAAGTTTCCTGCCTGAAATCAGATGATCTCTAAGGTCATACCTTTTGGAATCAACACCGAGCCCTAGGTCCAACCACGCTCTGATACCATGTTAGAACATCAGTTTCCTCCTGGGCTGATCTGCAAAAGAGGGAAAGGTGAGAAGAAAAAGGTAGAAAGAAGATGAGACGCTGAGTCGATTTTACTGCACACAGGTTGACGATATTTTTCAATCTGTTATCGTGGCCTGGTTTAATGTATTTAAGCATTAGATATTAGGTTACAACTTAACAAGTTACAATATTACATGTGTGCCCCAGTAAACACGTCAATAGGATTTCCCAGTTTGGGTCTGGGTCAGACCCAAACTGGATCCAGGCCCAAACTGCCAACCTGGGTCCAGCATACGACACTTAATACGGGGGTGCGGCACTTTAAAAAAACTTGGGTGCGGGGGTGCGGCAAAAATATAAAAAGTTATATATATATATATATAATTTTTAAGTTTTAACAATTAACAACAGTAACACTAATGAAATAAAAAACAATTATCATAATATCATCAAATCAATTCATCATCATGCATGCAATAAATACATTTCGGCTGCCACTCAGGCCGGCTGCAAGAGACAGAGAGATTGAGAGTGAGAGAAGAGATAGGGATTTGCAAGTTTCACCAAAACCCAGTACTTCAAAGAACAAACCAACGCATGGAAAACCACCTGCAAACCAACAAGATGATTCTTCTGTTGAAAATTCAGGCGAATCTCAAGGTGAAAGAAGCCCTGTTAGGGTCCAAAAGAAGCCTCTTTCCAGTCCAGATAGTAATACAGCTAAACCACCTACTGATACTATGAATTCTGTGAAGATACGGAGACCTTCATCTGTAACATCAGGCAAGTCACAAGGCGCAACCGACGATCCTTCAGAAGCCAATCTAGATAACCCTCACCTGGGACATTTCCTGCTTAAGATGGCAAGGGAATTGATCTCGTCTGGTGACAACCCTCAAAAGGCTTTGGAACTTGCTACAAGGGCTGCAAAATCATTTGAGAAATGTGCAAATGGGAAACCGAGTTTGGATCTGGTTATGAGTTGGTATGTTCTAGCTGCAATCCATTGTAGTTTGGGACAATATGTTAAGGCTATCCCTATTCTTGTGCATTCAATCGAGATCTCAGTCCTGGAAGAAGGCCAAGATCATGCCCTTGATGTTTTTTCTGGGTATATGCAATTGGGGGACACTTTCGCAATGCTAGGTCAACTTGAACAGTCCATTGAGTGCTACACTATGGGTTTTGAGATTCAGAAATGTGTTCTGGGAGGAACCGATCCAAGAGTTGGAGAAACTTGCAGGTACTTGGCTAAAGCCCATATGCAGACTTTGCAATTTGATGAAGCCACAAACTTTGCCAGCAAGCTCTTGACCTCCATAAAGAACGTGGAGTGTCTGCTTCTCTTGAAGAAGCTGCCGACAGGAGGCTCATGGGTCTTATCTGTGATGCAAGGGGAGATTATGAAGCAGCTCTTGAGCATCTGGTCTTGGCCAGCATGGCCATGGTATCTAATGGCCAGGAAAATGAGGTGGCCTCTGTAGATTGCAGCATTGGGGACATCTATTTTTCAATATCTTGGTATGATGAGGCAGTTTTTGCATATCAAAAAGCCATTATTGTTTTCAAATCCACAAAAGGTGAGAACCATCCAGCAGCTGCTTCAGTGTTTGTCCGTCTTGCTAATTGGTATAATAGGACGGGAAGACTCAGAGAATCAAAATCATATTGCGAGAATGCTCTTCGCATCTATAGCAAGCCTATTCCTGGAAGCCCAATGGAAGAAATTGCTAGTGGATTCACTGAGGTGTCGGCTGCCACTTAGGCCGACTGCGAGAGACAAAGAGATTGAGAGTGAGAGAAGAAATAGAGATAGAGACAGAGACAGAGGGATAAGAGAAATGGAGAGATAGAGAGAACGAGTGAGAGTAAGTGAGAGATGGAGAGAGTGAGAGAAGAGAGAGCGATAGTGAGAGAGAAAGAGAGTGAGAGACACGGAAAGACAGAGCGAGTGAGAGAGAGTACCTGAGGAGGAGAGGTCGTCGCCGGCTTCGGCTTCAAGAGGAGAGGAAGGGAGAATTAGGGCAAAATTTTTTTGCCCTAATCCTCCTCTACGCAGTCCATTTCATCGGGCGTATTTTTTTTAAGGTCTAAAAAATGGACAAAAATGACCCTGAGTGCATTGACCGCACCCAGGGTCGGGTTGACCACACCGGGTTCCTCACCCGCGTCGCGTCAACGCGGGTGCAGCACCTGGTTGGCCGAATCCCTGTGACTTAGGTGCATAAATGCTTCAGAATTTATTGATCAGAAAAACATATTTTTCCATAAAAAAAAATAATCCAAGGGTCGGTTGCTAATAAAGAAATTGATGTTCATCAAATATCAGGAAGCATTGATAAGACCCAGAAAACTTTCATATACTTGATTCTGCATGCCTTACTCTTCTAGGTAACAACTACTGAGGGATGAAGATGGATTTCAACCATTGGAACCTAACCCTTCTATGTGATTATGCAGGCCATATAAATGTTTTAGGCAATTTCTATGAAATTGTTGACCTGGCTGCTGCTACAAGCTCTTGCTTACTGTATTTTAATGCCACAATTTTGTATTAAAGATGTTAGCTGGATATAATTCTAATCTTGCATTTGTTCCAATAGATGATGTGATGTTTTGATGTTTCTAATAGAATGTGTAAATTCTCTCTGCCATGCAACACATTTTTTGTTTCTTGTCTACACTTCCTGTCAGAAAACGATGAGGGAGGAGAGAGAGGCTCTGATGGCTGCAGAGGAAAACCCCAATAGGGCCTGCGATTCTTGCATTTCATTAAGTATACACATGTACATAAATTCGGGTACGAAAATACCCATTACATAAAATATTAAAATTACAACATGCCATTAATGAGCATGTGTTTAAATAAAATAAAACGTATTGGGTAGTCGTGAGTGACGACATCTTTTCACCCTCCCTCAAGTTGTACATGGTTTTGAACCATGAACAACTTGCCCTTTAACATAAAAAATTTATCCTTGATAAGTCATTTTGTAAACAAGTCAGCAACTTGATCAGCAGTTTGAACGTATTCTGGTTCAATTTTCTTTTCTTCGACCTTCTGTCTTACAAAATGTTGATCAATTTCAATATGCTTAGCACGACTGTGGTAGATAAGATTGAATGACATGTTGATAGCACTTTGATTGTCACACAAGAGAACGCTTTTAGAAATCGATTCTCCTACTTCTGTAAGCAGGTGTTTGATCCATGTTACTTCGGCTGTAGCAGCTGCCATTGATCTATATTCAGCTTCTGTGCTTGACCTGACTATGGCCTTTTGTTTCTTACTACTCCAGGAGACAAGATTTAAGCCAATGAAAACAAAGTATCCTGAGACTGACCTACGCTCATCTGGATTTCCTGCCCAATCTGCATATGTGTAAGTAAGAAGTTCATGCATGTGATGGCCATGAATACTCTTTTTGTACAGAGGACCATCTCCAATAGTTCCCTTCAAATATCGAAGAATGCGTTTAACAGCTTCTATATGCTCAATATGTGGTTCATGCATGAACTGAGATACCTGATTGACGGAATAGACAATGTCAGGTCGAGTGAAGGTGAGATACTGAAGCATTCCTACTATCCGGCGATATCGTGTAGGGTCTGTTAGAAAGTGAGTTGGAATACATTGGGTTCAATAATGAACCCATACATATGCACGTGAAGTGCAAATATACCCATTAAAGGGAAACAACACAAGCACATAATGTGCTAACCCATAAAACCCATAAAAAGGGAAAAATATGACATAAAGTCATAAGTTGCATATCATTGAAGAAACAATGGACAAGGGGTAAAAACCCCATTACAAATGGAGCATAAGCTCCCTCAAGAAGTAAGAAATACAAAGGGGGAGACCCCTATTTATAACACAAAAAAGGAGCCACCTAGGGGGCTCCCAAAGGAGTCGTTGGGAGTCCCCAACGGTCACATTTGTGACCGTTGGGGGCTCCCCAACGACTCTTTGGGGAGCCACCCAAGGTTGCGCAAACCACGAAAAAGGAAAAAATAAAAAATAAATTTAAAAGGAAAACTACAAACATATTCCCAATAGAATATGCGTAAAATAGTGAAATGTCTAAACTACCCCTATGCCTATAAATAGAAAAATATATATTTTATATATATAATTAGGATAATACATATGCATATATACCATATATGAATATGTATTATGCTTTATATATATAAAATATATATATATATATATATATATATATATTACAAATGTTGAATGATACATTTTAACACCCCCCCTCAAGCTTTGCGTGGGGGAACAAAAAGATTGAAGACGGCAAGAAGGAGAATCTCAAAGCTTCAAGAGCCTTCAGTACGAATGTCATTGTAAATGTCTTCCTCCAATGTCTTTATCGATGAGCACCTTCTATCCAAGGTACTTCTTTTCCTCTTATCTTCAGGATCCTGAGAAAAAACAACAAAAGAACAAGTAAACAATATCTTTGTACTTTACTCAAAAAAGAACATTCCTAACAAGGTGCAAAAATTTATGCATAATAAGATGGTTACTTTAGCATGAACCGAAGAAATTTAGAAAACCAAAAGTTTCTAAATCATACATCATGTTAAAACAAAATGAGCGGAAGCAAAAAATATGTAAAAGTAAATTGCAAGAATGCATAATGCATTCATAAGGTCCACCATTGGACAAATATAACCCCATAATGGGGAATAACAAAATGGTCCACTAAGGGACACCACAATAAGCCTACGAAGATGCATGATATACATAAACATTATTGAATGAGGGCCCAAAAAAGCCATAAAGAGCAAATTAATGATCATGCTTCAAACATGTAATGAAGTGCCAAACAAGAGAAACAAAGTCTCCAAGCATACTTTAGGCAAAATAAACCCAAGAGTTCACAAGGTTTTAAAATCATTTATGAAAGACATACTTAATACACATTTTGCATATAAGGATGGCAAAAAACAATAAGCACTTAATATATAGATTAAATGCTAAGAAATCAACTTGATATGCATATCAAAAATATGATTTGCTTGAAAAACACAAGTCATGAATGAAATTTTGCAAATTTCAACAATAGTTTATCCATTACAAACATCTTCCTCATTAGTCCTCCAAAACCCATAAATCAAGTGTATAAGCTACTAGATCAAGAATATAAAGCCATTAAAGGCCAAAGACACACACAAATGTGTGTAAAAGAACCTCTTGTCTACATATAATAATACTTGAAATAAGTGCATCTACGACAAGAGCAAGAGAATACATGCCAACATGGACTAAAAAGTATCTCTTGTCTACGTAAAAATACACTTAAAACCAAGTATGTTCAGCTACTAGAACAAGAGTAATAAGTCAACCATGGGCTAAAACACAATGCATATCTTGTCTACATAAGATGGCACTTGAAATGAGTGAAATAAGCCAACCATGGGCATACATCTAAGCGACTAGAACAAGGACACAAACGCCAACATAGGCTAAAAATCACACACTATGGTGTGAATCAACGTGCCTTGTCTACATATAAAAACACTCAAGTCAAATGTGTTCAGCTACTAGACCAAGAGAGCAAAAAGCCAACAAAGGGCTAAAAACACACGAAGATGTAATAAAATTCTTGTCTACATATGATGACACTTAGATAATGGGCATAAAAGGAAAAGACTTTTGAGGCAATAAACTTGTAATGAAAATAAACCTCGAATGAAACAATATTCCTTTTTAAAAAAGAATACTCATAATAACATTTTGGAATAGATGCAAGTAAAACGTATCTTCAACAAGATACTACAACCGATAAAATAATATTCTTTAGAACAAATGTGTGAACATACACACCAAGAACACTTGTGAAAAAACACAAGAACACATGTGCACAACGAGCACAACATACGGAATCACAAATGTGCAAATGCACTAATAAGATTCATAAACAAATAAAAGGTTGGGCTATAATCCCAAAACATCTTGATTTTAAAAGTACCTTAAAACATTTAAGGTTTCAAATACCATATGTCCATCACATTTACATAGAAGCATCCATAATATCAATGGCACAAGAGAAAAAATGAGTGACACACTCATAATTAGAGATCAAATAACAAATCATTTTAGAGTCCCAAGGTGCCCATAACTCACCTTAACAACCATCTATAATATGGAAGGTGGACAATCTAAAAATGATACAACACAAGGTGCCCATAACTCACCTCGACAAACATCTCTAATATAACAATACTAAGGCCAAATAAATGATGCATTAAATAACATGTGATGGACAAACATAAATGCCACAAAAGGGCAATAAACACATAAGGAATCATTTTCCAAATAAAATTTTTTTACAAAGAGGACCGATTAACAAATTGAATCAAAGGTCCAATATAATCCATCAAAACAATTTTGCATAACCACGAATTATGCTTAATCTTCAAAAGAAGTCTTGTACATCAAAAAAGGCTTACTATGCAACATAACATGAAATATTAAGCAACATCATGTGTATGAACCGATTTGGAACAAACAAGCCTTAACTATGAAAGACATAAGGTGCAATTAAACGGTGAAGTTGGTGAAGTTCAAAAATAACAAACTTAGGCCAATATAGGCATTCATAAAGATGGTGAATTTCGAAAAACTTATGAAATCTACTATTTCAACTTAAAAATGATAAACAATCATGAAATCTTCATAAAAGAGTATATACTCACAAGAAGATTATAAGGACCGAAAGGCTCCTTAAGGAGAGTTTGAACAAACAAACATATATAACTCCCAAAGAAGGAGAAAACTCCATTAAAGTGGAAGAAATCCCAACAAAATAGATTCATTAACAAAACCTTATGATAAATAAGATTGTACTATGGCTTAAATAAAAAGTAAACATTTATTGAGGAAAAATTTAACACTCTTAAGTTTTATCGAAAAACATGACTTAATAGATTATTACCTATTCCTAATGAAATAAGTACACAATAAACATTAGTGAAGACCATAACTTTTGTAATGAAATATGCGGAAAAGCAAAAGAGTGCATTAAGCACTTACAACATTCACTAATGAACAAACAAAAGGGCAAACACCAAAACCCACAAGAGACAATCACAACATAAAAATATAAATGTTTCTTATTGAAAAGAGAGAGAACTCTCTAAATGTTGAAAACATCCTTAAGAGCGTAAAGATGGAAAGAAAATCACCATATTCCATAAGACCATTTTAAAACTTAATTCAACCGGTATTAAAAAAAAACTTTCTTAATTAAATGTTGCTCATATAAAACGGACACATAATATGGAATTTTTCATATATGCCAAACATTTTTCAAAAAACTATATTTCACAAGCATTTTAATCTTAACATACCTTTCTTTAAAGACTAAATATTCATATAAAGGTATTTTCATAAACAAGGTTAGGTTTAAAATGTAAATTCAAAGTTCCAACGGTCATAAATTTTTACCGACCCATTAAAGCAAGTTTTGAGCAATCATATATCTAATTTTTCGCCAAACAAGTTATCATTTAAAGTTTTTCAAAGAAAAACATACGAAAACGATTCAATGGAGTAGCAAGAAACTCAAAAAAGACATAATGACAAAAATCACACATAAAGAAAAGAACATATTCCATTCTTCATACAATACTCAAAGAAATAGAATGCATACCGAATAACTATAAGAAAGACAATATAGAGAAATGAATACTTCACCATTTTTCTTTAACAAATTCTTGAATACCACGCTTCCCGATGCACCAAAGAGCAACTCGATCTCAACCTTGCTCTGATACCATGTTAGAAAGTGAGTTGGAATACATTGGGTTCAATAATGAACCCATACATATGCACGTGAAGTGCAAATATACCCATTAAAGGGAAACAACACAAGCACATAATGTGCTAACCCATAAAACCCATAAAAAGGGAAAAATATGACATAAAGTCATAAGTTGCATATCATTGAAGAAACAATGGACAAGGGGTAAAAACCCCATTACAAATGGAGCATAAGCTCCCTCAAGAAGTAAGAAATACAAAGGGGGAGACCCTTATTTATAACACAAAAAAGGAGCCACCTAGGGGGCTCCCAAAGGAGTCGTTGGGAGCCCCCAACGGTCACATTTGTGACCGTTGGGGGCTCCCCAACGACTCTTTGGGGAGCCACCCAAGGTTGCGCAAACCACAAAAAAGGAAAAAATAAAAAATAAATTTAAAAGGAAAATTACAAACATATTCCCAATAGAATATGCGTAAAATAGTGAAATGTCTAAACTACCCCTATGCCTATAAATAGAAAAATATATATTTTATATATATAATTAGGATAATACATATGCATATATACCATATATGAATATGTATTATGCTTTATATATATAAAATATATATATATATTACAAATGTTGAATGATACATTTTAACAGGGTCCTCATACAAATCTCCATCTTGGGAACTGAGTTTCTGATGAAGTACACTGGGTGTGCTTAGAGGCTTGCAATCGGTCATACCTGCCTTGCTAAGAACATCAACGGTATACTTATGTTGAGTAAGTGTCATGCCTTCAGGAGTCCTTTCAACTTCTACTCCAAGAAAGTATCACAACTTACCAAGATCCTTCATCTTGAATCTATAGTTCAGAAGTTGTTTAACCTGTTCAATATATTCGTTAGAGTTACCTGTAATGATAATGTCATCAACATATATCAATAACAGGGTAACTATATCTTTGCATTTGAATATGAAAAGAGACTGGTCAAGAAGAGACCGACTAAAGCCATATTTTTTCACTTCAAGTAAAAAACTATCAAACCAAGATCGAGATGCCTGCTTCAAACCATATATAGCTCTTTTTAACCTGCACACATATTCTTTAGAGTTCCCTTCTGCATACCCAGTGGGCTGCTCCATGTATACTTCCTCCTTTAGAGTTCTATGTAGAAACGCATTTTTCACATCTAGTTAGCTGAGAGTCCACTGATGCTAAACAACCAATAATAGTATGATGCGGATAGTGCCCATTTTCATGACTGGACTGAAGGTCTCATCATAGTCTTGTCCTTGCTTTTGTGTGAAGCCTTTGGCAACCAGCCTAGCTTTGTATCGCTCGATAGTGTCATCTGGCTTATACTTTATCTTATACACACACTTTGACCCAACCACATTTCGATTGTGTGGTCTGGGAACAATATCTCAAGTGCCACATTCATGAAGAGCATCCATTTCATTTCATTAATAAAAGAGCTTCAAGACCTTTTGAAATTATATGTTCTGATGTTTGGGGTCTGGCTCCAGTTCCTTCAACGTCTGGTACTAGATATTATCTCATTTTTGTTGACAGAAAATTTTGCAGAATACGTTGGCTTAGATGGCTTAGAGATTCAAGAAAAAGAAGAGTAAGAAAAATACCTTGGAACCGCAGACCTTGGAGAGGATCACTGCTCTGATACCATGTCAGAAAACGATGAGGGGGGAGAGAGAGGCTCTGATGGCTGCAGAGGAAAACCCCAATAGGGCCTGCGATTCTTGTATTTCATTAAGTATACACATGTACAGAAATTAGGGCACAAAAATACCCATTACATAAAATATTAAAATTACAACATGCCATTAATGAGCATGTGTTTAAATAAAATAAAATGTATTCAGTCTGGACCAGTCGTGAATGACGACGTCTTTTCACTTCCAACAGTTTGTTTACCATAAGCTCTGCATATCTAGTTTCTTATGCTGCCATTTTGGTTCTGTTTCTTCCTGTGATCACTTTGGTGAAGTTTTATTGTATTATGCAGGAAAACCAGTGTACATGTACAGTATGGGTGGACTTGCAGAATACTGTGTAGTTCCTGCTAATGCATTAGCAGTTCTCCCAGATTCATTGCCATATACAGAATCAGCCATTCTAGGATGTGCTGTCTTTACAGCCTATGGCGCTATGCGACATGCAGCTGATATGCGTGCAGGGGATGCTGTTGCTATCATTGGTATTGGTGGAGTTGGAACAAGGTGAAGAACATTTAATTTTAACTGCTGTTAGCTGAGACTTGGGGGCATGATACATGTTATAGGCCTCTTATTTTGGTAACTGCTGTGTTATCACCTGTCTGAACATGGAATTGCATGACCAGTCTCACAACCATAATTCCTGATACACCAGGTTCATAGTATTCATCCGTTGAAACTTGAAACCACCAAACTTGAGATGCCTAAGATACATGTTTCTGTTTTGAACTCATGATCAAGATGTTACAGATTGTGAGCCTTAAATGATCCAAATTAGATACTTCTTTTTCCCTTTCATAGCCAAGAGAACCAGTTCCTTGATCCATTCTTTGGATGAACTCTTCTAGTTGATGATGGACATTGCAGATAAGGGCATTAATGCTACCATCACAGGAATTTCGTGGATGCAGCATCTATTAGCAGGTCTTGGATTGGAAATTTTTTTGTCCATTCTATACTGCAACAACCAAGAGGCTAACCTCCAGTTCCGCAAAACCCATTTGATGTGGATGCATTGAACTTGTTGAAGCCTACTTAAGGTTACTGATATTTTTACAAGAAGCTTCTAAACAAATGTCATGAGTAGCTTAAAAGCAAGCTATCCTCAAGTGTATCCATGCACAACTTTGGGTGGTGCAGGATAACTTCTATGTTGTACATAAGTTGACCTTGATTGGTAAAATTTTCTAGCCATGGTGGCATAGGTGGAATGGCAAATGGTGCTTTTTATTCTATTAAAACTGTGTCATGTGGATACGGCTGCAGATATGGGGATATGGCCATTTTTTGTAATGATTCCAATATAACTAAGCATACAAGGGGATACATAATGGGAGGCAAAATGGAGTATCCATGTAACATTAAATTAAAAAGGAAGACGGAGCTGACAAGTTGTATGGCACTGCAATTTGCGGAATAAATAATTATGGATGAGGCTATGAACAGTTCTTGTTGTAGATTACTGCAGTTTTAAGTCACCTGAATATTGGTGGTAACGGCAATGGGTAGCTCCTACGAGGAGTACATTTTGCTTCCATAATTTGGGGAACAATGTTGTAGCCAATAGGACTCATAAAGCCAACCCATGTAATTCGAACAAGACAATGATGATGATGAATTTGGGGAACAATCTTAAATGATACTATACTATTAGGCGATGTGTAGCATGTCCGAGTTAAATCATGCCATAATTGTTGGAATGATAGATAGGGGGATGTTAACCTGTAACCCTCTATACTTGGCTTTAGAAGAAACAAAGAGAAGTCTTTGCATATACATTTTGGTTTTGGTTAATATCATATGATGCTGCACTAATTTATACCTGCAACCAGTCCCTGTATTTCAAAGTCCTTGTGTGAAATACTGCTTAAAATTTTCCATCATATTTCACAGAAGCAAAATGAATTTCTTCTGAGAAAGATGTTTCAATTTATTTGTTTGTATGATTTGACTTGATTGTTGTCTCAGTTGTTTGCAGATTGCAAGGGCCTTTGGGGCTATTGAGATTATTGCCGTTGATGTTCAGGATGATAAACTGCAAAATGCAAAGAAGCTTGGGGCAACTCACACTGTTAATGCAGTGAAGGAAAATGTTGCTGAAAAGATAAAGGTATTCCGCTAGACTCTCAATAATGTTTACAAGAAATAATAATTATTTTACTTTGATATCTACATAAGGCCAATGGTTCTGGGCTCATTAATTATATGGTTATTGAGACATAAAATTCTAGTGGTTCAGTTATACCAATTTATCAGCATTAGGAATAGGTGTTGCAATAACTGGTCAATAAAATGCTGCTGTTCTAATTTGGGAGTTATGTTGGATAAGATGAATGTTTTGAGACCAATATACACCATGTTCTATGACTTAAAGCACACTGACGACTGTCTTTAGTGTTTGAAATTGATAACCACGGTTCTCATAGCTATGCAAAGAAGTCATGTATGTAATTCAATGTTCAAAAGTGAACTCCATGCAACATGGACCAAGAAAAAATCTATGGCACCCATTGCCGCCACCACCATGATAACAGATACTGATTAAGACAGTATGGTTAGACCAGCCCTTCTGTATGCCACACCACTCTGCACAGCTGCCTTGATGCTCTTGCTACTCTGCGGGTAGGCCCTTCCAACTAAATTTGAAGTGGAAAATGGACTCCAATCTCTGAAACCAGGTAAGTTGAAAGTTTAGCAGCAAATAATTTGTGAAGAACAGATGACAACAAGGGACAGTTTCACAGGAAATAGAAGTTCCTTTCTGTGTCTATAACATACAGGTACAGGTGCAAATGCATCTCTCTCTACTCTACTGTAATGTACTTTAGCCAAAACTCATAAAACCAAATCTGACCCATCGATGCATTCACCATGCTTCATTTATCAGGGGTAGCATTTTGGATCGAACAGTTTAATATGAAAATGTGATTTTTTCAGTGCATTGAACTGTGAGTTTTTTGAATTTCCTAAAAGGCCTCCATGAATAACATGATTAGATGGTCCAAAAAACCTTTTTTTTTATGATGAGGAATCTGTCCGGGAACAGGGATCGCTTATGGGGCCCCCTTTTCCCAGACCGTAAACCCTGGGTGAGTGCCTAGTGTAATGAAGTATGCGAAAATATAGAGAATGCTTGATGCATTCACAATGTCCTACAATGGACAAATAAAAGAGAGAGAAATAAGAGAAAGGTCCACTATGGGACAATACAAATAAGCCTTAAAGAAGGCAACAATAAAAATAACAAATGCCCTTACTGAAGAGGAGCTCAAAAGCTTTAAGAATACAAGGGGAGAGACCCATATTTATACACAAGGCAAAAAGGAAAAGCCATTGGGGGCTCCCCATAGAGTCGTTGGGAGCCCCCAATGGTCATAAATATGACTGTTGTGGGTCCCAACGATCTTATGTGGAACCCCCCAATGTGAAACAAAAAAAGTTTTTAAGAAAAAGAAAAACAAAAAGAAAAAATGAAAAACAAAAAAGGATATTTAAACAAATAGTTGTTTCTATAAACAACTATGTGAAATAACGAAAATACTCTTATCGGGTATTTCACACACACACACACACACACATATATATATATACACACACACCCTCAAACTTTACGGGGAGATGACCGAAAGTTTGCTAGGTAGGAAAATAAAACGGGGAGCAAGAAGAGTTTTAGTGAAGAAGTCTGTCAGTTGATATTCTGATGTGACATATGGCAAGTTAACTGTTCCTCTCAGATACTCATCACGAACATAGTGACAGTCCATCTTAATGTGTTTGGTACGTTCATGGAAGGTGTGATTGCTGGTAATATAAATTGCAATTTTGTTGTTGCAACACAGCTTCGAAGGTCTAGAGATGTTTACACCCATATTATTGAGAAGACTTCGTATCCATACGAGTTTTATTGTGGTAGTTGTCATAGCCCTGTATTCAGCTTCAATAGAGGACGACGAGACCTTTTGTTGCTTCTTACATCTCCAGGCAATTAAGGAATTGCTTAAGAAGACACAAAAAGTAATTGAGATTCTATCATTAGGGTTACCTCCCCAATCAGCATCAATATAAGCAAGTAAATTTAATGAAGATGATGAAGATATAAATAGCCCTTTAGTGATGATATTTTTGATGTATCTGACGATTCGTAAAATAACACTCATATGCACGGTTGTAGGAGCATGCTGAAACTGGTTAACAGAGTGAACAACATGCGCAATATCTGGTCTGGTAATAGACAGATACATGAGAGAACGAATGAGCTGCCTGTAGGGTGTGAGATCTTCTAAGAGAACCCCATCCTCCAGTCTTAATTTAGCATTGATCATTTTAGGAGTCTCCACCTTCTTGTCATCTGAAATCCCAGATTTAGTACATATATTTGTAGCAAGTTTTATTTGATAAAGTATATATCCCCATAGAGAATATGCAAATTCAATTCCTAAGAAGTATCTTAAGAATCCTAAGTCAGACATATCAAAGTTACTTTTTAACATATGTTTAATATTGCAAATACCAACTTGATCATTTCTTGTAATAATCATATCATTAACATAAAGTAAAAGAACAACAATACTAGATCCTGCATTTTTTACAAAGAGAGCAGTGTTAGTATAGCATGAGCGAAAACCCAAATTAAGCATGACATTACTGAATCTATCATACCAAGCTTTGGGAGTTTGCTTAAGACCATATAATGCTTTTAAAAGTTTAAGAGTTTGACCATGTCCAATATTAAACCACGACGGGGGATCCATATAAACATCTTTGTTTAGTTTTCTATTAAGAAAAATATTTTTAACATCTAATTGATATATAGGTCATTTATTAGTTGATGCTACTGCTATTAAGGTTCTAACACTAGTCATTCTTGCTAAAGGGGTAAAGGTTTTCTCATAATTAATACCATATTCTTGTGAATATCCTTTAGCAACTAGTTTTGTTTTGTATCGTTCTAAAGATCCATAACTCTTAGTCTTAACTTTAAAAACCCACTGGCATCCAATAGGTTTTTTGTCTAGAGAAATTGTAACTATTTCCCAAGTGTTAGCCTTTTTTAGAGCATCTAGTTTAATTTTCATGGCTTCAATCCAAGGAGGTATATTTTTTGCTTGATGATAATGTGCAGGCTCATGATATGAATGCAAAGTTATTAGATAAGCCCTATACTTCGGTGTAAGCGATTCATATGACACAAACCTATTTGGTAGAATGGATTCTCTAGAAGATCGTCTAAGGGAGGTTTCTTCTATAGATTCATTATTTTGAGAATATTTTTCTAGAGCACTAATAGGTTTATCATGTTCACACTGGGTATAAACATGGAGATTTTTATCAATGATGCCATCACTACTTGGTGATGTTTCAATATTAGATACTTCATGATGTTTATCATCTATAATTTCAAAATGATTCTAAAAATCATAATACATATCTTCCACTGGGGAAAGATCATTAAAGAACATATAGTCAATTTCATCTTTCTTATCAAGTTTTTCAAAACCATTTTCATCTTCTAAGAAGGTCACATCTTTTGAAACATAAAGTTTATTATTTTTGTAATCAAAACATCTATATCCTTTTTTATTTTCACCATATCCGAGAAAAACACATTCAATCACCTTTATAGACAAATTATCTCTTTTATGCAAGAGGACAAAGCACTTGCAACAAAAAATACGAAGGCGATTAAAATCAGGTGTAAATTTAAAAAGTTTTTCATAAGGAGAGATATTTTTCAAATTCGATGATGGCATACAATTTAATAAATATGTGGAAGCTAAAATAACTTTGGCCAAAAAATTATTAGGAATATTTTTGGAAATAAGCAAAGTTCTAGCGGTTTTTATGATATGTCTATGTTTTTTTTCGTTAGTCTGTTTTGTTGAGGAGCTCTAGGACATGATCTTTGATGACAAATTCTATTTTGCTTTAAGTAATCTTGAAAATCATTGAATAGGTATTCTCCACCTGAATCGGATCTAAGAATGAATATGCTACTTTGAAATTTGTTTTGAACTTTCATGCAAAATTCTTTAAAAAAAGAAAAAACTTTCGATTTAAGATTAAGGAAATAAATCCACACATGTCTAGTAAAGTAATCAATGAATATTACGTAATATGAATAACCACCTTTAGATATAACCGGAGATGGACCCCAACATCTGAGTGCACCAATTCAAAAGGTCTTGTTGAGATAAAAGTTCTAGTTGAAAATGGAATAGATTTCATTTTTCCCAAAATACAATCTTTGCAATTTATATTTTTTTCTTTATAAAATTTGTTTTCAAAAGAAAAAATATACATTTTAGAGTAACTTGGATGTACAAGTCTTTTATGACAAGTTTCAATACTTTTATCTTGAGCATAAGTACAAAAAAAGTTTGTAGGAAGAGTCAAATGATCCATACAGTAGAGGTCTCCCTTCTTATGGTTTTGCCCAATCCGCTTCTCGGACTGGAGATCTTGCACAAAGCAACCCTCAGATAAGAAGGATATTTCACATCCATGGTCGGCAATTTCGGAGACCGAAAAAAAAATTAGGTTTAATTTTGGAACTACTCTTACTTTTGGAATAAAAAAGTTTTGAGAATTTTTATAATCTAGTGTTCTTGTACTTTTTATTTTTAAAAAGGTTCCATCGGCCGTAGAGACATGAGACATTTTTGAATTGGTGCATACATTGGTTAAAGCATTTTCATGAGGGGTCATATGAAAAGATGCTCTAGAATCAAGAATCCAAGAATACGTACCGGGTGGTGATGTAGAGGCAATGGCGACACCCGATGTAGAGGAGGTAGACTTGAGTATTTGTTGAATAGCCATGGATATTTGTCCAAGTGTTTCTTTGAGATCCCCGCTCTTGCCTTCATCTTCCTTTTTAGTGATTGATTCTTCAACGAAAGTCACCTTAGGCTTGAAAGTTCCACTTAATTTTGAGCAAGCGGGTTTAATATGACCCGGCTCATAGCAATAATGACACACAATCATCTTTCTACCTCCATTATAGTTTTTTTGTTTTACAAAATGTGACGGTTTGTATGTTTTAACATTGTTGCCGAGTTTAGACACGACAAGAACTTCATCTACACTTTTACTCATGCTAAGCCTTGTTTCTTGAGTAATTTCGGCAATGACATCTTCCAAAAGAGAAAGAGTGGATATATGAATAAGGATCTTATTTGTTCAAATTCGGGTCTAAGCCTAAATAAAAATTGACACAATCTTTCTTGTTCCATTTGTTTTTTGTCGTTCAACATCCTTCGTAGCCACCCACTTAGGCTCCAAAAGAGCCAATTTATCCCATAAAAGATTTAGAGCACTATAATAGTCTTGAATGCTCAAATCCCTTTGCTTAGTGGTTCTTACTTTTTCTTGCAAGAAGTAGGCTCTTGCAAGGTCTTTTTAGTTTTACATGCCCTTCATAAAAAACCTAGTCTCATTGGCTCTACTAAATTTAGAATATTTGCAGATACCTTGAGCTCTATATTATTCATGAACCATGCAAGAATCTTTGCATGATTGCTCTCCCAATCCTTCACCTTTCTTTAGTTTTCTTCAATGGCCTTGAGGCGAGCATCTCCCTCAAGAGCCTTCTCTTGACTTCCTTCCATCTTGATGAGCTTTAATTGAGGTTCCGAAATAGAACCCATTACATAACCCCAAAGTTTTTTTCCTTTGAAGTTATTCTTCATTACGGATGCCCACATCGTGTAGTTCTTTCCATTTAGCTTGAACGATAGGTTGATCTTTGATTCTATTGTGGATGAGATATAAATGGAAGATGAAAGAGAGATGTCAGGACTTTAGCTTTAAGAATCGTATGAATACCATGTCATGAAGTATGCGAAAATATAGAGAATGCTTAATGCATTCACAATGTCCTACAATGGACAAATACAGGAAAGAGAAATAAGAGAGAGAGAGGTCCACTATAGGACAATACAAACAAGCCTTAAAGAAGGCAACAATAAAAATAACAAATGCTCTTATTGAAGAGGAGCTCAAAAGCTTTAAGAATACAAGGGGAGAGACCCATATTTATACACAAGGAAAAGGCAAAAAGGAGAAGCCATTGGGAGCTCCCCATAGAGACCGTTGGGGGTCCCAACGATCTTATGTGGGACCCCCCAATGTGAAACAAAAAAAAAGGTTTTTAAGAAAAAGAAAAATAGAAGATGAAAAACAAAAAAGGATATTTAAAGTTTTAAACAAATAGTTGTTTCTATAAACAACTATGTGAAATGACAAAAATACTTCTATCGGGTATTTCACATATATATATATATATATATATATGTGTGTGTGTGTGTGTGTGTACATATATTTTAACACCTAACCCGCAAAGGGCACCCACCAGGCAAGCTGCTGTTATGATCAAAATACATTTTTTTACTAAATAAACCGTGTAAATCATATCTATAGGTGTTGATCCACAAAAAAGATCAAGAAAGTATTGAAATAATTTTTAGACGTTCATACATGTGGATTGTCTTGCAACCTTAAACCATCTTTCTGCAAAGTGCTTTTTGTGGTTTTATTAGCTGCATGCTTTTTTGTCGAGAGTAGATCAGGTGATCTGCCGAATCACTTTAAGAAAAGTGATTTGGCATCCTCACCATCCACAAACTGCATAAAGACCGTGGGGTCATCGTGGAATGAAGCAATGGACGGTGAAGATGTCAAATCACTTTCTTAAAGTGATTTGACAGATCATCTGATCTGCTCTCTTTTGTCTTACAGTTTTTCCTTCTACTGATCTTGGGCATATTTCTGGTGCCCAACTTTTTTCAGGAAATAACTGGAGGGATGGGTGTGGATATTGCTGTTGAAGCATTGGGAAAACCGGTGACATTCAATCAAACTGTGCAAAGTGTAAGGGATGGGGGAAAAGCTGTAATGATCGGACTTGCTGCAGCTGGATCAATTGGGGAGGTAGATATAAATCGCCTTGTGCGTCGACAGGTAAGAGCTAATCTCTATAAGCTTATGGAGCAATGTGTTTACTGATACGCGAGGGCTTACGCTTCCATGCAATGGGGTTTATGAATTACTTTGGAACGCGTGCTCATGCATACACATGCATGTGTCTGCCTGTGCATGCGTAAGTGCTTGTGTGTGTGCTGAGTTTGAAACTAACTGCTGCTTTTTGAAGCAGATCAAGATTGTTGGTTCATATGGTGCCAAGGCAAGACAAGATCTTCCAAAGCTGGTTAAACTTGCTGAAACTGGGATTTTCAATCTAGAAGCTGCAGTCTCAAAGAAGTGCAAATTTGAGGAAGCTGCAGCTGCGTATGATGACCTCAGCAGTGGAAAGATCATAGGCAGGGCTGTTGTTGAGATAATGTAGTTCCACGAATGCTATTTAGTTTAGGTTTTTATTATCTGAAATAAGGTATTTTTGATCGTCTTGGAAAAGGAACTCTTCTTGAATCCTTCTTTACTAGCCAAAAATTATCTTCCTTCAGCTGCCCCAATTGTTTGCAACTACTTGGATTTAAACAGAAAAACAAGGTTAACTCTATATCACAGAGATACAGGTATGAACGACTCGCCAGTTTGATTTTTTTTTTTTTTTTGAAAATAGGACATGAGGACATAAACTTTTTAAAATGTTTGAATCAATAAAGGACTATCTTTTGATTTTTAATATTTAAAAATGCATTTTTGGTTAAAATGTTATTTTAAAATGTTAAAATGTATTAGAAAAAATTAACATAACATTGGTACGTGTCTGTGTCTGTGTCGGCATGTCTGGTTATGTCACTGTTGCAGCGCTGCCAAAATGTTGTTTCCCTGTGACCATGCTAATCAACTTGGCTGTGATGAAGCTATGGTTATGAACCAAGGTCCTATTATTCTCACTGACTGACTGACAAACTTTTTTTTTTGGGGGTTTACCACCCGAAGAAACCATGTCTGGGCTTGAAGGCCTGTCGCCCAGGCTCATCCTGCCATACCTACGGTCGTTGACCTATAGGCGTAAAACTTTGAGGCTATGACCCTCACCCCCAGGGCTTATGTTGGACATTGGCTTGTGCAAGAAAAAGTGACGCTTGCAGTGATCAAACCTTAACCGGCTGTCTAACAGCCTAGACCCCACCCCACTATGCCGAACCCCCTCGGGATGGCTGACCTACAAACTTGCCTAAGCTTTGGGCTAAATGAGATTTGGGTCTGAAAAGAACTTGTATGGTTCCTTTTGAACATGAGTCTGCTGCTCCCTGTCAATAGATGTTATGGTTATAACGAGAGATTGAGGCCCCACATTTTCATCGGGGCTTGCCCAAAGGGCTTTCTCGCTGGCCTCTGTGAAACAAACGACCCATTTGTTGCTCGAGAAAATACCTGATTTTCATGAGAAACACTCCCCGTAGGAAAATGGTCATCCCATGCTGCACAGCTATGGACCCCATGTTTTCCCGTGGGGAGAAGCCTTTTCCTATGAATAGGCTTCTCCAAAGGGAAGGGTGGGGAAGCCCTTTCATGGAAAAAGGCATGCAGCATGCCTCCATGTGGTGTTTTTCCTCAAAGGTTGTGCTCTTTCCCACAACATACGGGGCCTTAATAGAGATTAGCCGTCAAGCTAGTACTACCAAAAACCTATCATCCATCATAATAGCTCTCTTTGGAAAATGTCGCTTGAGGTTGTGTTCCATAAAATTGGAGGACCCACATTAGTCCATGGCAGGTTTAGAGAGAGAGAGAGAGTTCCTTAGTAAAAAGTGCTCATAATGGACCTGCTGAGAGCATAACAGTACAGTTGGTGCATCTCCCTTGTAATTTATGGGAAGGGGGCCAACCTGTCACGGGCTTATCCCGTGTGGCACCTGGTAGTTCCAACCAGGTCAACCTTTCGAGTTGAGAAAGCAACACAAACACCTCGCACAAGGGTGCACAATCGTAACAGAGCGCGCACAAACTTAAAGAGAGCAACCGAGAGAGCAGCAGAGAGAGATAGAGAGAAAGTAACTCATTCATAAGTTGCAAGATTACAAAAATAGAGTAAGAGGGGGGGAGGGACTCGTAACAATTGTTGTTCACGGGGGATCTTAGGCCAAAGGCCATTTATGTATACTACGAAGGATCAAAGAGGTATTTAAATCAAGAAACAAAGGTATCAACATGGCGGTCTGTAACACTCTCCCCCGCCTAAACTGGCATCGTCCTCGATGTAATCTGTTGTTGGTAGTCTTCAATGGCTTGCTGAAATTGACAAATATTTCTTGGAGTCTCCCAACTGGCTTCACTCTCTGGCAATCCTTTCCATTTCACAAGATATTTCTTCACTTCTCCTAGATAATTGTTGGCGTGATCTATGATGAAGTCAATTTCCCTAAAGGTCGATGTTGAGGTTGTTGTTGGGGGTCGCTGAGGAATGGGAGCCCGCTGAAGTAGACTACGACTGAAATCCTCTTTATCTTCGTTGAAGGGCTTTAGATTACACACATGAAAGACAGGGTGGACCTAAAAACTATTAGGAAGGTCTAGCTTATATGCTAACTTGCCAATCCTCTGGATGACAGAAAAGGGTCCATCATATTTTTGAATGAGCCATCGATGATGTCCCCAAAAGATAGTCGTTCTTTCGGGGTATAGTTTGACCAGTACTTTATTTTCGACTTGGAACTCGACATGCAGACGATCTTGATCTGCCCATTTATTCATTTGTTTCGCTGCTTTCTATAGAAATGCTTTTGCTAATTCTGGCTGATCATGTCAGTTCTTGACAAAGTTATACGCAAAGGGCGCTTTTCCTTGACCTTGGGCAGCGATAGAGTATGGTGTCTAAGGCTGTTGTCTTGTCACAATCTCGAATGGACCGTGTCCCGATGATTCACTCTTTTGAATATTATAACAGAATTGAGCGAAATCCAATAAATTCATCCAGTTTTTCTTATTTGCACTTACAAAGTGCCTCAAATATTCTTCCAGCATCCCATTAATACGTTCAATCTGGCCGTCTGTCTGTGGGTGAAAACTGGTAGAAAAGTGTAATTCTGATCCCAGTAACCAAATGACTTCTTTCCAAAATTTACCTGTGAACCTCGCTGATAATACTCTCCAGGATGCCCCAATATTTTACGACATGCTTCACAAAGAGTCAAGTTGTATCTTCTGTCGAACAATTGTTAGGACCAGGTACAAAGGTCGCATATTTTGAGAATCTATCAACTACAATGAAGATGATATTGTTCCCCTCAACTTTTGGCAGACTGACGACAAAATCCATAGAAATGCTCTCCCAAGGTCGGCTTGGGACGGGAAGAGGCTCTAATAGACCTGCAGTCTTCTGATTAATGGCCTTATCCTGTTGACAAATCAAACAGGTACGTGCGTAACCATCTGTATCGTTACGCATTTGAGGCCAGTAATAAACTCGCTCCATCAATGCCAATGTCTTTTCTTGCCCCAGATGTCCTGCCCAGGGAGAGTCGTGACACTCCTTCAATATCTTCCGATGCAAGGATCCCCATTGGGGTACATATACTCGATTCTCAGTTGTTATCAGCAATCCTTCTTGTTCCCCAAATCATCTTGTCTTTCCTTCTTTTACCAGAGAGAAAATGTGTTGTGCCATGGGGTCTTCTCTTAAGCTCTCTCATTCTGTCGAGAAGGTCGCTTCGAGGTTTAGTACTCCCACTTTTATCTTCAATCAAAGCCGCAAATCTGGCCTTCCTGCTCAATGCATCCGCTATTACATTGGACCTTCCCGGCTTGTACTCTAGAATCATATCAAATTCAGCTAAGAACTCTTGCCATCGAGCTTGTTTAGGACTAAGCTTTTTTTGTGTTTGAAAATAGCTCGTGGCAACATTGTCAGTGTAGACAACAAATGTCGACCCCAATAAGTAATGCCTCCACATGCGTAAGCAATGCACAATGGCAGTCATTTCTCTTTCGTGGATTGTGTATCGTCGTTCAACACTATTTAGCTTCCGACTCTCGAAGGAGATAGGATGACCCTCTTGCATCAATACACCTCCAATAGAAAAGTCTAACACATATGCATATACTTTATACGGTTTCTTGGTTCGACAGTTGTAAGACCGGTTCTTTGGCCATGGCATTCTTAAGAGTCTCGAATGCCTTTTGGCATTCCTTTTGCCAATCTCAACTTTTGTCCTTCCTCAACAACTCTGTTAGAGGCACCATAATGGTTGAATATCCCTCAATAAACTGACGGTAGTAATTTGCTAGGCCCAAAAAGGACCGTAGCTCAGAAACCTTAGTTGGGATTTTCCAATCCTGAATAACTCTTACATTCTGACTATCCATCCTTAGACAACCCTTTCCAACCACATGACCCAAAAAATTGATTTCTTTATGGCCGAACATACACTTCTCTCTTTTTATGTACAACTCATTGTCCTTTAAAATTTGCACAGATGTTGCATATGTTCCTCCATGTTTCAATTATAAACAACAATATCATCCAAATACACGACCACAAAACAATCAAGATATGGATAGAATATCTGGTTCATCAAAGTAGAGAAAGTTGCAGAGACATTCGTTAAACCAAAGTGCATCACTAAAAATTCGAAAGCACGATATCGAGTAACGCATGTCGTCTTGGCCTCGTTTCCTTCCACCACTCTAACCTGCCAATATCCTGATCGCAGATCTAATTTTGAGAAAACTTGAACTTCCCTTAACTGGTCAAACAAATCAGCAAATAGGGGCAAGGGATACTTATTCTTGACAGTCAGTTTATTGAGTACCCTATAATCCACACACAACCTCTTGGACCCATCATGTTTGGTCTGAAAGAGCACGAGAGCTCCGAAAGGAGCCTTTGATGGTCGGATAATACCAGCAGCCAACATATCATTCAACTGTCTTCTAAGCTCTAACAGTTCGGGCGAGGCCATTTGGTATGGTACCATTACGGGAGGTATGCACCCGGTACCAACTCTATCTGATGGTCTACTTCCCTTCGCGGTGGCAATTTTCTTGGCAACACCTGAGACAAAATTTCTTGGAACTCTTTTAATATTGCAACAATAGGAGACAATATATCTTCGGGGGGGGGGGGGGATTCTCCTTTGTTTCTTCTCGCACAGCTAATAGAAATGTTCGATCACCTCGTTAGAGGCCCCGTTTTATCTACAATGCAGAGACCATGTGGATGTTTGATGTCGAGGCAGGGATCATGCAAGGAGACTCTTCACTCATGAAGCTGACAACATCCAAGTGGGGCATGGGCACAACCTTACTCGCCCGTAGGAACTTCATCCTCAAGATCACTTTGAAATCGTCCAATAAAGCAATAGAGAAATCATTTCTATCAGTCCATTGTCCAGCCCCAACTTGTACGTTTTGGGCTACTCCGAAGATGGGTTACGCCTCTAAGTTCACGGTCTTCATACGACTAGCTTTTTTATCCCATTGCAAACTCAATCTCCGAGCTTCCTCTTGGGCCATGAAGTTATGCATGGCCCCCGTATCAACCATCGCATTAGTAGTCCTCCTATTGATAGTCACCGTCAAGTACATTAGTTCCTTCTTAACCACGGGCACTGCAGAGGTGGACCCCTCTAGTGCATTTACCCTTTGTAAGGCTCCCATTTTGACTTCCTCTTCCGCGGGGCTCTCTTCAATCTTGATGGCATTAGCTACTCTTCGTCCCACATTTCCTTGATTTTGGTTGGGGCAATCCCTCGCAAAGTGATTTCCACTACAATACCAACACCGAAGGTTCAGATGTACCGGTCTGTTTCCCAAAAGTCCCTCATATCGTGCTTGGGGCTGATTTCTCTAGTCTCAGGGGGGTGGTCGATACTGATTTTCTCCTTGGCCTCCTGCAGCATTCCCTCGATCCTCCTTGTGGGGAGGCCTTGCTTGAGGTCCCCCTCGATTAGGGAACTTGACTATTTGCTCAGTTATCGTCATCGCGCTTGCAAGGTCCGTCAGTTTCATCTGAGTCAATTCTTGTTGAGCCCAAACTTTAGGCCTCTTTTGAAGAAGTAAATGTGATCCAATTCTGACATGTCCTCTATATCGAGCATCATTGCTGAAAATGCCGACACATATTTCTGAATGTTTCCTGTATGTCTTAGGGTCATCAACTTGTCATAGGCAAGTTCTTCATCATTGTGTGGAAGAAAATATCCCCTCATTTCTTTTTTGAAGCCATCCCACGATTCAATCATAACTCCTCCACGTTCCATGCTCAATACTGCGTTCTCCACCATATGGCGGCCACCTCAACAAAGTATCTAGTTGTCGTACGTATTCGATCAACATCAATGTCAATCTTCGCTTGATCAAAGAATTGTTTCACATCCCATAGCCAATTTTCGACGATCCTGGCATCTCTTTTCCCTTTATATTTCGACGGTTCAACTGGTTTCAACTTAGGGCGTTCACGATGAACCATCATCGCATTTCTCGCATATGGGTTGTTTCCAAGATTTTCGGCATTGGCCATACCACCAATCATGTTTTTCAATAGCCTTTCTAAGACTCCATATTTTTCCCGAAGTTCTTTCATTTCAACTTCTTGCGTACCCAACTGATGTGATAACTCTTGGACCGTAGCCCATAGTTCATCGGTATCTGTCCTCGCATCACCATCTAACTTTCCGAAGTCATCTTGTGCACTTTCAATAGTAGTGGCACAGGCAAGAACGTCAACTATCAAATTCGTCATTCTTTTCTCGACTTTCGTCACCCGTCTCTCTATAGGACCGACCATTTCTTCAAAGCGAGACATTTCTGTTGACTTCACGATAGATTTCTCCTTTTCTGCCTTTTTCCCTTTATGAACTTTTTCAAGGAGTTCTCCCAACTCCGAATCCATTATCGAACTCAACTCACGAAGGTTTCAGCAAATACCTCTATTTTCTTCCCCCAGTTCTCGAGTAGGCTCTGGTACCAGTTGTCACGGGCTTATCTGAAAGTTACGTGTGGCACCTGGTAGTTTCAACCAGATCAACCTTTCGAGTCGAGAAAGCAACACAAACACCTCGCACAAGGGTGCACAATCGCAACAGACCGTGCACAATCTTAAAGAGAGCAATCGAGAGAGCAACAACGAGAGATAGAGAGAAAGTAACTCATATTCATAAGTTGTAAGATTACAAAAAAGAGAGTAAGAGGGGGAGGGGGAGGAACCCGTAACAATTGTTGTTCACGGATGATCTTAGGCCAAAGAGGTATTTACATCAAGAAACAAAGGTATCAACAGTTGGTGCATCTCCCTTGTAATTTATGGGAAGGGGGCCAACCAATGTACTACTAAATACCCAAAAAGTATTTTGCATTTATTATAAGTATTTACAAGTTGGAGGACTAAGTGCCCTCCTAAAATGCCCCCAAAGGGGTTTGGGTTAGTGGGATGACTGATAAGGCCTAGGCTGTTATGCGACGGTCTAAGTTCAAATCTCATGGGCATCACTCTTTGTGAAAGCCGTAGCATGATGACTTTTTAGGGATAAGGGGTAAGCCCACAAAGTTTTACGCTGTTCTAATAGATGGAGCCAATGCAGCTAAGCCTCTGATCCTGAGGGCGATTTTTCCATATAAATATACAAAAGGTGCCCTGTTAAATAAGTTCAGATCTACTTTTAAGTATACACATAGATAGGTTTTTGCTTATTTTACAACCTATTGTTGTAAATCCCTTGTTGGTGGGTTTGGACTTTGGACTGCATTCTGGGTAGAGTTGAAAATGGGTTGGATAAGTGTTGGATCAAGGTAGACCCCAAATTGAACCTTAAGTAACAAATCTGAGTTTGGATCTAGAACCAATGTAATAAAGTCAAATCTGTGTTTTGAATTTGCATTGCAATATTGAAGACTGTGAAAAATAAATGGTTGGAAACAAGAGTTTTGCATGTACAGCAGATCTGACTAGGTCCGGATTCAAGCGCAGATTCATCGAAAGTTCAGTTGTACAAGTCTGAATCCAATCCTAGCATTTGGATCTTATTTTAAGATCCATGTTCAATAATGATAATGTATTGGACGCAGATATCTTTCAATCAGAGATTTGACTTGATCCGATCCACTTGCACCTGGGGTTTGATGGGACCAGACATGGTTAGATCTTATAAACCCTTTGGTTAATGGGCTCAAGTCCTGATGCCTAACCGAATTGGGTAGGTCCTGAATTTCCGGGCCCTTAAGGAGCCCATGTTTTCCATGAGAAAACGCATTCCCAGAGGGTCCCACAAAAAAAGGGCAGAGCCCACATGAGGGGTGGACAACAGGTAACCAGTCCGACGGGCTTTTGGGCACATATGAGCCAGGCTTGGGCTGCAGGTTGTAGGCCTGACCTGATAATAGTTGGGCCCAGACCGACCCACGACTAATAGGGCCACCCAAATATAAATTGAATGGACACCGCCCATCATGAACCGGGTAACCCGAGCCCGGTCTGGCCCTGTAATAATCAGACTAAGCTTATATAGAGCCAGGATTCATTTCAGATCTATCGCCCTTACTGGGCATTATTCGGGCCAACCCGATGTCCAGTCCTAGCCATACAGTCGCCATTGTAAACCACGGTTTTTTTAGGCTGCAATTGTTTCTTGCCCATGTGATTTTTTTTAGGGGTCGTTTGTTTCATTCCCACCAATAAGAAAAAGATTCTGTGGGAAAAAGACATCCCATGTGTGAAAAAAATGCATATGTAAATCCCTTCATAAGGGAAGGGGTGGTGTGTATGGATTTACATAGTAAACGCATTGTCAACGTGAAATGAAACCATGATGACTGTGGGCTCTACAGAAGAATGGAGTTGTCATGTTTGTTTCACCTGCATACTAAAAGGAAGGGTTTCATATGTAAACCCCCATTTTTATGTGTGAATTGGGTGAAACAAACAACCCCTTATGCAATAATGGTTGTTTTCTGCGGAAACAAACGGGCACCAAAAAGTTCTGCCATCACGGCTTTCCCATGAAAATTTATTACTCGCACTAACCCACACTTTGTTTCATGGGAAAGGCCACAATTTTCTAAAAAGTTCTGACATCACGGCTTTCCCATGAAATTTTTTCACATGGCGAGAGGTATGAAGTGGGAACATAAAATGAGGAAGGTGGGAAATGCTGAGGCCGAGTTTGGCACTTTTCCATGAAAATCACCTAAAACCAAATGAGCAATAAGCAACCGCCTCATAAATCTTAACCGAGGGATCTCTGGTGCCATTCTTTGCTAGAAAGTGGCTGTTAAATGTTAAGTAAAATTTCTAAAGATGGTAGCCCACAAGAGCTCAGCTCATCTGTTAGGATTGACTTGTGAATGTCACCAAGCTGAGGGGATGTCATAAGTTCGAAACCCAAGTTGACCAGTCACCCTAGCAAAAAACAAATCGCATTTTTTTTTAAAGGAGTTAAAAATTCAATGGCCCAGAATGTGCCAAACTTCATAACCTAAAAAAATCGCATTTTTATGTAAGAAAAGCACGATCCAAAGGTCAAGAGATCAAGATCAAGAATGATTACTGTTTTATTGTTAGCTATTTATCCTAATTGTTTATAGGCTTGAACATAAACAGGTTCAGATCTAGTTGGATCCAGATTTGGTTCTAAAGTTAGCTGTAAAATCACAAAAATCAAATCTGAGCTATTTAACCACTTGGATCTGAAACAATTTACTATATCTGATGCAAACCTAGGGCTGTCAATGGGTCGGATTTGTCTCAGGTACCCAAGTCAAACAGGCGTGAAACAGGTTATCTGGGTACGAACATGAAGATACCGACTTAACCTGGCTGACCGCTGACCTGAATTCGACCCGAGTAACATGTGGGTCGTTGGGTTGGGTTTGGGCTATGATATTTTTGCGGGATATCTGTCCTGACTCACTGACTCAAACTGACCGCACATTTTTTTATGTATTTATGTTTGTTCTGATTCTAAATACCCTTTAAATTATGCTGGGTTTGGGATACCATTTTCTTGACCTGGCATAACCTGAACATAAATCTGAGCCCGAGTGCTTAGGGCCGGGTGTCAACGGGTCGGCCTTAGTTCGGACTCAGGTGGAATCAGACTCAGACCTGATTTGAGATGCTGGTACTGGGTCAAGATTTGGGTTCAATCAGACCTACCATAAGAAAAACTTTCAGATCTTAGTTGAAACTCCTGTTGGGCTGGATCTGATACGAAAGTTCACAAACCATACCAGACTCCATGTATTAATCAGATCTTTTGGATCTGATCCGAACTTTATTACAACCTTCTTATTTATCACCAAATCGACCCTATAAGGTTTGGTATGGGTCGAGTCTCGATCAATCCCGACCCATTGACACCCCTACTTGGGGTGCATCCATCACCGCTCCAACACTCTATGGAGCAGGGGTGTTGACACCCCTTAAAAGACAAAAAAAAAAGGAGGGGGGGGGGGGGGGGTGTTAGCAGAAATTTAGGGTTAGGCTTTGCTAAATCCGGTTTTTTTATATGTTTTAGATTTTAGGGGTTTTGTATTTGAATTCTTATTTTTGTAATTTATTAAGTGAATAATGCTAAAACGAATTTTGTTTTTCTGATATACTTTAGACTTTAAAGTTTTTATATTTTAATCTCTATTTTTGCAATTTATCGAGTGAATGACTATAAATCCTATTTTCTTGGATATGCTTTAGATTTTAAAGATTTTTTATTTTGATCCCTATTTTTGCATTTTATTGAGTGAATGATGCTAAATCCGATTTTTTTTATATATAGTTTAGATTTTTGAGGTTTTTTATTTTTTAATATACTTTAGATTTTCAAATTGTATGCTAAATCCATTTTTTTTAATGCTTAGAATATGAATTTACTTTTTCTTATAAAAAAAAACACAAATTTTAAACATTTGTGTTCAAGTTATCCAAGATGATTAATCAAACATGGGACACATGGACAGTAGTGTTCTAACGTGTTTGATGCAAATACTAGACAAAGACACCATGAAACAGCCCTAGACAGCGTCATAACTGAACAGAACATAATGTCCTTATCCAGCATTGTCCATGAATCAAACACCACCTTACTGTTTGGGTGGGTTCATGTGCATTACCCAGCATGTGGACTGCCAGTGTTGTTGCTAATCGGCTTGCCTAAATTGGCTTATTTTTGAAAAATGGTCAAAAATAGTTTTTTTATATATTTCAATATTTTATTTACACATGTTAGCTGTTGATTAAAAGTTGTCCGAGTCAGTTTGATTCAGCTCAGAATCTATATCAGCCAATTCACCTGAATCATTTAGAAAAACGATTCATGGTCTCTTATGATTCACTGGAAGACTTGGAAGGAGGCAGTGAGAGATTTGAAAAAAGTTATGTTCGTTCTTTTTCTTTTGTTTGGGATTCTTCTGAGTTGAAACATGGAAAAGACTGATTATTGAGAAGATAATTATATTGCAAAAGATTAGGGGTGGAACGATTAAGAGGCCTTTCGGAGCCTGTCTTTTTTGTGTTGTGCCAACGGATCTCAGCTTTTTCTTGGGGGGTTCTTTCTATCTTTTCCTTCATAGACATGTAAATCTAATTTCAATGCCATTAGATGTTTGTCTTTCAAATAAAGGGGTTTTTTGATATTTAGTTTGAATATTTCTGTGGTGTAAATATTTATATATTTAAAATTGTTAAAGCGATGTTCTTGGCAGAATTTTCAATGTTTTTGTTTAATTTTGTAGTGAGGTTTAATAAAATTAACTAGATAGTACCGGATCGAGAATGGAGCATGTGCAGTGCGAAGCTCTACTGAGTAGTGAAAAATGCATCAAATGGAAGGTCTGTATAAGCTTTGATAAGTTTAGTTTCCTTCTTCTGCTTGTTATATTTGTTTTTGGGGAATTTAGATCATCAAAACCGTGAAATGCAAGCTGCTCACTTTGCGTTGTAAGTTGGTCCATAGACAAGAATATATATTTTGAGATGGATGGCTCCAAGATGCTTTACTATTCATTTATCAGTTTAATTTTTTTTTTCTATTTGGAAATTGCCGAAAAGGATGTGTATTTTGGAATGC
The DNA here is from genome assembly GCF_984573655.1 of Nuphar pumila. NCBI lineage: Eukaryota > Viridiplantae > Streptophyta > Magnoliopsida > Nymphaeales > Nymphaeaceae > Nuphar > Nuphar pumila. The sequence continues at coordinate 88,473,897 of NC_143262.1, forward strand.
ATAAGTATAATATTATTTTAAATTTTTATTCTTTGGTTTTTATTTTTCGGATTTCAAAATGTCATATCTAATTTAAGTATTTTATACTTTCGATACGAGAATGAAGTTGTTAGTTTATGACATTCTTTTCTTGGGAGCAGGTTACGAGGAGTGTGAGGAGATATTTGTGATGTCATTTGGTACTATCGTTTGGCTCTATGTCACATAGGTGCGGGTGTGGATGCGACAATGGTATATATATATATATATATATATATATATATATATATATATATATATATATATATAGTTTTTAACAGTTTTAAATTAACACTACGTATATGTGTGTGCATTTATGTATTTATATATATAATATAGATAAAATTGTTTCACATCAAAATGGTCCTTCAAAGTGTTTATATATATATATATATATAGTTTTTAACAGTTTTAAATTAACACTACGTATATGTGTGTGCATTTATGTATATAGATAAAATTGTTTCAGATCAAAATGGTCCTTCAAAGTGTTTTCCTGATCACCTCAATCCTTCAGTTGGCATACAAAAGCTCCTCTACAACACCATCGACAATCGACCTCAGTATCAAGGGATACAACAACAAAAGAGGTCAACCTTTTTTTATTTTAGATTCAAAAGAAAAGGTTGCCAGATTCCGGTGACCTCTGCTTCCGTTAATATTTCTCAGACGAACATAGACCCAGTACAGGGTCTGTTGGTCCCCAATTGCAGACGTCTTCCACAAAGGAGAGGTTTTTCTTTTTGGGTCACCAATAATCGGTGAACCCTTTTTTTTGTGGTTTTCTTCCACATCTTAGAGGGTTGCCAGTATCAGGCAGACTTAAATAAAAAAAACAAAGGAAAACATGGCATAATATATATATATATATATATATATATATATATATATATATATATATATATATATATATATATATGATGAGTTTTTTTAGAAATCATATTTTTTTTCAGCTACCCATCTGGCATAGTGAACCAGATGGTTTATAATAGAAAGAGGAATCGAACCGGATAAGGAAGATATTTCTTTCTTATAAATAAATAATAATAGTAAAGATAAATAAAAGAAAGGGGAGGAGTGGAAGAAATCACTGAGTGGAAGATTTTTTTATATTTGCCCGGCGATCCCTCCGGCTAAGTGATTAAACCAGATGGTTTATTGCACAAAGGAGTACACAGTTTTTTAACAAACAATTTTTTTTTACATCGATCGATCTCCATCTGAGAATTCGATCATCATCTCGTCCCCTTCAGTAAAGGGGAGTATCACAATATACCAAAATAAGAAGGGGCGAAAGAATTACCTTTTATTTTATTTTTTCTTATCGAAAAAGCAGGCATTTAGAGACGTTGACCTCTATTTTTTTCAGACGTCGGCCTTTGCACAAGTATCTCTGCATATTTTTTGATCTCGGTGACCACCCCAGTGAAACATTGCATAACTGGTGGTTGTCTGCCTAGCCCCAACAAGATCAAACCGCAAATCTGGAAAAAGAGAGAAAAACAAAACAAAAATCGTAGGAAGAAAACAAAAAGGAAAATCAACAAGGGGTTAATCATCGCATTTTTTTTCGGCGACCAAATCAGATCTAGCATGCTTGTTTCCTCCCAAAACTTCCAATGAACATCGGCATTTCTTTTGCCGATTGAGGAAAAAAAAAACATAGAAAACACAGGAGAACACAGCCGAACACAGGTATATCACCGATCGCCTGCTATTTTTTTTTTTTGGTGAACATAGGCAGAGCATAATCCGGCTCTGCATCTAATTTTTTTTTTTTTTGCAAAAGCAGGCAAAAAAACACATGCAGAGAATACACGCGAACACAAGCAGAGAACCTACAGAGCGCCAACCACATCTAACTTTTTTTCCATGAACAAAAAAAGAACAAATCGACATTTTTTTTGCCGACTTAGAAACAAAAAAAAAAGGAGAAAAACTGATGGAAGCTTTGTTCAGAAGCTTTCAATTTTCTTGAGAACAAGGTATTTATACCTGTTTACAGATAAAAATACTATTTTAACTCTATTCTTTATTGGAAATTTCAGTCATGTGCCCAGACAGGTGAATTTACTTGTTGCTCATGATCTTTTCAAAAATTTATAGTTATATCCCATACTATTTATTTACTGATTTACCCCTGCTTTTAATTTGATTACCTGTTCTCTTTGAGTATTATAAAATTATTGTAGTTCCCTTAATATTTGTTGAAACTTACTTTTGTATCCCTCAATTTTAGTGGCAGTCCCTGTTTATTCTGGTAATTCTAGAAAAGGACCTGCATCTGGAATTTATTTTGAAATAGGGTCAGTTTTATGTTTTTTTACAGAAAACCCCCTATTTCCTTTAAAATTCAGTTTACATGCTGAAATTACAAAAGAGATTACCACATTTATTCTGAAATTAAGTATTTTATTGACATATTAGCTTTGACACTTATTGTCTTATAGTTTTAAATTGTGAAAGTCATATTTCATGTATTTTTTGGCTAATGTTTTTTAGATTATTTACTTGTTGAATGTGAATCTACTCTTATTATATCTTACCATTTTAAAATAATCAAAAACAAAAAAATGACAAGTAGGGTGTGTGCCACCGAATTAGCCAAAATCGACAAACTTAATGGCACAAACTTTCACATTTGGAAGATGAGTATTCCTCTTATTATAACATTAGAGGGCATCAATAATGCCCTCACTACTAAAATAAGAGATCTTGGTACTACAGCCTCTAACGAGGACAAAGCGTCCTATACAAAATACAAAATGGACAATATGGTGGCAAAAACCATCATGTTAACTTATATGGATGATGATCTTATTAAGGTATTTGAAGATTACTCTATAGCTAAGTCCATGTTTGAAGCTATTTCTAGAAAATATGACATCACTTCTGAAACCCACATTCAACTTCTGTTAGAACAATACAATACATATCGTATGCAAGAAAATGATAATGTTGTTGATCATGTCTACAAAATGCTAGTTATGACCAATGATCTGATAATTGTTGGGAATGTGATTCCTGACCAGATGCAGATATCTACCATTATGCATAGTCTACCATCCTCCGAAAAAATGATAAAAACAACTCTTAGGTTAAATTCTAAAAACATGATCTTGGAGGAACTTCCTACTCAATTGAAAATTGAGTAGCAATACATGCAACAAGAACGGAAAAGTGAATTACACTTCACTAAAGATGGTCCCTCTTGAAGCTATAGATCTTCTAGACGCTCACAATTTAAGAAAAAATACTTTAAAGGCAATGGAAAATTTGATAAAAAAAAGATATCAAACATTCCACAAGCCGCAGGCAGCCACCTCACAAGTGAAGTGCTTCAAGTATGAAAAAACTGAATACTTCAAGAAAGATTGCAGAAGTTGATCAAATAACAACAATGGCAGAAACAACAAAAATAACCAGCAAAAGGAGAGGCAAGATATAATTTGTGTAATATTAGAATGCTCGTATGCAGACCATGCTCTTTCTGTTTGGTGGGTGGACTCTGAGGCAATACGACATATAACAATGACTAATGAGGGAATGATAAACATGGTCGAGTACCAGCCTGGTGAACATCGGGTATACATGGCCAACAACACTTACTCGAATGTTATGGTTATTGTAACCTATAGGATTGAAACTTACATAAATAATGTATTATTGCCCAATGTTCTATTTGTATCATCCATGAGGCAAATTTTAGTTTTTGTCCCGACGCTAGTTGCCAAAGGTTTTGAGGTTAGATTTTACTTAAGAAAAGTCACCATGGGAAAACATTGACGAGTTCTATTTGATGATATTTTTGACAAAAATCATGGGTTGTTTAAAATCAATGATTTTGATATAAATAAAGACTCATCACTTTTTGCTTATATTGATAGTGTCTTTTATGTGGATGTAAATGTCTGGCATCAAAGACTTAGACACATTAACTTAAAAAAGATGAAGAAACTTATTGATTTAAAATTAATCCTTGAATTTAATGAGTCTTTCATTTCATATATGTGAACCTTGTATCTATGAACAAATAACAAGAAAATCATTTCCACAAAATGTTACTAAATTATCAGAATTATTAGAAATTATACACACTGACATTTGTGGTTTTTTCAAGACTCTAACTCATAAAGGAATGCAATATTTTATATCATTTATTAATGACTTTTCTATATACATTTACATATATCTTATAACTTATAAATATGAAGCATTAGATAAATTTAAGAAATATTGTCAAGAAGTTGAAAACCAACTTGGTAGGAAGATTAAAGTTTTACGGTTTGATTGGAGAGGAGAACATACTTCAAATGAATTCTCTAAATATTGCAAAGCCAATGAGATCAGACCACAAACTATTACTCCAGGCATACCTCAACAAAATGGAGTGGCTGAAAGATTTAATAGGACTCTTCTTGATATGGTTAAATGTATGTTATCTAATGCTTCATTACCCAAAGTATTTTGGGGAGATGCTATACATAGAGTAACGTATGTTCTAAATAAAGTTCCATGTAAAGCTATTGTTTCTGCACCTTATGAATTATTGATAGTAAGAAAACCTAATTTAAGTCACCTTTGCAGATGGGGTTTTATAGCTCATATAAAGGTTATAGAGCGGTCGAGAGATAAACTTGATACCAGATCTATAAGTTATATATTTATTAGATATCCCAAAGGATCTAAAGGCTATAGATTTTACCATCTAGATAAGGGTTTAATCGAAAGTAGAGACATAATCTTTTTGAAAGATCAAAATATAGAACAAGTTATTCAATAAATAAATAGAAACGATGCGCTTGGTCTGCATTATGATTCTGATGATATGCAAGGACCTATAAGTAACAACAAATCTCATGAAATCTTTCTTTTTACATCATCTCAATAGTCTCAGGTTGGGCAAAAAAGGTCTAGAGCTCCTGTCTTACTTAGATAACTATTATGTCTATCTATCAGAGGAACTTTGTTATGCTTTAAACATGGATGACATAGTAGATAACCTGTCATATGATGAAACAATAAACTCCCGTGAGTCAACAGACTGGGTAAAAGTCATGAATGAAGAAATTGAGCCTATTGAGAAAAACCAAGTCTGAGAATTGATCGAGTTACCTGAAAAAAGAAAAGTTATTAAATATAAATGGATATTAAAGAAGAAATTAAAGTTCGATGGTAGCATTGACAAATTCAAAGCAGGATTAATTGCTAAGAGTTTTTTTTCAAAAAGAATAATTAGATTATGTTGACACATATTCACCTGTTGCAAAATTTGCCTTGATAGGAATAATTCTTGCAATTGTAGCTCACTACGACTTAGATCTATATCAAATGGATGCTAAAACTATTTTTCTTAATAGAGCTGATTGAAATAATATTTATGAAACAACCTGAATGATACATAATTAAAGGCAAAGAAGATAAAGTATATAGGTTGAAAAAAGCTTTAACGAAATCAAATAATTACCACGTCAGTGGTACTTAAAGTTTTATAAGGCTATCACATCTTTAGGCTGTGTGGCGAATAAATTTGACTATTGTGTTTATATCTGAAAAAGTAAAAGTAAATTTGTTATTCTCTCACTATATGTAGATGACATTGTTTTGATTGAAAACGACAATGATATGCCTATCAAAACTAAGTCATGATTAAATTCTCAGCTCAAAATAAAAGATATGAGAAAAACATCCTATGTTATTAGAATTAAAATCACTCGAGATAAAAACTCTAGACTTTTAAGCCTGAGCTAAGAATGATATTTAAATCAGATACTCAAAAAATTTAAAATGAGTGATTGTAAGTTAGTTAGAACACCTGTGGTAAAAGGTATCAAGTTGAATAAGAATGATAGTCCAGATAATGAACATGAAAGGCTAAATGTCTCTTATATAAAAAGTATTGGAAGCTTAATGTATATTATGCTATGCATAAGGCGTGATATCAGTTTTATTGTTGGCCTCGTTAGACGCTACCAAAGTCATCTTGGTTGGCCACACTGGTAAGTAGTAAAAAAAATATTTTGATATTTAAAAGAGATTATAAACTTAAAACTATGTTTACAAGTTGATTCCTTAGAATTAACATGATATTCTGATGTTAACTTTGTTGGTAGCAGAGATAATAATAAATCAACCTCTGGATATGTTTTCCTTATTGGAGAAGCAATTTCTTGATTTTGTAAGAAATAAAGTTGCGTAGCACAGTATACTCAGAAAGCCAAATATATTGCATGCAATGCCGTTGTAACATTTATCATTTAGATAAGTCAATTAATTAATAATTTGAAGCAAAAAATAACCACCAAACCAGTCTAGATTTATTGTGACAATCAGGTTGCCATCTCTCTTATGAAGAGTGAAGCTGATAATTCAAAAAGTAAATATATAATGATAAAGTATCATTATATTCATAATATGATTGGAATGAATGAAATCAAAGTCAAATATTTACCTACATCTGATATGATTGTTGATCCTTTAATAAAGAATATATCAAAAACATCTTCTTGAAACATATATCCTATATAAGATTAAGATATGTTTAACAAAAACATATGTCTGGATGAGAAATTAAAAATATAACTCATTCTACAAATATTGATACAAGAGAAATATTTCAATTATAAAGGCTAAATCATGCATCTTGATTTGTTTTCACGTGGCCAACTAGGAGATGTTGATTTGATAAAAATCTTCGTAGCCATGTTTCATGAAGGGTCTCACTTGTTGAAGAGAGAAGTGATCTCATTAACGGGTGAAACCACCCAAGTTGAGGGCCTTATCCAGAATGAAGCTCTTCATTCTAAATAAACCCTAGGTAAAACAACATAATAACCTTGTGTTGGGATAACAAATACCCAAGGGGAGTAAACCTCACATCAGATAACTCTCTCTCTCTTTTGCTATAAATAAGGTCATAAACACCATCCTTATATCTCGATCATTCAATCGATTCCTCAATCTCAATCCTTCATAAAATTTCACTAGTACTCTCCTTGGCCCACCAGGGATGGTTTCTCATTGGCTTTGGCTTTGCAGCAAGGATGCACACCCCGATTATCGAACTAGCGACATCCTTTAACTTGAATGCCTTAAGCTTACCCACCTAGCCAGGTGTGCAACTTTGTGATGGCTTTATGCAGCAAGTGAATCAAACTGACCCTACCCACAAAAACTTAAAAAGGCTTTGCAGATCTAAGAGGAAACTGAACCAGGAGCACCATGATATTTCCCTTCTCTACCAACTGAGAGATAGTTTCTAACAAACAAGAAAAAGAAAAGTTTCTCAATGCAATCAGTGAAATAGAAAAAACAACCCTCTTGAACTACGAATAGGCAAAACAACTATAAGTTTCTCAAATTATCAGCTGGTCATGAAGAACGGACACGCTTATTCCTCCTGCGTGAATGATTACCATATGCTCTTAGCTTAGCAAGAACCTTGCGTTCACTTATTCGTAGCGATAATGAATCATACAACTTTGGTTGTTTCAAATAGCAGCATCTACTCAATGCCTCTAGGTCGTCCGCCAATGAACTTGAACCATACAGGCTTTCACGGATATTCGCAAGAGAAATAAGCGCATCACACACGTGACCTGTGAGCATCCAATCCTTTGTTTCTGTGGTTTTTCTGGAAAACACTTTGTCCATGGTCTCACCAAACGACTGAAATTTCACAGAATCATCCATGTCTTCAATGGGTGACACAATCCAACTGAGCTTCGTGTATGCTTTCTCGTGTAAGCACATGATATACAGCAGAGCTAGAAGCTCCGACTGAGGTTGCCCAGATGAAGAAATTTCAAAATATTCTGATTTCTCACTAACACAGCCAGAAAAGCCCATCTTCCTCCATGTCAACAACCGTGATCGAGTAAAGCGGCCAGAAAAGGATGACGAGCTCCAGTCCCATACAAGGCCAAGATCAATATTCACAATGTCAAATGGATTATCGGGCTCAGTGAAGCCATATCTGTGCAGCAAAGCAGCATTGCCCATGTTACCATAAGTATTGAATACCTGAAAAAATATAAGAACAAGATAAGAGTATATAAACCAAAAACAAATTATAGCCCGAATATATCTTGCAATTCAAAGCTATGTCTGTTGATCACACGAAAATACAATCAAGATCTTTATCTTCTCTTTTTTGTTACTTGGTCTGCATGTTTGAGTGGGTGAATTGAACCAAGTTCAATACTCTTCATGAACCACTTGACTTACTTACGGACTCCAAGTTATGATGTTTGCAGAACATGAAAAAGGTGTTTGGACAATACCCATGAAATGCTAGATAGTGCATTACATATTGACATCCAGACTAGAGAACCTGTGTCTATTCATAGAAGTAGTAGTAGTAGTTTCTAAAGAAGAATTTACGTCAAGACTAGCCAAGAGTGAGTATTGGAGACAGTCTGGGCCTATCAATAGAAAACTTGCTAACTGAAGGCATTCTTATGCTTCTCCAGAATATTTCTGCCAAATTAAAAATAAGATGGATTGTAGTCTGCATTTTTTAAGGTTAGAACATGTCATCAAAATACATTCTTCTTGGTCATCATCATAGATAAACGAAAATGATAACCATATGCTTCTGAATTGCCACAAAAGCTCGCAAATATAAGCCAATGTAATAAGAACCTATACATGTAAACAGGTGCCAAATGCAAACATAAAGTTGTCAAAAAGGCATACAAGGCAAAACCAAAGGCTAACCTCATGTCCTGCCTTCACATCTCGCACCATGATCATTTCAAGAACTTGTGGGAACTCTTCCAAACTTGAAGATTTAGGATCCTTAACATGATTGATGATGTGTCCATTTGCATTGGGCTCTGGAGGTCTGCTCTCAGACGGACTATCAGAGAGTGAAGCAGATGCTTTGTTGTCAACATCAGCTATTGATTCTTTCTCCTCCTCATCAGAACTATAAGAAGTGACTGTAAAGTGAACATCCTCTGCCCCAGTCTTGTGGTTAAAGCTGCATTACAGCACATAGTGATCTCTTGTTGTTAAAGGCTTAAAGCAGCAGATGTTTTATTGAACCAATGGTTCTGTCACACGAACTCAATAAACATGGTAACCCAAAAATATTCACTTTTAAAATCTTCAAGTACCAAAACAAAATATAATTCACTAGGGAAATAGATGGAAATACTGAACATCATATGGGAGCTCCCCTGCCATAGAGAGCGCTAATTTAGTACTTATTTTACCACACAGAACCTTAAAGGTCATAGCGTTACACTTGCAAGCCTTTGTTGGAATGCAGAGATAAGACAATTGTTCAAGTTCGCTAACAAATTGATGTTACATTTCAGATTTAAAGGGGTAATCAAGCACACTGTAAAAGAAAGTCTTTCCCTTCATTTTGGATGTACAGTAACAACAACAATCTTCAGGTTAAACATATGATAAACCACAAGACTCCCAGCTTCACGATAGCTTAGAACCTTAAATTAAACATAGAGTGGCTGAATAGGCCTATTCATTTTCCAACTTGGATAGTACCTAGACGTTCAAACTTTACTGATCAACCAACTTAGTATAGCCATTTAGTAGCAGTTGTAGCTAAATGCCAAACAAAGAATTATCCCAGAAACACCATTTTGATGAATGTAAGGCGTCACTCATAGGTCCAACGTAAAACCAGCAGAAGTTACTTACAGATCAGCTAAAGGAACCATTCCAAAACCATGATACTCATCAACATCGAACGATCGAGATGCAATGAGACTTTTAGCAGCAAAGTACTGCTCTACACCAAAATTGCATGGATTGAGCTTCAAATCTTTATCATCCAGAAGCGGCCCAATGCACTCCTTCCAGTCCTCGCAGAGAAGTTTCTTGTCCTCTTTTATTATCTGCCTAGAGATGTATGGCAATGATACAGTAGAGATCAAGAATAACAGAAAATTAGTTCAGATTTTCAACAATGGCAATGACCATCTTCCTGAAATCTTCAAAAGCAAAAAGGGTAAATGTGAAATTGCATTGAGTCACCTTGTGGAGTTCAGTCCCAGCAAGAAGAGCATCAATTTCCTCTGAACTCCATAGCATAGGAACACATTCCCTCTCAGGCAGAAACTGAAGATAGCCATTCCACAAAGACTTCTCCCCTATGCTTTTCTCATACATCAGAGCCACAGCCAGGCCCAGTGCACCATCCAACTTCATTTCTTCGATCAAATCACGTGCCGCAGACGTCTTGATAGTAAGGCAAGCCATCTTGGGGATGCAAGCGATCAATTCTCCCTCCTCCAAATCGAAGAGCGTCTTCACCCCGAATCCTCGTTCGCCATCAGTGAACACAAGAGCGTCGCTGTACTCAATTCCTTGAGACCTCATCCATCGCTTGAATGCACGTAAGCTCCTACATTTCAAGCAGAGGTAAACATCACCAAAATGATGAAATAAAGGAAAATCGACGCTTACAAATCGAAAAGAAGTTCTTTTAAGTAAATTTTACCCCTTTTGGCAATGAAACCAGGAAAAATGTGAATGTAGGATTGTTAGAAAAAACTGAAATTTGTGGTTTTCTGAAGGAGAACACAAGGTGGTGCACCTTTTTTGTTTAGAAGATGGTGGTGCACATTTTTATCAATCAAAATTTGGATTTTCGAAGAGAAGTAGGTAAACTCAATAAATATCAAAATTGAAAAGAAATCAACTCTATTTTATTGGGATACAGGCTGATAAGCTCCGCAATTGAACAGAATAAAAAATGAACATCATGAAAAAAAATGAGATTTTGCAAATCCGACGATATGGGTTGTTTCCGATTACGACATTGTTCGAGAAAATGAGAATTAGAGATCTGGAAAAGAAGGGTTTTTTCACAAAAAAGGAGAAGAAAATCCCTAAAGGCTCGAATACACAAAATGCGAGAGAAGGATGTCTCAGGATTTGCCAAAATCCTGAACCCCACATTTCTTTCTCAAATTCCCCAATTCCATTGTAGGATATGGAGAATTCGAGATTTCTCTCTTTTGTTTCGGAGATTTGCAGAAAATCGGGAGAAATGAGGAGGTTTGATAGGTGAGGTCGCCTTTTTCGACCGTTTGACCATCGGAAGCAAACGGAGTTCTTCTCCGGAAATCGTTTTGTAGAACACAATGAGGGAATTGGAATGAAGCTCCCTACCTCGTCATTGAGAAGGTGTAACGGCTCGCCCTCTCTCTCTCTCTCTCTCTCTCGTTTTACAGTTTTAGGGTTTTAAGGGATTGAGGGTTTTTAGGGCTATGTCACATGGGTGCGTCAGATGAACCTGCGAACCCGACGGATTTGAATTGGGTCGTATTCTAAACCCAAATTCGTACGCCATATTTATATAATAGATGAGTTGGATCTTAGTTGAATCCAAGCCCTCGTGTATAGGGGTGTCAACGAGTCGGGTTTGGTTCTGGTAAAACCAGACTTGGACCAGATGTTTGGGTATAGTATCGGGTTCGAACTTAAGTCTAATCGGCTTTACAGTAAGCGAAAGCATACTCGGACCCGATAAAAAATGCATGAACTCGACCTGGTAAAATAATATTTTTTATCATTTTACATTGAAAATTTGTGGGTCTTAATTAAAACTCGGGTCAGGCCCGAGTTTGGTATAAAATTTCACAAACTATACCTGGGTTAATGTATTAATCGGGCTTTCAGGTCCCAACCTGGTCTTTTCATTAATTTGTTGTCTTACCTGAACCCTATAAGGTTTGGTTTGGGTAGGTAAACCGGACCCGGACACCCTTTTATATATATATATAAAGAGAGAGGACCGTTCAATCAAAAGAAGGTTAAAACTTTTCAATCAACTATGATTGGACGACTCTCCTTTTCAATGCCTGAGCATCTTATTGATCAGAATTTATATATTTGTTTTTTATAATATAATTTATTTAGTAAGAAATATGCTTTACAACATATAGATATGTTTTTAAAAACTTGAAAAATCGACTGATCACAATGCGTTTAAAACGATAAAGTATTCTGGGCCGTTGATTTATATATATATATATATATATATATGACGACTCTCCTTTTCAATGCCTGAGCATTTTATTGATCAGAATTTATATATTTGTTTTTTATAATATAATTTATTTAGTAAGAAATATGCTTTACAACATATAGATATGTTTTTAAAAACTTGAAAATTCGACTGGTCACAATGCGTTTAAAACGATAAAGTATTTTGGGCCGTTGATTTTTGGCACTTCCAAAAATGCATCTAAACATCGAAAATTAATAATCCAAAACATGTCATTCAGTAAATGAAATAAAAATCCAATATGCAAAGTCTGATCAATAAAAAAACTCAATCATTAGAGAAGGATGAAAAATGTGTGCAGGTGTGTGTTAAAGGAGAAAATGCGCTTTAGCGGTGGTTGAGACCGCCGCTAAGGGGTATTTTTTCACCCATCTTATCCGCCGCGGTCAAAGACCAAATGCACCCAGATCAACTTTGGGGTGCCCGTTCAATGCTTTGGGGTCCAATATTACTCTCATCCTTATATATATACACCTCTCCGGGTTGGATCCAGATCAGGTGAAGTCTTGGCTCCTGATCTGTTCACCGTAGGTCAGGCTGACAGAGAAGCAAGTGAATTGGTTTGGATCATGTTTTCAAACTACATTTGTCAAATCTATGCCGACATATCTAATTTGGATTCTGGTTGACTCTATTTCATTGGATCTAGTTTGTATTCATATGCAAAATTGGACTTTTGTCCAAAATTGGACTTTTGTCCAAAATTGGATTAAAGTTTGGATCAATAGGATTCACAATCCGTTTGTATTCCTATGTTTCGTCTGTGCAACTCATATTCAGAAGAACCTGAATGGTTTACGCCTGGTCCGATCCGGCTGGCCCACAAGGCAAATGGGATGGGATTTGGTTCAGAATCTCTCAACCAGAATCCAGATCCGAATTCTGAACCAATGACAAGAGAACTCTTCTGTTCTGGATCCAAACAAATCCGGTCCTTTTCACATTCTATGGCCGAGTTTGAGAAGCTGGGTGGCTTTAAACGCAGCTGATAGTATGCAATCTTGTGTGTCCAGGTCTTAACCATATGGTTCAAAATATTGATATCAATTTGTTTGGATATGGCACCCGTAACACTTAAATAAGGAGGAGCCAGATAAATTCAAATGGGTCGTGTTAGATTCAGTGTTGATCCAGATCCAATCATATTTGTTGAATTTTGGGGTGTCAACAGGTTTGGCTCTGACCCAGGTAGAACCAGACTTGGGACCGATTTTTGGGTATGGTATCGGGTTCGGGTCCAAGTCTAATCGAGTCCATTATAAGAGAAACCATACCCGAACCTGATAAGAACTACATGAACCAGACCCAGACAATACCTGATAAAATAAATTTTTTTTATCATTTCTACATTAAAAAGTTGTGGGTCTTAATCAGAACTCAGGTCGGGACAGGGTCTGGTATAAAATTTCACAAGCTATACTCGGATCCATGTATTAATGGGACCTTCAGGTCTGAACCTAGACCCTATAGAGTTAGGTTCGAGTCGGATCTGGATAAACCCGACCCGTTGTCACCCCTAGGGGCAATGAAAAAAAAAACACAAGAAAGATTAATAGAAAAAAAAATCCAACAAAATCAAAATAGTTGACCCATTACACCCACAATATTGAAAAAAAAAACAAAAATGAAAATAGGGGAGCAGATAATGGTGCGAATATGAGGCCCCCCAACACCCCACCCTCGGTGGTGCAATGAATTTTACGACTGCTGCAATCCAATCTCTTGAGTGTTAGCATGAAATTGATCGTAGAAGAGCCACTTACCGAATGCGGCCTTGGACGATCCAAACTACGCTTTGGTGAATGCGGATGGTCGGTATTCTCCTCAGCCAATCGGCACCCTCAATGAGCCCAAGTCAGAATGTTGAAAGGTTAGCAAGACCCTTTAAACCCAGAGAGAGAAATCACACACGTATGTGCCATTCATCACACCACTATGAGTCTCCTATTTATAGGGAGATTTGGTGGAGGTCTATAATAGGTCCATAATGGGCACCAGTGGAGGTCCCTAATGAGCATGAATGGACAATTATAAGACCTCATAATTGTCCTTTGACCCCCTAAAGCCCAAGAGCCCCCTTAACCCAAAAGCTTTCAGAGAAGACCCTATGTCTTTCCTTGGTGGACCCTTGTCAATATGGGTCACCTCCGGTTTGACCCGCTTCATAAGTCTAACATTCTCTTACAAGACCCATTGATACAAAAAAACACATATTTGAGATTCTTTACTGTTATCTGAATTTAATTTTCATGTGGGTTCACATGCTATCCTGTATCCCAAGAATGAATTATACAAGTCATGGAGATGAACACCTCTATATGAGATGTCATATTTTCATGTATTACATTATTATTCATTTTCATTGTTTAGCATGTTGGTCTTTAACTCATTCTATTGATCATTTTTAATATTATTATTATGATATTCTCTCTTCCCAAATGAGAGATACTTTATACATAATCAACAATGCACAAAACTATAGAGAATCAATTTAGTTTAAAAAATATGATCATATATAGCCATAATGTATTGTCATACATCAGAAGGAATCAAATAGACACATCCTCATAATATGTTCAAAATATAATCTCGGTGTTAGCCCTTTAGTAAGAGGATCCACAGTTATTTCCTCCGTATCGATTGTATTGATACACATTAAATGATTCTCAGTCATTTCTTTAACAACAAAGTATTTTAACTTTATGTGTCGACATAAGGTAGAGCTCATGTTGTTATTTGAGAATAACATCACAGCTTTATTATCACACAAGCTCTTCAGTGAGCTTTTAATAGAGTCCACAATACCAAGACCCGAAATGAAACTTTTAATCCTTATGGCATGAGATAAAATCTCATTTAAATCAATAATTTTTGCACCAATGGCTTTCAGAAATTTCTTTACTGGCATGCAATGAAAAATGACGCCTCTAATATTCTTAGTCACTCGTGATTACAAAAAAAACAAGCTAAGACTATTTAAGCGCTCTCACTTTCCATAGAGAGTCTTCTGAGTGCTCTCACTTCTCATAGACAGCCTTTTGATCAGCTGTGTTATTCTTTGTATGAGTGAGAGATTAATCACTCTACATGATATTTATATAAAAAAGGTAAACATGAAACCCTTTATTATTTACTTTTTCTAAGGCAAGCATAATATAGTCATTATCATTCCACTTTGGTGAAAACAATAATATTCAAACTTGCTTCGCCTTCTCAATTCTTAAGGAATTGACTTCAATTTGTGAAACTAGTAGATCATGTAACCAAAGACAATTCAATATTGTACCTTTGTGTACGAACATACTTCATGGGATGGTGTATATATATACTATTACATCTTGTGTGAATTTAGAATACAATGACCTACATTTGGGTAGAATCTTTATTTTATAAAGTCACACACAATCTCAATATCGAATTTCAATTTCAACACGGTCCAAGAAACCCTCAATCAAGAAAACTCGAATCACTTTGGTGATAACCAGAGTGAGTTGATCGAAATCTTTTACCGCAAGTTCATGTAAAGCATGTTATAACACAAATATGGTGCATACATTCATAATCTCATGCTTAAATAATCATGGATAACTAAAAAAATAACATGAAACACACCTTATATCATGTTCAAGTTATCAAAAAGTATGAGATCAATGACAAAAATATGCATTTATGAGTCATATCTGGGATTGAGGTCTTAAAACTTCCTAAGGGTCCTTAAAGACCCTAAACCGGACTAGAAAACCATTGAACTGGTCAGAAAAATCCTTGTACCGATCACAAGAGGCCTGAACTGATCTCATAAACCATTGAACCAGTCCCTAAAAAGCCAGAACTGGTCCCAAAATGCATGAAGCGGTCTTAAAAACTACTGAACTGATTTCCAAGATGCCTGAATCAGTTTCAGAAATCCTAGAATTGGTCTCAGGAACCCCCTACACTGGTCCCCAAAAGACCGTATTGGTTTATGTACCGGTTCTATCCTTAATGGGTTAAAGGGTCCAATTTTGGACCTAATTTGACCAATGGTTACTACAAGAAAAATGTTAATTAGTGACATAAATTTACGATGAAAATAATCCATTGCAAATTTATGACGGATTAGCTAGAGAAAACTAGTCATCTCTAAAATTGGAATTAGTTGCATAATTAACAATGAATTTTTTTTGTCTCAAAATTCATCATTAATTAAAGACGGATTAGCGATGAAAACATTATGTCTCAAACTTCATCGCAACTTCACGATGGATGACCGACAAAATTTTGTCGTCGCTATTTAGCAACGGATTTTTAGACAGATTTTTTTTGTCGCTAATCCGTCACTAATTTTTGATGTAAAATGGCCCATCTAGGGCATGAAATAAACTCCTCTGCCTGCTCTCTCTCTCTCTCTCCCCTCTTCCGCCGACCGCTCGTGCGTTGCTTGCCTTCTCCGCCCCCGCTCTTTGGCGACCCACCATCCGACAACTCCCTCTGGAGACCTCACCGACCACCTCTCGTTCTCCATCCTCGGTCGTTCCCCCTCCGTTGCCCTTTTCCCTCGAGTGAGACCTCTCTCCCGCTCGTCGTATTTCAGCCACCCAACACCGGTGACCCCCACTCCGTCTGTCTCTCTCAGGTGATCTCTTTCTCCCTCTTTGTTGTCTTCTTCTTCTTCTTCTTCTTCTTTCTTCTCGTCTCTCATCTCTCTTCTCCACCCTTTATCCCATGCAGCTCACCGACAACCCCACCCTGCGTCCGGCCACCTACCGCCGATGACGACCTTAGCCAGAGCACCTCCCGACCTCCTGTCCCCACTACCATCTTCCTCTCTCCACTTTTGGTTCGCTGGGCACCCAATCGCCTCCCTCTCCGGCAGCCTCGTCGGGCATCTGACCCCGGCCAACACACTTTGTTCCCACTCTCTCTTTCTTTCCTCGCTCGTCCTTTCTCCCTTCTTACCTTCCACGATCTCGCCTTCTGGTTATGACGCCGGTAGACCCTTTACCAACCCCGCTCAGATGACTCTCTCTCTCTCTCTCTGACATCGCGGGAGGGGCACAAACCCCTCCCCACCTTCTTCTTTGTAGACAGGCTGGGTCTGCCGACACTTCCTTTTTTGCTGGTAGGTTGACCCTGTCGACTCTCCATTTCGGATAGGCAGGGGCTTGCCGCCTCTACCTTCCCGACAAAGGGCTTTGCCTCTGCTTGTTGTGTCTTTCCCGGCAGGTAGGGGCAAGGCTCCTGTCGCCTTTGGTTTTGTCGGTAGGGGCGATGCCCCTGCCCCTCTTAG
Organism: Nuphar pumila; assembly: GCF_984573655.1. Lineage (NCBI taxonomy): Eukaryota > Viridiplantae > Streptophyta > Magnoliopsida > Nymphaeales > Nymphaeaceae > Nuphar > Nuphar pumila. The sequence continues at coordinate 88,491,227 of NC_143262.1, forward strand.
TCTCCCTCTTTTGTTTCGGCTGGCAGGGGTGATGCCCCTGCCGTCATTGGGGTTCCTTCGATAGGAGCTTTGCCCTTGCCCCTCTTTTTCCCTCAGCAGACAGGGGTGCACCCCCTGTCTCTGCCCCTTTTCCCCTCTTTGGACCTCGTCAGTCAGGGGCTTCACCCTTGCCATTTGAGTCATCTGACATGAAGGACAGTCTCCTTGCCTCTCTGTTCGTGCCAGGCAAGGTGGTCATCCTGCCTCTCAGTTATCATTTGAAATCTTTGTTGTATGATAGGAATTTAAATGTTAAAAATTACATTGTATTGCCTATATAAATGTGCATTGCAGGTGCGCAGCCGAGTAATATGCACGGTGCTTAATGCTAGGCATCACATGCGGCTTAAAATGTCATGCGAAAAAAAAAAACAAAAAAAATGCAAATGTAAATGCAAAAGCATGCAAATCGGGTAAATACCCATGGCGAGTAAGTGATGCAAGCGCATCACATGTTATTTACTTTCTTGGATGCAACACTTTCCTGTTCACACAGTCACTTAGTTGTAGATATCTAAGACTGTTTTGTTGGAGTTTGGAGATCATGTTGAGCATGATTTGAATATATGATTATAGAAGTGCTCTTATTTTTATAGTTCGGATTTCATGTTAGCCATGATAGTAGTTAGCGGGATATTAAAGTGTGTTTGTTGCAGGTACATGTTTGATATTGTTGTGATATGAATGATTGAATGTATTGTAATATTTGACATGACTATCCATGATTGAATGAAGTTATTTTCGATTTGATTATGCATTTCATGTAAAATTGTATCATGAAAATATGTTTAAATTGAATGTATCGTGTTTGTGAATGTGATTTCATCTTTCTAATTATCCTTGTGATATGTGTAAATATGATGTGAAGGTATTACACATAAAAATATTGAATTATCAATACATGCATAATAGTTCATGGAATTGCATTTTATGTTAAGCATGTTTGTGGTAGAGAGGGAAAGAAAATTTACGCATTAACTGAAATAAAAAAATTGCTCACCAACAATCACCAAATAAGAATTTTTAACAGATTTGTAAACCACAACAAAGTGTTAACCAACTCAACACAAGCAACAAGCAAAATGAAGACTTTATGACCTACAATATGCAAATTATAGCAAACCAACAAGGTGAAATCAATCATTATATATATATATATATCAAATCATTACATCTACCATCAATGCATGATAAATTAGATATTTTCTTCATCATAGCATTATTATGATTCTCTTTTAACTGGTGAAGATAATATCTGTAACATTATAGGACAAAATGATTGCAAATCGTGAATGGATGTACCGTAGGATAGTTGATAATGAGGTGTCACTTGAATATATGAATGGTGTTGACAGTTTTATTGAATTTGCAATAGCAAGTGTCAGTACAGTGGATCTCACCGATCGGATCAGGTGCCCTTGCACGATGTGTAAGAACAATCGATTTATAGAACCTTATGGCGTTTGAAATCACTTATACAGAAAGGGTTTTGTGAGTAGTTATCAGAATTAGACGCTTCATGGTGAAAAATTTTAGAACAATTTTGATGCACGGGTGGATGTGGTGCACGATAATCCATATGTGGATTTGATATTTGATGTCGCAGGACCAGAACTGGGTTCTGCTATGGGTCCTAATGATGTACCAACTGGAGTAGAGGAAAAAGCAACAAACGATGCAGCTAGTACATTTTATGACTTATAGATACTGATGAGCCATTGTGGAATGGTTGCGAGAACCACACTATCTTGTTTGCAGTTCTTCAACTATTGAATTTGAAGTCAGAGTATAATTTGAGTTAATCATGTTTTGACCGTTTGTGCTCTATTGTGAAGAGTATGTTGCCCAAAGATGAGAAATCGCCATAAAATTTTTACTGTGCGAAGGTTATGGTCAACACTCTAGGTATGGGGTATCAAAAGATAGATGCTTGTTCAAATCACTACATGTTGTATTTTAAAGATCAAGATAAGAGCAGATCATGTCTGTCATATGAGCATCCTCGGTTCAAGCTAAAGACAAGAGGCAATGCTAGCACGATGTCAAAAGAAGTGCCATACAAGTCATTCCGCTACTTCCCTCTCACCCTTAGATTGCAACGATTGTATATGCCTTTGAGGACAACTAAACACATGAGATGGCATGCCAATAAAGTTCGATATGATGAAGATAAGATCACGCATCCTGTTGATGGAGAAGCTTGGAAGCACTTTGATCGTACTCATCAGACCTTCGTAATAGAAGGGGGAAATGTTAGGCTTGGTTTATGTACATATGGATTTAATCCATTTGGGGGTAGATTAACCCCATACTCGTGTTGACCGGTATTTGTCACCCCATACAACCTTCCTCAAAGCTTGTATATGAAACGTCAAAATCTTTTATTGTCTCTATTGATCTCTAGTCTGACGTCTTCGGACCAAAATCTTGATGTATATTTAAGACCATTGATTGATGAACTGAAAATACTGTGGGATAACGGTGTTCTCACGTATGATGCCCACAAAAAATAAAACTTCAATATGAAGGTTGTTGTTCTATGGATAATTAGTGACTTCCATGCATATGTTATGTTATCTGGTTAGAGCACACATAAGATGTTGGCATGTTCGTACTGAATGAAAGATACAAAATCTTTTAGATTGACGCATGGAAGGAAGCCGTGTTGGTCTGATTGTCACCGTCGTTTTTTACCCAGTGGCCATCCGTTCTGACGATAAAGGAAAGCGTTCCGAGTAAGCACAAGTGAAATAGAAGGTCCACCTATACGGTTGTTTGGCACAGAGATCTTAAGATGATTGTGATACTTTCCATATGGACTGACAGATGCCCGTAGTGCGATGCCCTTCCTTGGATTTGGGAAGGATCACAATTGGGCAAAAAATCTATATTTCGAGAACTACTATATTGGCCGACCTTATTGATACAACATAATTTGGATGTGATGCATGTGGAGAAAAATATGTTTGATAATGTGTTCAATACAATAATGAATGTCAAAGAAAAAATGAAGGATAATCTAAAGGCCCGTATCGCTTTAAAAGTAATATGTAAAAGACCAGAATTGGAACTCCAAGAGTATAATGACAAAGTACTGAAACCTAAGGCAAGGTACGTGCTTGGACTAGATCAAGTAAAGCAAGTATGTCAGTGGTTAAGACAGTTGAGATTTTTAGATGAATACATCTCCAACATTGCTCGGGCTATGAAGATAGACGAGAGACAATTATATAGGTTGAAGAGCCACGATTGTCATGTCATCATGCAACAGTTGATTCCCCTAGCATTCCATGATATGTTAGACAAACCTATATGGGGGGTATTATGCGAGTTAAGTTAATTTTTTAGAACATTGTGTGCATCAGAAGTTGTAGTAACTGAGGTAAAAAATTTCAAGGATTTCGTCGTCACTACTATTTATCTGCTAGAGAAGATATTTCTGCCAGCATTTTTCGATGTTATGAAACATGTGATCATACACTTGACATATGAACTTAAAGTTGGTGGTCATGTGCAATATCGATGGATGTACTCATTTGAAAGATATATATTTATTTATATTTTTCTCTCTAATGTTATTAGGAATTTATTGTATTACGAGATATATATTATTGACAGATGCATATTTGACCTCAAAAAAAAGGTTCCGAATAAATAAAGAATAGAAGGTTTAATTTGTGAGGCGTAGACTTAAGAACAGATTTCAAATTTCATATCTATGTACTTTGAGTCTCACATTCTAACACGTTACACTTGTGATGCAACGAGGGAGAATCGAAGCTATCGCGTTAATATTTTAAACAATTTTTTTTTACTTTGTATATGTTCACTTGTAACTAATTAGAATTTGTCGAGGATTATACTGGGTTGTTAAATTTGTTTTATATAAATTGTATAACGAGAATTTTTTTCTCGATATTTATATTTTAAATAATTTTTTTAAATTTTATGACGGATTAGCGATGGATATTATCCGTCGCTAATATCCATCACCAATTTAGTGACAGATTAAGGACGGATGTTTATCTGTCTCAAAAACTGAATTAGCCGATGTTTTGCGACAGAATGTATTCCATCGCTAAATTGACGACGGATATTAGAGACGGATACATATTCATCATTAAATTTTAGCGATGAATTATCGACATATATGTATCTATTGCAAAACCAAATCAGTGCTTATTTAGCAATGGATTAGCAACAAATCATAAAATTTGCTAATCGGTCATGAATTAGCGACAGAACTAGTGACAAATCAATTCTGTCGCTAATTAGCGACCAAGAAATTACGATGGATGCTATCTATCACTGATCTGTCGCTAAACAGTTCGGTGCTGGATTTGCAATGGATTAGCGTCAGATAGTGTCCGTCGATAATCCATAGAATTTTTTCGTTGCTAATTCTGCAACTAATTCCAATTTTAGGGATGACTAGTTTTCTCTAGCTAATCCATCGCAAATTTGTGATAGATTATTTTCGTCACAAATTTCTATCACTAATTAATGTTTTTCTTGTAGTGTCATACTCGGTCCACCTAGAACCCTCAACGAGTTCGGGTCTCAGACCAGGTCGAACTTAGACCCGATCTACACAGAATCCCCAATGGGTCTGGGATGGACTCAAACCAATCCACCTGGAACCCACAACAGGTCTGGATCCTAGACTAAGTTCGATCGGGTCAAATTTAGAACCAGACCACCTGGAACCCCAATGGGTCCGGGTCTCATATCAGGTCCGATTGGGCCGAACTTAGACCCGGAACCCACAACGGGTTCGGGTTCCAGTCTAGGTCCAACGACATCAGATTGGGTCAGACTGGGTTAGGCTCAGACCCAGTCTATCCAAAACCCTAATGGGTCTGAGTTCCAGACCAGGTCTGACCGTGTTTTAGTTCAGATCCACCTGGAACCCACTTATTGGGTCTGGGTTCGGATTGGGTGCCCGGGCAGGGTCAAACCCAGTCCACCCGAAAACTTTGAAATGGGTCCGGGTCCGATCCACCTGAAACCCCTAACGGGTTCGGGTCACGAATCAAATCTTATCGGGGCGGGAGAAAACCTGATCCACCCAAAACCCCCAACGGGTTTGGGTCCTTGAGCGGATCAGACCGGATCAGACATATACCCAATTCACCCAAGCTTCCCACAACCCCAAATCTTTACAACCATCCTCTCTCTCTCTCTATATATATATATATTTCAGCTTACTAAGGCGATTTGTATTTTTTGTTGTTTTTCTTTTGTTTTATTTGTTGCATTGGATAAGAGTGTTTCACACCAGAAGAGCAAAAGCTCCAGCCTTAGAATTTCCAGGTATCACAGTGTTGGACTTATGGAGTGGGTCCAATCGAAGGTGACCCTTATTAACATGGGTCCATCAAGGGAAGATCTAGGGTCTTCTTTGGAGGCTTTTGGGTTACAGGAGGTTCTTTGAAACTATTCATTCATGCCCATTAGGGTATGTTTGATCGCTTGTCTAGGGTTGGACGAAATAAACAAAAAAAATGGAACAGAACCAATGTTTTGTTCATTCTGTACTTTTTGTTCCAAGTCCAACAAATGTCCTTTATTTGATTGGGGAAGCCTTTATTTGATTGGGGAAGAATGAAGAAGAAAAAACTCGAATTCGATCCGAGGGGAGGAGTTTCACTCTCCTTCGTGAATGCACTCTGTAAGAGAAGAAACTTGAATTCGATGTGAGATCAAGCTCGCGGGGTACCCAGAATCGAAATTTGAGGGCGCTCTCAGATGGGGAATACATGCGTCGGCCCCAACTTTGTGAAAAACGGCTTCTTTATGTCTGGAGGGCAAAAACACCAGAGCAGATTCTTCCGCCAAATGGTGCCGAAGTACGAGCAGAGGCGTCGGTGGAATCGAAGCCGGCAGAGCGGCCTCCCGTTCAGGATAAGCCTCCCTCGTCGGTGAAAATAGCAGAGGCGGCGCCAAAACCAGAGGGAGAAGCCTAAGAGGTCCCCCCCCCCCGCCCAAACCGACGTTGACGTCTTCCTCTCCGCCCTCAACTCCGCCGCCCCCAAGGTCATCGAGCCCGCCCTGGACTGCGCCTTCCGCCTCACCTCCACCGCCCTCCTCCACCGCCCTCCTCCACTGCCACGCTGACCAAATCGACAACGATCCTGCCTCCAGAACCTCCCCTCCTTCCCGGACTTCCCCGACTCCTCCATCCCGAGCTTACCCCCAACCGACGTCGACAACGCCATCGAACTCGTCGTGCTCCGAACCCTTCTCGCCTCCATCGGATCGAACAACAAACTGTACGAGGGAGAGAGAGACGCATTGATGGGCGAGGCGCGCCCGTTGATGCTTTTTTTTTTATAATAGTTTCGCCCGTCCTGTTATTTTTGTAACAGGAGTGTACGTGAAACAAAAAGAACGATGAATAATTTCACCGCGTCCCACGTTTATTAGAAAATGTGATATTTTTGTGCTTTTTGTTCCATACAATGCACGAGACGTGCCGTCAAACATACCTTACATACCTTGGGACCTCCACTAGTACCCATTATGAGCCGAATTCTTTGAGTTCAAAGGGTCTTGCTCACCTGGCTTGGGCTCACGAGAGTTGGTTGAGGATAACGCCGACCACCTGCATCCACCAAAGCATCACTCAGATCGTTCAAGGCCACATCCATTAAGCGGCTCTTACGCGACCCATTTTATGCTAACATTAGGTTATGATCTCACATCTTGCTTCTACTACGTGCATATTTAGGGTGTAGGTGTGCCAGCGTTCATTTTTTATATCCAGGAGGTTGTATTTCAGGAAGAGCATTCCTAGACCCATTAGGGGGTTCTGCTGGTCCATGTCCGACTCAGTTCAGGACACGAATCTGTTGGGGTCCGTCAACCTTGCTGCTCTTTTGCGTTACTCAGCCACTTCCAAGTTGCAGGATGGTTGAAAAAAATTGAGGCTGGTGAGAGAAAGAATAACCATTGCGATAGAGAGGAGAGGGAACCTCCCCTCTTGTCGTTTATGGCAGACGAGAGAAAAACAGCAAACAACACAAAAATCCTCAAATATGCAGAAAATGGGAAAACCTAAAAAAGAAAAAAAAAATAAAGAAAATCTTACCTCTTTTTTCTTTTCGATCCAACCGACCGTAGAAATCCGAAACTCCGAGCTTCTCTAAGTAGAGAGAGAGAGAGAGAGACGAGATACGGACTCCGAAATGCCTTTCAGGGTCCGTACTGATTTTTTTTTATTTGCTATTTTACAATTCAAAAACACGAATGAACGGCCACAGATGACTTTTAAGGTCATTTTCAAAATAACCTAATCTGCTTCCTCAACTTGCTTGCAAGACAAGCGTGAGAGCCCCCCTTGACCAACCCTACAGGGGCGTAGCTAGGATTCATGTGTGTGTGTGTGTGGGGGGGGGGGGCAAACATGGGTGTAGCAAAAAAATAATTTTTTTTTGAGATAAAATAAAAAATAGCTACAATTATTAATAAAAATCTATTTCATATGGACAAATCAAACCATTTGCTGCAGTCAGGGCTGGGTTAGGACTGGACTGAGCTACAAAAATGGATAAAAATCTATTTCATATGGAATCAGGGCTGGGCTAGGACGGGGCTTTTAAAAAAAAAATTAACTGTTTCCCCCCCCCTAGCTACGCCCTTGCCTACACTAATATTTGTGCTTCTAGATTGCCTCCCAAATCCAAACTGCACCCTTAGTATATATATATATATATATATATAGAGAGAGAGAGAGAGATGAGTCACTGCTAAATAGGTTTTTTGGATTTATTTTATTTTATTTTTAAATTCTGACCTTAATGTGATCTATGTAAATCAACTCTTGAAGCGTTTGATCCAAACACATGGGTGGGTTTTTATAAAGTCCAAAAAATCAAGGGTCCAAAATCTTTGTAATTTTTCAAGGCTCCAAACATTATATTTTTCATCCAAAACACATAATCCAATTGTCGATTCTTAATAAATCGACCACCGCAACATATTTATAGAGCCGAAACCGAATAAAAAGCACCGAAAAAGCTGAAAACCCTATTTAACATAGGGTTTAACACCACCAAATGGGTTTAGCAGTGACCCATATATATATATATATAATGTTACGTACTAAGGGTGCAGTTTGGATTTGGGAGACAATCTAGAAGCACAAATATTAGTGTAGGGTTGGTCAAGGGGGGCTATCACACTTGTCTTGCAAGCAAGTTGGGGAAGCAGATTAGGTTATTTTGAAAATGACCTTAGAAGTCATCCTGGCCGTTCATTGGGTGTTTCCGATGAATGCCGATTATCTTTTTTGAAGGAAGGAAAAAAAATATATTTACCAATGACGGGCTCTGTGAGGTTGGTAGGAGCTGTCAGTGAACGTCTCCCTGTGGTGGACACGTTGCAGGTTCAAAACCCCAGCTTGCCTTTCAAAAAAAAAAACGATATTTGAAGCTTTCAAAATTTATTAAGATTTTAGACCCTTGATTTTTCAAATCTTATAAAACCTACCCATGTAATGAAATCGACGTTCCAAGAGCTGATCCCTATAATCAAGCATGTAGATCACATATATGGTTGAAATTTAAAATTAAATGAAAGAAAAAGAACCCCAAAACTCATTTTGCATGTCTTATTTGGCATATTTCATTTAACACGTTTACATACTTCTCTCTCTATATACAGGTGGTTAGTGAAGTCAAGAAACCTTCACAATTTTTAAATATAAATGTAATAATAGTATTAAAATATGTTTGAATCATAGTTACTCTTGCTTTAGAAGCAAGAAATTCCTTGCTTCCTGGAAAGGAGGGGAAGCGTTGAGAAACTCGCTTCCGAAATATAAAAAACTTGATTCCTTTTAGCAAGTAGCTCACTTTCTCCTTGTTTCTCAAATCGATTCCTTTTAGCTTTGTTAATGTTTCCTTCTCGCATTTCACTGGCTTCCCCCTCATTTCCTACGTTTTTATATTATAAAATTGTAATTTTTTCGTAACCAGCTTGCATGTTGGTTTGGTATCCATTTATATTTATGCTTAGGATATTTCTTATTGGCTTTTCCACGTGCTTGATACTGCTTTTTATGGGTCTTTTCTTTTTTTCCATGCATTTGCATACTCGCTTCACAACGCTTCCAACTTCATACTATTTTTTAACACTCACTTCCCCGCTTCGCTTCACCCATCGCGCTTCTCGTATAGAATTCATTTTCTGGTAACTATGGTTCGATGAAAACAACTTGCATCAGTAAGGTTTAGAGGGTTATGAAGATGGGGAATGGCAGGTGATGAATGCAGCCTAACTCAACTTTTGTCAGGTTGTGCTTGCCCTAGGTCTTGTTTGTTTGTTTGTTAATTGGATGCTTATCAATATAGGGTTGGGCATGTTTCAGTCTTGTAATTTGTCCGACCCATCAACTTGGCTCTGTACAGATGTACACGTCTCGGATTCCAATTAGATGTAGCCAATAGTACCATTCGTCTTGTCGTGCATGCAAGTCGTGTTTGTCTCGTATGCAAGTTGCTTATTATGGATGGCGGTGGACCGGGGGGACAAGGTCTCCACCTCCGCCCCCATCTCAAAATCCTGCCTTCCATCTTTGCCTTCATTCTTGCACGGGTTTTGATTTTAACTTTCATCCCCAATTCATGTCCTCCAATATCCCCGGTCCAAACGGGGTGAGGCGGGGCGGGACTCTGTTTACCTGCAGTCCACTGCCATCCTTAAAGAAGGATCAAAGACGGGGCAAGGCGTGGATCGAGACGGGGTGGGGTTGGGGAAAGCGTAAGTCCATCCCCGCCTCCATCCCCGCACAAGTTTTGCTTTTAACCTCCATCCCTGCCTCCATTCCCATTTTATGTCCTCTATCCACGGTCCAAATGGGGCGAGGTGGGGCGGGGCTCCATTTCCCCCAAGTCCACTGCCATCCCTATATAAGTGACATACTCGCCCCTGTACAGAGCAATAAGAACAAGGTGTGCTCCTATCAACTTGTGTCATAACAATGTCTAGTCTCACACTCCTCTTGCTCATCGCCCTACTAGTGAGTGTCACATCTTCTCCTTCTCTCTTTATTAAAATGGTACTGCAGTATCTGCAGTCTTTCAATGCCCCTTATGTGACCTTCAACCTCCTTATTGTCTTTTTGTTTGCAGCTTTTGGGGACAAGCATGGGATCCCTCACTCCCATGAGCTACTGGGACAGGGTATTGCCTAATGCTTCTATGCCAGATACCCTCAAGGCTTTCTTACCTTCAGGTTAGTTGGAAAATTCACATGGGATTAAGAGTTCCTGGTTCTCGTCAATTGTTATAAGATAAAACATGAAGCGTGCCCGCAAGGGCTCTGCTCATCTGTTAGGAGCAACTTGTAAATGTCATCAAGTTGACAGGATGTCACAAGTTTGAAACCCACGGGCAGCGTCCCTTGTCGCAAGGTCGAAACCTGGTGTACTCTCCAATGGGCAGGGGAGACCCCACAAGGGTTTTATCAACCGGAGACCAGCCAATGTGCAGTCAAAGAAGGCCTAACAAAAAATAAATTAAACCCTTTCTATTTTTATTGATTGGATGTAAATAACCTCCTCAATGGCTCTGTCCAACCTTATTCAGAAAAGGGATGCCTATATCCCATGTGCATGTTTGGGTGTATTTGAGAGTTGGGTTTAATATTAATAATTAATAAAATTATTTGAAAAGTGAAAATAAATGGACTGTAGAAGCTTAATAATGGAATGAGATTGAATTCTTTGTGGGGTTAAGGTTGCATGTAAGAAACAATTATTTATGTATTATTTGTAGTGAGTACTATGACAAAGTTGCTAATCAAAATTGATCCTCCCATTAACTTATATGTGGCAGGTTCTAGTCTGAAGTATGGATACTGGAGACCCACATTTTCTGAGCCAGACGTTTTTTGCAAAAGTGTAACCTTAACATATAGGTTTCAGAGGTCTTGCACACACGCACCCAAGGGCCTCTTCTTCTTAGAGAATGACCTGAAACCAGGCAGCAAGATGGACCTAACATTTCTCAAGACCATGAAGGCTGATGATATGCCAACCTTCTTGCCGCGCCAAACAGCAAAAGCCATACCATTTTCAACATCTTCTTTCACCAGCATTCTTGGACGATTCTCGATAAGGCCGGACTCTGGCAAAGCTTCTCTTATGAGAGAAACACTTGAGCAGTGCGAGACGCCCGCCATTAAAGGAGAGACAAGGTATTGTGCTACTTCATTGGAGTCCATGATCGACTTCACCACGTCCCAACTTGAGACTAACAAAGTTAGTGTCTTGGCCACCTTGGTTCGTAATGAGAACAAACAATTTAACCAACTATATGCAGTAGATTCTGGTTTGGTGAAATTGGACTCCTCTGTTGCAGTGGCATGCCACAGTATGCCATATCCTTATGCAGTGTTCTACTGTCACAAAGCTATTAACATCCAGCCTTATTTAGTTCCACTAGTTGCATATGATGGTAGCAGAATAGATGCAGTGGTGGTATGTCATGTTGATACTTCACTATGGGACACTAAACATCCTAGCTTTGAGGCGTTGGGTGTGAAGCCTGGCACTGTGCCCATTTGTCATTTTGTTCCACTGAATCATTTTGTATGGGTTCCCAAATAAGTAGTTGCATGGTATCCTCTTAATGCAAGCATAACTATGAAGGTTGTAGTTCTCATGCTTTCTATGCGTAAGTTGCTTAGTTTTGTTACAGTTTAGGAGTATGTATGCTGTGTGTATGTATCATTAGCAAAGCTAGTGGATAAGTGCTTATGGATGAATAAATATAATATGAAAAGTTTCTACATATATAAACTATGTATGGATCTTCATTGGCTTTTCTTTTTCCTGCATACTCCATCTAAACTCAAAAAATCCCACTAGTGAATGGGAGCTAGCTGCCGTTGCTTTATAATGGTTGGAGCACGTAAGGCTGGGTGGTCCTGTCGTCAATCCGGAGTTTTACTTCATAGGGAGATGGGATCATTAAGTGACCCGATTTTCAGTGAGGGTTCCTTCATCATAAAAAAAAAGTAAAAAAGCTAAAATATATATATATATATATATATATTAAATGTTACTGTTACAGAATTCTGCTCCAAATCCTAAGGAAGAGCTCCTTGTTTTATAGAAAAATGAATGTTGCAGAAAATAACAAAGAGAAAGGCTACGGCCAACCCCTTTGGCTTGGAACTATGTGGGAAGCCTTTATTGGTAAAATCGACGCAACCCGTAGAAGCAATCAGTGTTGTGAGAGGCGTACGCCTCAGTACCTGAAGTGTACGCCTCAAAGGCGAGGCACACACTCAAGGTACTGAGGCGTTGCTGTGATGCGCAAATTGCCCCTCATCAACCTCCGACCAGTTGTGACCACCGACCACCGGAGTTGCTGTGCTGCTCAGTCTTCTCCGACCACTGGACGACCGGCATATCCCTCGCTTCCGTACCAGCCGGGCGCGTGGTCCTTCTCCTACTGCCTCCCCTCCCATCGCTTCACTTCCATACCAGTTGTGAGAGGCGTACGCCTCAGAGGTGAAGCGCAGGCTCAATGCCGGGCTTCGCCTCATCGCATTTAACAACCTTGGAGGCCATCTCTCTCTCTCTCTCTGTAATACGAACCTTTGCCTTGTTTTTTCCATTTTTCTCTTTAACACAATAATATTCTCTTTATATGACCCAGTCCTGCCCCCCCCCCCCCTAGCTACGCCTTTGCAGGTGTGGATTCCTCGTAAATCGACTATGCCCAACACATTTATGGAGTCAGAACTGCAAAAAAATATCAAAAGAGCAGAAAGACCATTTATCAAGTTTCATTTAGCATATTTCATTAGCGAGTTTCATTTAGCATGTATCCAAAGGCGCCATCTTCAGCATTTCCTTACAAAAGATGGATTTGGACCAAAACAAATGCATCCTGAATTGAGAATCCTGCTGGCACATTAAACGTCTATTTGCTAGATGATAATTGGGCCTTCTAAGTGGAGAAGATGGAAAAGGATCCGTCGTCACTCGAACAGATCCAATTTGTTGGCCCCAGTACAATATAGTTGCAGCGGATTGGTAGTGCACACAGAGATAAAGGGAGATTGAGAGAGAAAGAAGTTGAACACTTTGCATATACGTTTCCACATGAAAGAAACTTCTCCATTGGAGCAGGATATCACCCAAATTATACTTTGATTTGATGCAAGGGCACCAAGGGGCTTTGCCTAAAGCAAGTCTCCACCACCATTTACTTAAGATAGCCTTATTCATTGTTGCAGGGAAGTGTACCAAAACTATGAATTATTTATGAATTTCTAAGATTATCTAAGAAAAAACTGAAAATAACTGAAAATGCAAGGAATTAATTGAATCAAATGAAAAAGGAAATTATCTCATAATCCAACTCCAATCTAACTACCGATTCTCTCGTTCACTTATAGAAACAAAATGCCTACTCTAATAACTTTCCCAAACCAACCAAGCTTTTCTTAATATCCAAATACAAAAGAAAGATCCAAATAACAAAAACAAACTCAAAATACAAAATAGATCTCTCGGATTCACTTCTAAATAATTTCCCTTGGGTTGGAGAATATTCACCCTTGAATCCAAATTCATTTGTGTTTCTTCCAATTCTGCTGCAACCTATGGTTTGGACCCACAATATGGAATTGGGTCTTTCTAGCACTCCAAAAGTTACATGAACCACACACGATCTGCTCCAAAGTGCATATGGAAACCCGAAACACACATTTTGAACTAGGCATAACCCTCCTCCGTGTCTTTATCCAGATATACATCAAATGCATTAAAGAGATCCAATACTAGTATGGGCTAGTCAATAAAGATATGGACTGGATCTCCTACTCTAGAATCACTTTCACTCTGTCTTCCACATATTGGTGTTGACCCATTGCAAGCAAGTTCATGATCCTGTATGGGTTTAGTTTAGGTAAGATGGGTATTGGTGGGGTTTGGATCTAGATAGGAAGTAGGGCATGAAAAGGGTCATTTTGGATTGTATCCAGCATACTATGATTTAAATCCAAAATAGGGTTTAGGAGAATCCAATAAAATGGATTTAGATTCATCACATAGTTCTAGATCCAAATCTTCTTTAACTGGATCTGGGGATTTACTAGGTTCAGAGAAAAGTTTTGGATTGGGCTTCAAATGGGTCTGAGTAATTTCAGAAATATAAAAGGAGATTGTTGGGCAAACATCTTAGCATCTCTTCAACATTTAATACCACTAGAACCGTGTTCGCCAAAGATGTAATTTTAGAATTGTCCAAATTAATATCTAAGTGAAACTGTAGCACAAAAATATACCTAGTAATTTGTTTATCTTCTGTCTCTTAAATCTAAGCTTGAGATCTGAGATGGAAAATTTCTTTAGCGTGCACCTTAACGGCTTTAGAGCCTTGAGAAACCAAACAGTATTCCTATGCTAGACCAACTTCAGCATCTCTGTCAGCCTCATGCAGATCAGGTCTTATTATAGATGTGTTTGGCATAGTTGATTCACTAGGAACTGACACCTGAATCATGTTTTTTAAAAGGAAGAAAAAAAAAAAGATATTTGAAGCCTTGAAAATTTATGAGATTTTTCAAATCTTATAAACTCTACCCAGGTGTTGAAATCGACATTCCAAGAGCTGATCCTTATAATCAAGCACGTAGATCATATCTATATGGTTGAAATTTAAAATTAAATGAAACAAAAAGAACCACAAAACTCATTTTGCATGTTTTATTTGGCATCTTTCATTTACCATGTTTACATCTCTCTCTCTCTCTCTCTCTCTCTATCTATCTATCTATATATATATATATATATATATATATATATATATATATATATATATATATAATTTATTCAAAGGTACAATGAAGTCAAGAAACTTTCAAAAATTTTAAATATAACTGTAATAATAGTATTAAAATATGATTGAACCATAGTTACTGGAAGTTTCTTGCTGCATGGGAAGCTTGCTTGGGAAGCGGGAAACTCCTCACTTCCTCGAAAGGAGGAGAAACTTTGAAAAACTCTCTTCCAAAATATGGGAAACTTTATTCTTTTAGCGAGAAGCCCGCTTCCTCCCTTTTTTTCAAACCGATTCTCTTTTGCTTCCTTAATGTTTCCTTCTAGCTTCCCACTCACTTCTCTCTCATTTCCTACGTTCTTCATATTAGAAAAATGTATTTTTTTCATAACAAGCTTGCATATTGGTCTTCTTTTCATTTTTTTCATGCATTTGCGTAATTGCTTCACAACCGGATCCCGCTTTCGACTTCATACTATTTTGTAACACTCACTTCCCTGCTTCCGCTTCATGTATCGCTTTGTGTATCCAGTTCATTTTTTGGTAACTATGTGTAACACCCCGATCTGGGTCCTCGGGAGTCCGAGTTCGGTTGATATTACTTTTTAGAAGAAAAGCATACAGAGTTCACACATAGAAAACATGGCTAACAATTTTTCCCATTTTTTTGCCAATAACTCACTTTCTTTCACAATGTTCATCATTCATAACATGAGAAAATAATAAGTACATATATGTTCAATGACAAAAAAAAATAAAAACTACTAAGTGCTTTACCGAAGAAGTAGTCGATCACGTCATGCCTATGCTAGTATGTTTGAAACCAACAATTGTAATTATACAAAGACTGAGTCTACAACTCAGTAAGAAATAATTACAAGTAAATAAATACTTTAACTTACAACTGTAGTGGGCTCTAAGCCCCTAGTCTGAGTTTAGTTTTTGACACACCACATAAGTTTGTATATTTTAATTATCTCTCATTAACTCTTTCAAACACTCTGTGACACCAAATTAACACTAGGTCAGCTATACCGGTCATAGTTGTCTATGGATGTAGCAACCTACTTAAAACACCTCAATTCTACATGTTGGCCGAACAATGAACCATACACTCTCAGTGATCCCTGGACCACCAGGCACTACAGTGAAAAAAAAGGAGACCCCACCAATAGCTAGCCGAAAGGTCAGGCTCAATCTCAATCTCGATATGATTCATGTTACATTCTAAGCATGATGGTTATCAATCATCCATGGCCGTCTAGAGTCCACAACACTGTTTGAGTATAACCCTAAGTCATAAGCTAAGTTTAACATATTGAACCACATTCTCAACTTGTATTTCACTCATTCTCTCATCAGTGATATCGTGAAATGATCACGATGAATCTAACCCTTTAATCTTAGGATGACATTAGGGTTCACACTTATTTCATACTAAGCATGCAACGATGTAGAGTCTTCATATCGTTAAATCATTGGCGGACCACTCTCCGTGGTAGCTGCACAATGATCGTGAACCAGGTAGTCCTTACCACATGTCATTACTTTTTGGATTTAAGGGGTTATGTATCCCCAATTGAGAAACCGTCTTTTTGTTTTTTTTAATATGCCTTCCGATGATTTTGTCGGAGGGGGTTGTACAATTCTACCCCTCTTAAAAGAAGATTCATCCTAAATCTTACCTGAAAATAATTGTAAAAATTGTGCACGGATGTCTGATTCGTGCTCCCATGTAGCCTCATTTTTGTTGTGATGACCCTATCTCACTAATACCAAAGATATTTCTTTGTTTCTTAGCTTTTGTAGTTTGCATCCTAGATTTTTATAGGCTTTTTACTCATGCTTAATCATCTTATATTTTCAAAACTAACTCAACTGTATCTAGTATTTGGGAGGAATCAGGCATATATTTCTACAACATAGAAACGCAAAATATGTTGTGAATTCTGAATAAGGAATGTGGCAAAGCTAATCGGTATGTTGTCCGATTGACTCTCGTGAGTATCTCAAAGGGTCTAATATATCTTGGACTCAATTTTTTTCTTCGACCAAAATGCATCACTCCCTTAAAGCGAGATATCTTCAAAAATATATTATCACCTTGGTCAAATTCTAACTCGCATTTTCTTTGGCCTGCATAACTTTTTTGTCAACTTTGAGCTGCCAGAAGACACTCTCGAATAAATCTCACTTGATCTGTCATACGCTGCACCAAATCAGACCCTAACAATCTTATTTCTCTGATCTCATCTCAACACAAGGGTATTCGGCACCGTCGATCATACAATGTCTTAAATGGAGTCATGCCTATGTTTGCCTGAAAGCTATTGTTATAGACAAACTCCATCATAGGTAGGATGTCATTCCATGAGTTACTATACTCTAAAGTACATGCCCGTAACATATCTTCCAGGGTCTGAATGGTTCGCTCTAACTTCTGTTTGATTGAGTGTGAAATATCAAGCTTATTTTTAATTGTGTCTCTATTGCCTCTTGAAAACTCTGCCAGAATCACAACATAAACTTAGAGTCTCTATCCAAAATAATTGAATCGAGTATTCCATGAAGTTTGACTATCTCCCTGATGAACAGTTGAGACAACTGGTCACAAGAGTGAGTCGTCTTACAGGCCAAGAAGTGAGCTTACTTAGTTAGCCTGTCTACAATCACCCATATTGAATCCATCACATTCTTGGTCTTTTGAAGTCCAGAAATGAAGTTCATAGTGACATCTGCCAATTTTCATTCAGGTATG
This sequence comes from Nuphar pumila, assembly GCF_984573655.1. Classification (NCBI taxonomy): domain Eukaryota; kingdom Viridiplantae; phylum Streptophyta; class Magnoliopsida; order Nymphaeales; family Nymphaeaceae; genus Nuphar; species Nuphar pumila. The sequence continues at coordinate 88,508,822 of NC_143262.1, forward strand.
AAGAGTGGTTGTAGTAGTCCACTGGGTCGTTGGTGTTCAATCTTCACTTGTTGGCACACCAGACACTTGCTTATAAACTCAGAAATGTCTCTCTTTATTTTACTCCACCAAAACATATCATTCAGATCTCGATACATTTTGCTACTGCTAGAGTGAATGGCATATCTAGAGTGGTATGCCTCACTCAACAACTGATTCTTGAGCGTGTCGGCCTTAAGAATGCACACTCTATGATGAAATCTGAGAAGTCCTTGATCATCAACTTTAAAGTCTGACTCCTCACTTTCTGAAATTATCTTTCACTTGGGTCAACTCTGGATCTAAGAGTTGCTTTTCCTTAATTTGCTCCCACAATTCTGACATCAACGTGGTTTGCATACACAATAACTGACCTAGTAAGCATCGAGCTTCTGCTTTCTGATGGGCGACTGAAGAAAATAAATCTCATTCTGCGAGTCTGGCTAATGCTCTTGACTTTCTGCTAAGAGCATCAACGACTGTATTCGCCTTTTCAGGGTGATATTTTAGCTTAAAGTCATAATCTTTTAAAAATTTCAATAATCTTTTATGCCTCAAGTTCAAGTCTCTCTGCAAAAATAGATATTTAAGGCTTTGGTAGTCAGTAAAGACTTCAAATTGTTCGTTGTATATGTAGTGTCTCCATATCTTGAGGACGAATACAACCACTGCTAGTTTCAAGTTATACATCAAATGGTTGACTTCATGTGTTTTGAGTTGGCGAGATACATAAGTTATCACCTTACCATGCTGTATCAGAACACAACTCAGTCTCTTATGAGAAGTATCACTATAAATAGTGAAACCTCCGGATCTAGAAGGTAAGACCAATACTAAGGCAGTGTTCAAACACTACTTTATTTCTTGAAAACTCTGCTCACACTTGTCATTCCACTCGAACTTCACGTCTTTCTTAGTGAGCATTGTCATTGGAGCTGCCAACATAGAAAATCCTTTTACAAATCACCGGTAGTATTCAACCAATCCTAAGAAACTACGAATCTCTATAGGATTCTTCGCAGGGTCTACCATAATTCCATCTTTAGATACAATATGACCAAGAAATGACACATGCTCTAACTAAAACACATACTTAGAGAATTTGGCATAGAGTTGATGTTCTTCGAGTGTCTGCAGAACTATCCTCAGGTGTTCCTCTTGTTTCTTTTTGAAGTTGATTGAACAAATCATTAATCTGCAGCAATGAATATTTATTTTTGATAGTCACTGCATTCAATTGTTGGTAATCTATACACATTTGCAGTGATCCATCCTTCTTAATGAATAGAATTGGAGCACCCAAATGAGATACTAACGGTCGTATAAAACCTTTTTCCAATAATTTATGCAGTTGTTTCTTGAGTTCTTTAAGTTATGTAGGTTTCATTCGATAAGAAGCCTTTGAAATGGATGATGTTCCCGAAACAAGATCAATTTGGAACTCAATCTCTTGATCAAGAGATAGACTTGGTAGTTCTCCCGAAAAAAATATCAGCATATTCTCAAACTATATCAACATCTGATATAGTGAGGTCCACTCTCCCTTCAGTCTTCATGTAAGCCAAAAATCCAATGCATCATTCTTGAATGTATTTATTGACCTTCAGGCATAATATGATCATTGGTCTCGGTAATTTCTTAATACTTTGATATGTGAAAGTTAAAGTCTAAGGGATTTGAAAACTAACACACTTCTTTCTGCAATCAATGGTGGCATAGTGATCCGACAACCAGTCTATATCTTTGAAATCAAGTTGCAACAAGTTCATAGGCAACTCACGGTTTTCTATTTTTACTATACAATTGTTATACACAGTGTCCACTACAGTGGACTCGCCTATAGGTGTTTCTATCAAGTAAGAAACATACAATCGTGAAGGTGCAACTAGCAACTGTTTCTCAAAAGTTGAAGTAGTGAAACTATATATAGCTCTAGAGTCAAACAACACATGTGCTAGAATACCAGAAACATGGAGTGTACCTTCAACCACTTCAGGGCTGGCAAGAGATTCTTAAAGAGCCACCACGTAAGCGCGACCTGGTATTGCGAACTTCTACTTCAGATGTGCATTGTTTCTTCGATTAGGTTATGGGCAATCGTTGACATAGTGACCCATCTGCTGACGGTTGAATCATCTGACATTCCTTAGGTCACACTTGCCCTCGTGCCTTTGAAAACCACAAGTCCTGCATGCACTATACGACTAGACTGACTTTTAAATCTTTTGCCTCTTAGTTTGTTAGTCTCTCACATTCTTGATTTGCCTACCTTAGGTTTGGCCACTGGTCTGGCCTCCATATTGCCTCTTATGCTTTCGCTAGAATATTCTTTTATACTAAAACTTCGAGAGGACTCTGCCACATCACCACCGTTGTGCTTGGCCTTATCTTCTATCTTTGACTTTTCTTTCTTCTGAGGCTTCTCTTTTATCCTCAACTCCTAAAATTCGTACCTTGAGGCCTAGTCCATGAGCCGGCTATATTTTTTTTATCTATTGTGGTCCTACCAACTTTAGAATATTGGGTCTCAAGCCCCTCTCAAATCGTCTGTACTTCTCTTTTTTATTTACCACCAAGGACTTGGCAAAATGAGAAAAAGAGTTAAATCAAGATGTGTATTGGGCTACAATCGTGTCACTCTGCTTGAGTTTCCTGAATTCTTCTTCTTTCTTCACCCTCTAACACTTTGAAAAGAATTGCCTGTAAAACTTCTTCACAAAGGTAGATCAAGGCAAATATGTGTCATACTCAAGGGTGTCTTGGATGAACCTCCACCAATTCTCTGCATTGTTGGTCAAATTTGACACTGTTATCCATACCCTCTGATCCTCTAGATACTTGATGTTATCTAAAGCATTTTCCACTTTCGTTCGCTTCTACAACATGCCATGCAACTTCTATAACCTGAATTGTCGCCCTCTTGGTTTCTTCAAAAAGGAGCTCCCTAGCCGGATTTAAAACTCCATGATTGTCTCCACTCATGGCAGTCACATAGCTAGCTTATCCCTGTATATTGGTCATATGAGATCCCCTCTAAGACGTAAAGTTTGTGTTAGGGGATGCTCTCCTTGCAACTCCTCCTCGAGCCGTCATTTAATCTCTCGTCATTCATTTGCGCACACATCAAGCTCTTTGATGGTGGGACTAGTGAGTCCCTCGCTCATAGAAATGTGGTTATCACTCGTAAGTAGTGTCAGGATAGTATTGTCGATATATGTCTTTTTCTTCGACTATGATATAAATCAACAGGGGTTGTGGTGTCAACTTTCTAATTATTTGCACTATGCTTGCCATGACTCTAGTATCCATCACCATTACAGCAACAAACTCTTCTCTTTTTACGATCGATGGTTAATAAAGGTCTTATGCCTAGGGTCTTAGTGAATATTGTACTCGCTAGCCATTCCTAATCATAAAACAACCTAATCACTGACATATCTTTATTGAGTAGAGACTTATATCATATTCTATGTCATTTAACTTGTTATAAATGATGAATATTTTTGTCTAAACCTAGCTCTGATACCACTTTGTAATACCCTGATCTGAGACATCGGCAGTCTGAGTTTGATTGGTATTACTTTCTAGAGAAAAAACATATAAAGTTCACACAGAGAAAACATGGCTAAAATTGTTTTCCATTCTTTTGCCAATAACTCACTTTCTTTTACAATGTTTATCATTTATAACATGAGAAAATAATAAGTACATAAATGTTCATTGACAAGAAAAATAAAAACTATCAAGTGTTTTGCCGAAGAAGTAGTCGATCATGTCCTGCTTGTGCTAGTGTGTTTGAAACCTACAGTTATAATTATACATGGGAGTGAGTCTACAATCCAGTAAGAAATAATTATAAGTAAATAAATACTTTAACTTACAATTGTAGTATGCTCTAAGCCCATAGTCTGAGTTTAGTTTTTGATATACCACACAAGTTTGTATATTTTTATTATTCTTCATTAACTCTCTCAAATACTCTATGACACCAAACTAACACTAGGTCAGTTATACCAATCATATCTATCTATGAGCACAACAACCCGCGTAGAATACCCTAAATTCTACATGTTGGCTAGACAATGAACCATACAGTCTCAGTGATCCTCGGACCACCAGGCACTGCAATGAAATAAAAAAGAGGACACCACCGAAAGGTCAGACTCAATCTCAATCTCGATATGATTCATGCTACATTCTAACTATGATGGTTATCAATCATCCATGGTTGTCTAGAGTCTCCAACACTGTGTGAGTATAACCCTAAGTCATAAGCTAAGTTCAACATATTGAACCACATTCTCAACTCGTATTTCACTCGTTCTCTCATGAGTGATATTGTGAAATGATCATGATGGATCTCACTCTTTAATCTCATGATGACATTAGGGTTCACACTTATCACATACTAAGCACACAACGATGTAAAGTCTCCACATTGTTAAATCATCGACAGCACACTCTACATGGTGGTTGCACTCTCGCTGGGAACAAGGTAACCCTTACCATAGGTCATAATTTTTGAGATTTAAGGGATTATATATGCTAGTCTCAATATATTCATTCACATAACATGAATAAAATAAAAGAGACTCAAGTCTAAACACAATCTCATCATAATGCATGTTAGTAGTAATTTATCACACATATATGCTATTACAAAATAATTTCTTTCTAATATGCATGACATAACACAACTAACATATGTATGAAATCATCTCATAATATCATGCATAGTTATTTTATATACATCATGTCACACTTAAAAGCTATCATGCTAATTATGCTAACATTACAATAACATGCAACACAAAAAGGTTCATTTATATCTAAAATTACTTATAATATCTCTTACCTTGAATTTGAATCTTGTGTTCTAATTGCAATCAAGTCTCAAGCGGTTCTAAAAGTAGGATCTGACCATTACACATGCATATTTGTATTAATACACATCACCTCTTATATTTTAACTAAATTACCTAAATACTTTTTCTCGAATTGACTCGTAAGACCTTAATTTTTATGTCTTTGATTTGACCAAAACCAGAAGACACAAAGATTTTTCTCTACGATACGAGTCTAACACACCAAACCTTACTCAATTCCGAGTTCGGAGTGCAAAGTTATGCCCATTTTATCAAAATGGATCTTAGGTACACACAAAGGTACTTTTGTCATTTCGAAATTAAATCACAACTCGATCTAAATCAATTTCTTATCTAGATCCAAAATTGTGTGACAGGATCTAGACTCATTACTGATCTAGATCCAGATCCAGTTCTGATCTGGATTAAGAACTGTTCCATTAAGTTGGATCTAGATCCAGTACTAATCTGAATTAGATTCAGTTCTATTTTAGATTCAGAATAGTCAATTCGAATCCAGAACCAAATCTCCTTAAATCCAGTTCTATTTGGATCAGTCTAGATTAACTGGATCCAGAATTGGTCTAATCCAGATCATCTGAATTGAGACCCGAGACCTAGTTAGACCCGACTCAGTTTGATTTAAACTCAAACCGGTTCAGTTTGACAGGATCTAGACCCATTATTGATCTGGATCCTGAATTATCTGACTAGATTCAGACCCAGTTCTAATATGAATTCAGAACTGGTCTATTCAGTTGGATCACAATCTAATTCTAATCTAAATCCAATATTGATCTGAACCAGATTCAGTTCGGATCTTAATCCAGTACTGATCTGAACTAGATCCAATTATGTTCTAGATCCAGAACAATCAATCCGAATCTAAATCCAAATATCTCTACATCTAGTTCTATTTAAATAAGTACATATTAACTGGATCCAGAATCGGTCTAATCTCGATAATCCGAATTGAGACCCAAGATCCAGTCAGAATCGACTGAGATTTAAACCCAGACCGTTTGAGTCGGTCTGAACCGGTTTGGACTGGCCTGATTCAATTTCGAACTGATTCGAGTTGAACTGATTCAGTCAAAACCGTTTCAACCCGTTTTTTTAGTCATCGGTCTAGGTGCGACTCTGTTTTTTTTTTTAAAAACTGATCTAGTTCGGTCTGGGTGCCCAGACCGACCCACTTATAAAAAAAAATGAAAGGGGGCCGGCAGCCACATCCGGCCCTCCCCTTCCTCTCTGTTGCAGAAGGGCCGGCCGCTGGAGCCGGCCCTGTCTTTCTCCCTCTCTATTGCAGAGGGGCCGGCCGGCCGACCCTCTCTCTCTCTATATATATATGTCACAGTCCCGGTTTTTTCTTTTTTCGTTTCTCCCTCTGATTTTTTTTCTTTTTTCTTCTCACCCTCCCTCGCTCTCTGCCGCTCTCTCTCTTGCTCGACGGTGGTGAGGAGCGCACCATGAGGGCTAAGTGAGGATAACCTCACCCAGCCGTCGATCGTGGTGGGTGAGGTTTATCCTCATCCCCCAATCTGTTACGGGGGAGGCGGTTCCCCCATTTGGGGGAACCGTCTTTTCGTTTTTTTTAATATCCCCTCCTACGATTTCGTCGGAGGGGGGTTTTACACTATGGTTCAATCAAAACAACTTCCATCAGTAAAGTTTAGAGGGGTATGAAGATGGGGGATGTCAGGGGATGAATGCAGCCCAACTCAACTTTTGGCAGGTTGTGCATGCCCCACGTTTTGTTTGTTAATTGGATGCTTATCAATATAGGGTTGGGCATGTTTCAGTCTTGTAATTTGTCCTGACCCATCAACGTGGCTTTATAGGGATCTAAACGTTTCGGATTCCGATCGGATGTGGCCAATAACTTATCAAGTTAAAGCTCTAATTAACTTGTCCAATAACTTCACTAGGTTCCTAGTGCATTAAACTGTCTTGTTATTGCATCTCATAAATTCTTAGATCATCTGCTTGATTTGGATCCCTCTGTTGTTGTACATTAATACCTTTGCCAGCATTTCCCTGATGTTGTCCATGGGGCCAAACGGCAAAGCGTCATTCTTTCCCAATTTCCACCACTTAAACCAGGCTTTCCCTTGATAAATATTAGGGATGAAAAGAAAAAAGAATTGATGACAGATATTACTCATTTGAACACAAAACTTGCTAAAGAAAATAAGTTGTGCTATATTTGTCTTTTATTTTCATGAAAGTGTGCAATTAGATATCTTTTGGAGTACTAAATTTCTTCTTTTGGTTGTGATGATTAAGATGACCTTGATTTTTTTATAATAAGTTACATGATTTCTCCAGGTCCTAGGATATCGAGGTGAGCATGTTAGGCGCAGTGTTGCTGACCTGCATGAGGCATGTTATCAGGTAGAAGGAAAGGGCTGCTGTCTTTTTTTTTTCTATTACTTTGCTCAAGTTTTAGATTTGAAATTTCCACTTCCATTGCCTTGTTCCTATTGTTTTGACTTCTATGCCATGCCCTATGTGAAGATGTTTAATGATTTTTCAGGGTAAACATCCAAAATATTGCATCACTAACTTTTTATCCTAGACTTGATTTTTAGTTTCTGTATAAGAGGCACGGATGATTCGGAAGAAGGAAATACTTAAGAAGTAGGCGTTGCATCCATTGAAAATAAGATGAGTGAGAATAGTTTACGATGGTTTGGGCATATTCGGCGAAGGCCTAATGATGCTCCGGTTAGAAGGATGAAGAAATGGAAAAATCTATTAGCTAAAAGAGGTCGGGGTAGGCCTAAGAAGACTTGGATGGAGATGATAAGAAAAGATATGAATGCTTTGAACCTCACCGAGGACATGACATTGGATAGAAATGATTGGAGGAGAAGGATTCATGTGGAGGACCCAAAAGGATTTTCTTTTTGGTTCATATCGCCGACCCCAATTGTTTGGGATGAAGGCGTTGTTGTTGTTGTTGTTGTTGTATAAGAGGCACGGATGTCCTTTTTTGCTGGGCAGAAAAATGTTTTAAACACTTTCCTGCCTGTTTAGCCACAAAATGCTGCTTTTTTTTTTTGCTTGATGGGTCTTTCTTTTGAAAGACCTTACAGAATGTGTACACATTGCGGAGTTATCTTTTTGTGATATGATCTGGTGCTTTCTTGAAATTCTGCTTGATGATTAGCTAATTTGGTAACTTGTGTCAAAGATTGCAGAGAAGCACAATTTTCTTATCTTTGAAGATCATAAGTTTGCAGACATAGGAAATACAGTAACAATGCAATATGAAGGGTAAAAATCAGATTTGGTCATTTGTCAGTTTGTTGATGTTGACATTTTCAGGTAAAAACCAGATTTGAGCATGCAGTCATTTGAATCTCAAAATTGGAATAGGATTTGAATCTGAATTTTGAGTTTAAATTCAAAGTTGAATCAACTTTGAGATTGAATTTAAATTTGATGAAGTTTGAATTTGAATTTCAACTGTTATTCAAAAACGAAATCCATCTTTGAATTCAAATTCTAATTAAAAATCAATTATTGATTTTAAATTTGAAATCAAATTTGAATTTGTATGTGTAATTGAACTTCAGATTTTAGTTTTTAATTTGGTTTCGAATCAGAATTACTACAATATCTGAGCATGTTTCTTTTAAGTTATTGGCGAGACAACGGGAGCACCACCTGATCAGAGTGCTCATTCCATGGTCTACACATGCTGAAACTGGAAAAATGTTTATTTTCATATAACTAAAGAATTTATGGGGGGTATTAAAGGAGTTAAAATGGCTAGATGACAACTCATAAGGTGTGGACGGTCTCTCAAGCCTTGGAAACATAGCTTTCTCTTATCCTTAATCCTTATTCTTTTGTCCTTCTAGAGATTCAGGTGTGTGGTGTATGAATTACTTATAAACTCCATTTAAACTTGGAGACACTTTGGATTTCACTAAAACAAGAACAGACACTAACATGGAATTACTGACTGAATGCAGGATACATTGGAGTCCAGACCTCCACCAGAGAATTTAACGAGGAGTGCATCTTGATTATTTTCAATAAATTCTTTGATGCACTTTTGGTAAAATTACGATATTATTAATTATTCATTTCTTGAATCATTTTTGTGAGGATTTTTATAGATTGTCTGTTGTTGAAAATTTTCCAAGAAAACTCTCCTTTTCTATGTGCTAATGCATTTTTGTGCATCTTGTATGTAGCCGCTATTCCTCCTCATACATGTGTACAGATTATCTTTGAACTTATCAACTTATAGTGCTCTCTGCTTTTGGATTGTCACTATATGGTTAGATGTAGATGGATGTTCTTTTGTGCAATCTTCTTCTTGTGATCTAGGATAATATTATTTGTTGTTGACACATGGAGCTACAAACATGGCTACTTGAATGGCTTTGTGATGATCGAGCTTGAGTATTAGCATGTTTTCCAAAATCATAGGCCTCAGGGGTAATCTGCTATTCGATATGTCCTGCCTGTCGGTGCAGAAAATGGTGTAATGGTGCTTCTGTTCCCATATGGCTTCTTGCATTTCTCCCAACAAGCTTTATTTTTGTCAAATGGACATGAGTTGCCTTCTGCATCCTATCATATCAACTATTCCAAATATGTCAGCTACTTTAAATGATATATCCTCGGTTAGAGAACAATGCCCCAGAAGATTGGTTGTATGAGGATAGGAAAAATGAAACTAAAGATGTTTATATTGCCAAGTTGGAGGAGCTTAAGGAATTTATAAAATTTTAGTTTTGGATCTTATATGTCATGCCATGACAAACTGGTGTGGGTTTGTCATGTCTATGCCATGAATTGTTAATTGTTATCCAGGGGTCTGAAGATGTCCTTGCATCTCGCTTTTGAGACAACTAATTTTATAATTTTGGTTGCAGCAAGATGATCCCATTGAGCAGAGCTATAAGCAGAGTGTGGACCGAGGGACTATTATTGAACTTGTTTACTGCATCAATAGCTTCCCCAAGGATGAACTCTCAAAAGATCCAAAATTTAACAACATAGGCATCAATAATAAGCAGAAGGTATTTGTATTTTGTTTGATAGACATCAAAGATAAGCAGACGGTATTTGTATTTTTTTATATATGATAGGGAATGGTATGGGCTTGTGGAGCTTAGCTGGATTTTAGCATTATTTTTTTATTTGACTGATCTCAAATGATCTTATCACTATTGAACTTTGTGGCCAAGGTCTTGAATGTTTTGTGGTGCCATGGTCAGTCACGCTTTTGATTTTCTGTAGAGCTTGATTCCTTAGCTGCTCTTTTTCTTTGTTAAAAGCAAACCTATATTTGGTTGGGTTGTCTGTTCAAAAATTTGTCCCTAAATTGCTATTGATATTTGATTTAGACGGCTTTCTTAATTCTAAGGATCACATAAGGTTCAGAATTGCTTTTTCTAATGGGTTTTTACAGAACTACTAGGGGCACTTGGGACACTCTAGCATCTTTGGTCCAAGCTTGTCTCTTTGAGTGTACTGTGGCTTTTGTTCTAATGCTTTTTTTCGAAGGTATTTGATGGTTTTGGTTGTTGTAGGTTGTCAACGAATGTGGAGAGGTCGAAGCATGGATGAAAGAGAGAAAGGAGCAACAGGACGCTTTACCCGAGTATGCCTCACCTGTCCTGTCAGCTAATGTGAAAAGAAAAGCTGAGACAATGAACAGGTAAATCAATTATACAGAGATATATTTTTTGGCTAGTACTGTTCTCTTGCAGATTTTCTAGATTTTTGGGTAACAGCCAAGCATCTCTAACTGCAAATAGCTGTTAACCATGTTAACATAACTACAGTGTGCATTATGTTTTCAAAAGTTGAGCCGAGCTTGATCATATATTATATTGCCTGTCTTTTGAATTTCAGGGTTTTATGGATGTTCAGCTTAAACCCAAGTGCAGATGGACAATGCAGGTGTCTGGAACGATCACATCTACCCATGAGAAGTGTGTACATATGACAGCTCTGGGGATGAGCCAAAGATGGAAGTTAGAGGATTTGCACATAATAGTAGGAATATTACAGCAACTTGCTGAATTTTGCAACACTAGGTGGCTAAAATTCAAATTTCCTAAACGAATAGGAAATGCAGACATATATTGACTCATGGAATCTATATGATTTGACTCATTTTGAATAAATGCAATGAATTTATAATTCACTTCCTACAAAAAATGTTATTCTGAGGGATTATGCATGTGTGTTTATGGAGGATTTATCATCTCTATGGGATTAGATCCCGATTTCTTGCTAAGCAAAATAAAATTCAATTAATGAGATTATGGAAGTAAATATACTAGCATTTATTGCTACTGCTCTGTTCATTCTAGTTCCTACTGTTTTTTTACTTATCATAAAACAGTCAGTCAAAATGATTAATTTGACTGAAACTTATGTGTGAATGCAATTTCCTTCAGATTGAGCTGACATCCGTTACGGTCGTCCATTCCATTCCAAGGATCTCCGTTCCAGAACCGTACCTGAGATTTCCATCTCATACGTCTCCTCCCTTCTGCGGTCAGATGAACCTGTTTCAAAATCACATGTTGGAGGACTTTAGGAGCAGTCTGGAGGGAGTTGTCAGGATTTAGGGGCGGCCACCTTTGAATGGTCCTATATTTTAATAGGATCGGCCACTTGAGCTATTGGGAACGGTTGTCACTGTTCCTAATAATGGAATTAGGACCGACTGTTCCTAACCTTGTAGGAACACCATCCATAGGACCATTTACTTTGGCAAGTAGGAACACAAACATGACTTTTCCTAATACTTTTAGGAGCATGAATTTAAAGTATTTAGGAACAGTTTCGGCCATTCCTAAAAGTCAAGTTTGTCCTAATGCAAGTTGCAGACCTGTCTAGTGAAAATGAATCGGGTTCTAAACCATGCTTTTCTCCTCTCTTTTTTTTTATGATGAAGGAACCCTCACCGAGAACCGGTCACTTAATGGGCCCGCCTCCCTGCGAGGTAAAATTCTGGATTGAGGACACGACCACCCAGCATTATGTGCCCTAACCGTGATAAAGCAATGACAGCCCCATGCTCCAGCAGGATTCAATCCTGGGCCTTCAACTTGACACAAGACCCCCACTGACCACATGGTTAACCACCACCGTGGTGAGCTTTTCTCATTTGAGTTAGATATTTTATGATAAATTTATATAAACAAAGTTCACTATGAAAACCTAAAGTATTAGGTCTTAATGAAAATAATAAGCATTGCTTTTTCTATAAGAAAAACTACTGATTATATATATATATATATATATATATATATATATATATATATATATATATATATATATATATATATATATATATATATGTATTTGCCTATGCTTTTAAGATTGTTGTTCCATCGAACGATGCCAAGGCTCTTGGTTTCTATAATTTACTTTATACATTTAAGATTATCGTTACGTCGAACGATGCCAAGGCTCCTATTTTTTGTAAGTTATTTAGTTCAGTTTTCCCCACCAAATATTAAATATGCTTTTATTTACGTCACCACATTATATAGCATAGGCTCCTGCTTATATTATATATAGTTGTGCATAAATGAGCATTCAAATAGAGATCAATTCCAAATCACCGATGCAATTCATATGCCGCTACTTGATCAAGATTTTGATTGATGAAATATGCCCCTATTGAAAATGTTTTGCCCTTACACAAAACCATTTTTTCGTAAAAACCTAAGTCACTTGTGCATGACCTAGCTAAGGCCTAAGGTTTTAACGAACCTCGATAGATGCGAAGTATGCACAATGGTACGCATCCATCCCCAAGTTAAGCGTAGCGTTCCTCCATCAAATAGAGGAAGTGTTACTAAAAATTTTTAAAAGATATTCACCGAGTTTAAAAAAAATGCACACTTTCTCAGTCAAAGAGAAGAAGTGCTGCCAAAATTTCTGAAGAAGCTCAACAAAGCTCAAAAAGAATGTAGCATGTTACTCCGTCATACAGAGGAGGTGATGTCAAAATTTTGACAAATATATTCTATAAAGTAGAAAGGGTTATCGTGCTTCCTCAGTTCAACAGAGAAAGTACTACCGAAATGTTTGGCAGAGGACTTTCCTTAATGGCACAATGATGCCCTATTGTCAGAACTCTGCCAGAATGGCTCATTCCACATTCGTCTGTAAGGGCACCCTACTCGTAAGGGCCGATGTGCTAGAGTAGTTATTGTGCCTTGACAAGGCCAAGTGCTTGTTGATGCTCTATGTACCGAGCAATCGATCCGTTGAGATTGTGTCATATAAATGTTCATGTAAAATATTATTGTACAACTAGACTCGTAAGGGCCGAAGTTTGTTGTCCACCCAAAAGATGTGAAGTGCTTGTGATGGCCATAGATGTCAAGAGCAAAGTCAGTCATGCATATGAATAAAACTTAATGATAGTTTTTTTACCACACGGTTGGACCGTGCTTCAAAATACTGAATGGGGTTGAGGAACATATTTCCTTAGTGCAGAATGCATTGGTTTGCCCGAGTGGCATTCAAATATCTCATAAGTAATTGTCAGACCATAGAACCCCTTCAAAACTATTGCTCACCATGGAAGACGGTGATGGTACAACTGCGAGTGATATGTATTTATCATGAACCAAAGTATTCAAGGGACCTCCCGTTACTCAGGAGATTTGGAGGTTGGGTTATCCTTAAGATCTAAGGATTGAACCCAACTACTGCAGTAGATGATGCATTCAAAATGACCTGGTAGGGTTATCTCGGTATGAATTATACCACCCTACCATGGATAGGGTCAATATACCTTTAGGGTATCTAAAATACATAGAATAATAAATTCCCAAAACGTCGTGTTGATGTCGAAGTTCAAGCTTCTCCCGTGTACCAGGGGGTGAACGGTTAATATCGAAACAATGCATTAGTTCTAGGTTCAGTGTTGTATGAATGTATGAATGAATGTGTGTTATTTTGATAAGTCCTGCATAACCTTGTGAAATGTGTCAAGATCAGTATACTCTTGGACCGATAGGGTAAAAACCCGTGTTTTATCTGCACGACTAAGCTAAGCTCAAGGAGATCGCGCTTGGATTCATGGGATACAGATGTGCCAAGTCTTGAAGACTTGAACTCGTTGTTCCAATTATAGACCTGAAGAGGCTTACGTGATATATGCCAAGTCTTGAAAAATTGAGCGAAATATTCAAACTCGTGGCCCTAAGGAGGCTTTCACGATATACACTAAGTCATGGAGACTTGAGCATCATTATTGTGAAACGTGACACTAAGTGGTCTGTGTAATTCCATGAGTTAATATGTGATGTGATTGAATACTTTTTTACCAGACCAGCAATGGTTCTGACCCCGTTTAATGGATAATACAATTGTTGAACATGCGATGCAATATACAAAGCAAGACAACACCAGGTTTCAGAGTTTCTCCAGACAATGTTATACCGCTTTCTTTATAAAACTAATTTCATAGAATATTGCTTTTCCAAACAATGATGTTTATAATAAAAAACTTGTTTTGATAAATGAAACATATTGGTGGTCAATGAATGTTTGGCCACATACCTATGACTTGCCCAGTATTTTCTAAAATCGATGCCTCATTATCGTCCATTTCTGCTACTAAAAGCTTTTCTAAGTTCTACTGCAAAAAAAAATGTTACATGAAATTTCAACTTAGTATCATTTTGAAAATTCGGGCCTGTTACAATACCAATTGCAGATGGACTTGAATCATGCAATTTCAATGGTTTTATATTATGCTTCCTCATCTGAGCCAGGAAAGGTGCGAAGTAAAATAATATATATGTATATATATATATATATATATATATATATATATTCAGTATTCAAATAGGCATGAAATTGTCAACAATAAGAGCTTTGGTGATGTTTCTGAAAATGTCTTGTTAGTGACCATTGAGAGTGTAGAAGCTGGAGATGTCAACATAGATGTCATTCACTTAGTAAGTTGGAATGGCCAGCACATTTTATTTGGACACAAAACTAACTCCATAGGTCTTGTTTACGTTATGGTTATATATATATATATGATATGATAGTAACTCTAAATCAACTTTCGACACGTAAAAGAAGCAGTGAGAGCAAATTTGTTTTGCTCTAAACATTTTGTAGAGCAAATATTGCTTTACTTGGTCTTTGACTTCTGATTGACATATTCTACGTGGGCCAGCGTGTCCATTTTGTCATGGAGAAATCTTGGTTGTCAGACCTACTACATTGGAGAATGACATGTTTGTTTTGTTATCTCATTCTTTTAGTCATTCTACTATTAAGACTTACAACCTTGCATATTTATTTAATTTGTTTTTGTTGAACTGCCCTCCATTTACAATGCTTAATTCGATATGTAGGACCAAATCGACCTATAAGAAAGTTATTTTTAAGGTTAAATCTTTGAACTTTTTTTATCTCAGATATATCTTATTTTTTCTGTATCTATCTCATTGGCATAGAAAAGTTACACATTTATCATCCATATATATTTTCACTTAATCTATTATGTCAAGATTTCTGCTTCACCATTCGTGGTGTGTTTAGAGGCAATGTTTATCCTCCATATATTTTTTTGCTTAATCTTTTTTGCTTTTTTTTTCTTTGTTTAATGTTGTTCTGATAATGACTCATGTGCACATTTTCTATGTTTGGTCGCTTTACTGCTTTGCTTTTCTCATTTACTTGGTTTTGTTTAGAGGTAGTGTTTGTATCAAATCCCATGCATTATATTGCTTTTTTAAATGTATTGCACTATTATGATGCCTCTGGTGTTAAGATGAATGTCGTTGTCTTACCTACCAGGTGCTCTTATCTTTATCTAATATGCATCGGACACACTTGCAGTTTCTGATTATCTATTTCAACTTTCTTTGATATAAAATAAGGATATTTGGATAATGTTACATGTGTTCTATGTAATCATGCATTTGCAAAAACTTATAAGTTTTCCAAGGTTAACCAAAATCCCTATTTGACACCTTTTGAGAAACATTAGGCCTGAAATTGGGGTCTAGGGGAGGTTGGTTATTGACATGGAATATCAAGTAAAAGGTAGGTCTGAATAAGGATATTTCCCTATGTAGTTCAGGTGCCTTTGATCCATTCTCTTGCATTGTGTTTGCTTCCCAAGTAATGATTTTGCTATTGAATCAGTTTAAAATTTGAATGGCTTATGGGTTTTTGAGTTTTTTTTGCTTGCAAATCTTTATAGGAGGTATTTTAAAAGCCTTATCATCTAACATGGTAAGTTTTTCTTGTTAATTCTCTTTATATGCTATGACAATGTTTATCATTTACATGTCATCTTGTTCCAACAAAAGGGATTGTAATCATGTTCTCTTGCAGTAGTATTTTCTGTATTATCTGATAAACATCTACCTCAACCTTTTGTTACTTTTTCTCATGAGAAAAAAATCTTCATTAACTATCTAATAGCTATTTAATCCTTTTATGCTTGTCGTGCCTTCGTTACTTTTTCTCATGAGGAAAGAATCTTCATTATTTTTTATGTATTATATGATCTCAAGTGTTATTTTTATTGCCTTCAAGACAAGAAATACACAAATGGGCTTAGAACAAACAGGGTGACATCTGTTAAATTTTTTTTCACGTTTATAGCCTATGACAATGAGATCTCTGTCTCTCTATTATGACCACGAGATATATTGCCGCTATTAACCTGTATCCTTGTAGTGGATCTTGCATCATTCTCTGCCTGTTGGAAAAGACTTTCCCTCAAGTCTTGATCCAGCTTACGCTTCTTTCAATCTCGTTCCACCATGTAGGTTATGGACCCACAATATGCAGGTCCACAAAGTGAGTAGCTCGAACAATTCTAGTACACGTCTGGAAGCCCAAAATGTTTTTTATGAACCAACCGCAGTCTTATGGATCTTTCTATTGATCTAGATCAAATGGATCCAATGATTCTAAGTCAGGTTTGATCCAATCCGAAGAAGTCCAGGAGCAATTGAACTGGACCTCTCGCTGCAACTAATGTTAATGCACTCCAAACCCAAATCCGGTTATAAAAGAGTTGGTATGGGCCAGATCCGGGTTCTGGCACCTAACATCAGGATCTGGGACCGAGGAACTGAGTCCAAAGACTTGAAGATGGACCTAAACGAGGCCCAAATAGGTGTGACTCAGTTCAGGGCACTCAAAACCGACTCACCCAGATAAAATAGGGAGGAACCGTTTTGTACACAAACTGGTTCTCCCACGTGTCCATCTCATCAGGTGGGGGTTCCTCACCCCCGTTAGGGCAAATAACAGGGGGAGACCGATGAGGGGTGAAGGAGCCCACTCCCACCCTTATGTTAAAGGCAGTTGGAGTGGGGTTCCCGTTGGCCTGCCTCATTCGACGTCAAGTCGTTGGATGACATCCAGCCGATGGGAGTTCCCTCCCTCGCCCACCTGGGATGAGAAAAGGAAGACAAAGGATGGTGAGTTGCAGCCCACCACCAGTGGTTTAGGCCTTCACCAGCCAACCCCATACGGTGGGAGGTCATTGGGTGTGCTGACACTGGCAACTGGCTCAAGATCCAGAACTCCCGTTTTCAAAACATCAAATCCAGACTCTATTTTAAAACGTTTATTTCAAAATCAATTTAAAAAACTTGGGTTTTAAATTGATATTTGCCATTTGGCCAACTCCTAGGGCTTTATATTCCTTTATTTAAAATTATGCTGCTTAGAAAAATGATCTGGATTCGTTTTAAACTCGCTTTTTAAACCAATTTCTAATTTTGTCAAATTTCTTCAAGTGGGGCCCACTGTGCAGAGGCGCCAAACTCTAATTTTTTCATTTTTATTCAAATTCATTCAATTTCATGTTTTATTCATTTCAAAATACAAAAAAATTCATAGATGTAGGTGTCCTTTCAAAGCTTTTTAAAAATATCATCTTTAACCCCCTTTATTTTCAAGTTTTAAAATCATTTTTGAAAAAAATCAAATGGGGCCCACAGTAGGTGGCACCACATTTGAAGGTGTTTGGGTTAGTTTAGGTGAGTTAGTTAAATTAGATGTTTTAAAAATCAAAGATTAGTTGATTTTAAAACTCCATTTTCACTTTAGTATTTAACTTTGGTTTTTAACTTTTAATTAAGGTTTTAAAAACCAAATGTGGGCCCATATAGGTGGCACCACATTTGAGATTTTTCAAGGTTTGATTAGGATTACATTAGGGTTAATTATCTAGAGTTGTATTTAGGTTAGAAGTTCAAGGAAAATCGCCCCCCCCATTTGATTTATCTCTTAAGAACTTAAGAGATTTTCGATTAAATCGGAACTCTCTAATTAACAAGGGGTTGAAAAAATATAAAAAGGACCCATAGGGGGGGGGGGGGGGCGACCAGCCTATCCCTCTCTCATTGTCTCTTACCTCTCTCAAGTCTTCTTCCTCCTCCAGCATCCTCCATTGTTGCAGCCAAGGTAAGTCTTCGTTCTATTTATTTTATTTTTTATTGCTTTTGATTATTTTTCTTAATAAATTACCCATTGCCACCCCTCTTGCTTAGATTTATTTTTATTTTTCATTAAAAAACCATGTACATGGACCAAGATGATGATCTACTAATCATCCATGGTATTTTGCACGTTTTTGATCTGTTAGAATCATTTGCAACGTGTTTATTTTGTTAAATGCCTAGAAAAGATCGAGATTCGACCTTTCTATAGGTCGAATCCCTCTTTTAATGGCTAAATCAAAATCACAACCATGCTTCCCTAAATTGTTTATTTATTTCATCATAATCATTTTTAGTTTTTCATGCATTAAATCATCATTCATATCATTGGTTACATGTTTTTAATGTTTTTTAGCATGCTTAATCAATTTATATTGTTCTAGGGTTTTAGATTCCATATTTTGATTTTTAATCGTTTGTTAATGTAATTATTTTTCTAGTCTATATTAGTTAATTAAATCTGAATTTTTTATGATAAAATCATGCATATATCTATGGTTTTCAATAAAAAAAATCAGATTTTTTTGACTCTATAACCCCATTTTCAAAAATCAAAGTCGGAACCTGATTTCTAAGTCGGAAAAATGCTGTGAAAATTCATGAGCATCTTTTCGAGGTCATATCTCCCTCATCAAAGATCGTATCAACGATCCAAAAAAAGCAACGTACTCGTCAGAAAGTCTATTTTAATCTTTAAAATTTTTATAAATTTCTACAGTGAATTTCTATGTTTCTTTGATCCAACAACAACACCTTTGTTTCTTGAACTAACAGACTCGATTCAGGGCTAGGTTCAACTTGCCAGAGCGATTTCTCCCTCATCGGAGATCGTATCGATGAACCATAAAAAGCCACTGATCTTTCTGCATGTATATTTTCTATGGTGTGATTTTTTAAATTTTCACCATTGATTTATATTTTCTTGAAGCTCGCAATCAGAACCTGTATTTCTTGGTTGACAGTCATGATTTGAATCATGGGTCATATTGCCAGAACGATTTCTCCCTTACTAGAGATCGTATTTTCGATCCGTAAAAAGGATTTTTCTCGTTGTGATCTTTAGTTTATCTCTGTAAAAGTTTATGAATTTTGATGGTTGTTTTCTATATTTCCTTGAACATGAAACTAGATTTGTTTGTTTTATATCGTTATGCATAAACCAGAATCATGTATGTATTGCTGAAATCGTATCTCTTTAATCGAAAATCATATTCTAGATTTATAAAAAAGGTTATCTTCATTAATCTTTCTAGTTTCTCTCTGTCAAATTTTATAAATTTTTATCGTTGTTTGATATCAGATTCTGGTCTAACACCATGATAAGTACGTAACCGTATATAAAATAGTATATTTTCCATCTTTTTATTTAATATTTATATCAAAATAATTCCAAAAACATATTTTTCAATTGTATTTTTTTTTTAGAATTATTATAAGTGTCCATGTCAATTTTTATGATTTCTGAAATTCATTTGATGCATTATTTAGTTATTTCATAAAAGCAGGTTGCCCGTAGAGTTTCGATTTAACCGAAACACAAACAAATTTCATTATTTTGTATATTTTATTACTTTCATCCATTATTTTCATGACTTTAGAGTTTGATCATCTTCATAATCATATTAGGGTGCTCTCCATCTGATTTGGCATTGTTTTGAACCCGTTTGATCCCTAGATTAAGCGTATTAAAAGTTTTTTTTTCTAAAAAATCCTGTTTTTAAACATGTTTTACAATAAATGTCAATTTTCAAGGGTATTTTGGCCATTTTTCTCCAAATTATGAATTTTAAAGTTATTTATTTTTATTATTTATTTAGTTATGCATAATCCATTATGTTATTTAGTTGGTTTTATTTCAGAGAAGCATACAAAAGGCTTATATCTGGATAAATCCCTCGATTTGAGATATTATTGGATAAATCCAGAAAAGCCAACATTTGTCCATTAATGAGTTTGCTAATTTTGCAGGGAAGCTCATGATTGCATTTTCTTTATTTCCCTTTTTCTTTTCTTCAGTTTATTATTGATGTAAATTGTAATATTGGAATAAGAATTTACTTTCCTGCTTAGATTAGGCTGCATTTGCATATAGTTTATTTCATAATATTAACTGCTATGTTTGATCATTCATGCACATATTTCAAATTCATAATGGTCAACACGAATGACACATGCACCTCCTTTTAAGGAGTTGATAAACTCGATGAATTTCGTATTTATGGCCATAGTCAGAATACGAACGATACCGAGATTTATCATCTTTTTCTAAGTTACAAGCGGTCTATACTCTTGGGCTATCTTCATAAAACATTGCATATTTTCAAAGTTTTTTCAAGTATTTTTTTCCTTTTAGAATCAAATGAAATATATTCAATACATATTCGTAACCATATTCAGGGATATATGGCAGATCTATCTTATTTAAATTTTATAAGGCACAAAACCCTTTTTCAAATGATTTTCTCTCAAATTCTTCAGAAAATATTTTCATAAACCATATCCATGCATCATCTAGGTTTAGACTGCATCATGAAAAGATTTCATAGGACCACACGCTCATCTCTGTTGATTTATTTTAGAATTCCATTTTAAAAAAATCAATTTTCTCAAAACTCCATAGTTTTCAAGAAAATTACAAATCTTTTCCAAGTCTAATTCACGATTTTTCAAGCTTTTCTTTTCTTCAAAAATATTTCTCAAGTGTGAAAAATGATTTTCCAAAGTGTTTTCTTTTCCAAGAATTTTTAAGATATTCGAAGCATACATCATATTTTCGGTCAAAATCTTATAAAGTTCATAGCACATGCCTGATTCTTTGTGCATTTAGGAAATAGAACAACGATTTAGACAATTGAGTAAAGTAAAGCACATAATTGATCATTGGTTCGATTACCCCTGGTTATGGCCCCAGGAACGGTTGAACCTCGTACCGACATGCGAGTCTCTTTTTCATAAATTTTTCAAAACGGATGCGAGTTATTTTCAAAACTTTTTTAAAGGTCAGTTTAACTTGCAAAAGTAAAATTTTACAATGATAACAGTAGCCTGAATTGTTCTAGTATGCGTTTAGAAGCCCAAAATATTTTTTTCTAAACCAAGAGTAGTCTTCTGAATTTTCAGTCAATGACTAGCCAGAAAAAATGACCAACATGGTATCACCAAAGTTTTTTTTTTGAAAGGCATGCTGGGGTTAGTTATACAACAATACCATTGGGATTTGAACTTGCAACATCCCAACACAAGGTGACACACACTAACTGCTCCTACTAGACAAGCAAAGCCACCATTGGTGGTATCGTCAAAGTTGGGTGGTACCACATTAGCTATATTTTGGCTGGTCATTGGTGGAAAACGATTGGAATCCCTCACACGAACTAGGTTCTTTAAGAAAATTTAATTTATTTGTAAATGAGCCAGCTTGAGTTTGGGTCGTTTATCTTGGGCTCGCCATGATCTAGAGCTTGCCTCGCTCACCAAAATAAATG
Source organism: Nuphar pumila (assembly GCF_984573655.1). Lineage (NCBI taxonomy): Eukaryota > Viridiplantae > Streptophyta > Magnoliopsida > Nymphaeales > Nymphaeaceae > Nuphar > Nuphar pumila. The sequence goes on from NC_143262.1 coordinate 88,530,674, forward strand.
AGCAAAGCTTGAACACTCTCTGTTCGGTTCGTTCGGCTCGTTTTCCATCCCTAAACAGGGTTGAGAATTGTGATGCAAATCACGTCATATGGCATATAATGGGCCTTATCATGTGCAATCATGACCATTGATGCCCACATTTAGATCATGATAGGTGGCTCTTCACCACTTAAATTTTTTAAGAAAGCAATTACTTGGCTAGACGAGGCGCCATCTAGAGTTTGACATCAACATTTAGGATTGGTGTAGGCCTATCATACACCATATGACCCAACCTGTTTTCGCGAATGGATCCGATTTGAACCGTCTTTAGGAATCAGGATACTAAACCTACATTGACATATTTTTTGTGGACCGATTGGTTGGATCAGGTCCAAAATCTAAATCTCTGCCAGAGAATGAATTAAAATGTACTCAATTCAACCAGGAGTTGAACTCAGTTGCAGCCAAACTCGTTTGGTATGCCAACCAATTCAAACCCAGTCCAAACTCCACTCCTTTATGCACATAGTCCCAATGTTGTTAAAAATTGGTTCACTAGGTGAATCAGTTTCTTATAAAAAAAAATGTCAAAGCAGCCAATGGGGGCTCCGCTTGTCTGGTAAGAGCAGTTAGTGCACGTTACCTTGTATTGGAAGGTTGCAAGTTCAAATCCCAATGATATCGTTGTATAACCCTAGCTTGCCTTTCATTATATACGATATGCATGCTCCATTTAGTAGGAACCAACTTTTGAATCACCGAATCCGATGTTCATACATGTTTTTTTTTTTTTGCGATAAAAAAAATGTACTTACAAATACACCAAATTTTATCATCTTCAAAAACATATTTTTCTCATTGAAAAAATATGAAATGATTGTTGATTATGCTGAACGTATCTACGATATTAGATTGAGTTGAAACAACTTGCATCGGGAGATCCCAACTAGATTGTAAGTATAATTGGTTGCAGCAAATATATATCTGAAGTTGGGTTTGGCTGGATTTTGCTAGACCCAATTTTGTATCAGGTCCAAATGATACATTCGAACCAGAACTGATATGAATAGGGTCTTGGATATATTATAACATGATCACATGTGATTTGGGTTTATGTTATAGCTGGTTGTTTAAAAGCAAATCGAGCATAATTAGCCCTCAATTCAAGTAGTCTGAACTTAGACCTAAACCCCAATAATACTAATTGGATTTAGGCTTAGTATAACGTTTATCCAGTGCCCAAATGGGTTAATGGGTCGAGGAGAGCGATCCATTGAACCAATCACCCTCAAAAGGGCCAGACTTGACTTGAACCTAGGGATGTCAAAGGATTGGATATTATCTGACATCTGGCCTGAATCTGAATCCCATTAGTCAGATTTGGATCATCCAATAGCCAAAATTGGGTCCAATTAGCAATTGAATCTGAACTGGCATTGAGTTTTGCATCTGAATATGAGTCCAAATCCAACTAAGATCCAAATATGACTAAATCCCATGTAAATATCTGATTTTAACCTAATCAATATCCAGAATCAGTTTTAGCTGACCCATATGACTCCGAATCAAAATCCAAATCTGATTAGGTCAGATCTGCTTAGGTTGGACTAGGTATTCTTAGAATCCAAATCGAGTCTGACCTGTTTACGTCCCTACTTGAACCAGCACTAGCGCAATAAAACTGCACCAGACACAAACCCGGCAAGGGAGGGGGGCCAGGTTTAGGGCGGGTCACTGATTGGGTCAGGCCTGGCGGCATGGATTTGAGCCGGGTAGGGATGTAAACCGTCAGGATTCGGATAGGATGTGTCCAATACCATATTGGATTAATTGGTGGAGAGTGTAAAAATAAAATTTCTCTTGGTAGGAAACATTCCTCCACTGCCCCTCTTGGAGGAATGTTTTCTATAAAAAAAGTGTACTCTTTAGAAAAAGTCTCATTGAAAAAGTCTCTCTCGTTTGGAAGGGTACGGAATTTTCATTTTGCATCACTTTTCCTACATCTTTCTCGCTTCCAAACATGCCTTAAGGTTTTTCCTTTGGTGGGATACATGTTTGATAAAGTTTTTCTTTGTTAAAATGTTTTTTCAATCATTTTCTAATTAGTTTTTTGTTCCCGTTTCACATGCACTTGAAAAACGTAGTTTCTCATTTTGGCTTCCCAAGAGGTTTTTTATTTATGTTTCTATTTCTGACAACCTTGTTTTAACTCAATATTACCACATAACTATCAAAACTTTGGATCATGTTATTTCTATCAAAAAATATGATATTTTGAGTTGTAAAATTTGAGTGCATTGTGGACCGTTGATTTTTTAAACCATTAAAAAACCAGCTTTAACTATCACAACATGTGATTCAACACTCATTTCCCACTAAACAATCATTGTAGATCGTAAGATTTAATTTACAAAAAAAATCCAAAACCTGATTTTCAACTCAACAGTTCTACATAACTTAGTGCCCTCGATAGCACCAAATATTAACCCAAAACAAAATTAAGGCTTAAGTTAAAAGCTGTCCTATTTCCATGAAACTTCCCTCTTATTTGTGTTTATTTACAACACTACCCCTCCGACGGGCCATGAGCTCGCTCTCCCGGCCACGATATAAAGCGAGAACGTTCACTGGTTCTGTCTTTTCTCAAAGAGGTTTTTTCTTCCGACACTTCTTGTGTGAATTCGAAGAGGTAAGATCGAAGACGTGGATAGCGCTCGGAGAGCGAGGCGATGGTCTGTATGTTCTTCCACCTCGTTTCCTATTGTTTTCCCTTTCACTTCTCTCTCGTGCAAACCCTAATTTCTCCATCTCTCTCTCGCGCTCTCTCTCTTTCTCTTGATTCTTCGAGTTTTTTGCGCTTAGAACTAGAGAGATCTGATAATTTAGGACTCTTTATGTGGATTTAGTGCGATTTTGGTATTTTCATGGAGATTTCACTGTGGATTGATTCTCGTAGAGTCTAGATGAAATATTGGGTTTTAAATGATGTGATGAATTGGACTTTTTTTCTGTCGATTAGAGGTTTTAGTTCCAGATGAATCGAGTCTTGCGGTTTTATTTCTAGTTGATTATTACGTACTTTTGGTGTTTTCTCTTGGATTGGTATACGTGAAAATTCGAAGAGGAAGATATGTTGATTTATATAAACGAAGATCTTGTGTGAGTAGTTTGCCTGAATAGTCTGGAACCCTTCCTTTTCTTTTATTGGTTTTTGTTGTCTGCATCGGTGGGTGAGTTTCTGGGGCGAGGGAAGTTCAGACTATGGTATCTATGCTCTTAGGTGAAAAAGACTGCAAATGAAATTAGGGGAATCGTTTTCTGTTGATATCTGACGAATACAAGCAGCTTCGTAGCAAAATATTGTGGGGACAAGGGAAGTACAGACTATGGTATCTCGGCTTTTAGGTGAAAGAGATTGCAAAAGAATTTAAGAGAACCAATTTCTGTTAATGTTTGACGTACAAAAGCGGGTCCTTAGATTTTTGAATGTGAAATAATTCGAGGGTCATTTTTGAGGTCTGGGTCTTTAGATACCATAGAGACTGTATATTTTGTTTCAATGGAAAGATCTCTGCTATCAAAGTCATTCTTTTTTAGCACTGAAGAATTTCCTTTTTATTTTCTCCCTCTCCGTGGGTGTGAAGTTTGTGCTGTTGTTGTTTTCCAAGAAAACCTGTTATTGATATTTGTGAGAAAACCCAATTTTAACATATGTTCACTCTATTCTTGATGACAATATGGTTTTGATTAGATCGTCAAATATGAATACTCAGCACTGAAAAATCTCCATTTTTGTCTCTATGGAATTGAGGAAACATGTGCTTGATGATCCCTGAGAAAAGTCAAGACTCTGATATGTCACTTCTGATGGCAGTGTGACTTTGATTAGTTACTCAGTTATAGGGATGCACACGAGCCGAGTTGGAGCCGAGCCTGGGCTGTTCGAACTTGGCTCGGTTCAAAATGTTTCTGTACAAGCTCGGCTCGAGCTCGGAGTCGAGCTTGAATGGAATTGTCCAGACTCGGCTCGAGCCGAGAGCTCGAGCCGAGCCGAGCTTCAAGGCATTCCAAAAAAATAATCTTTTAAAAATTTTGGAGAAGGTGGGATTCTAACCCTAACCTCTCTCAAGGTTTCACAAGTGACCCACCACTAAGCCAAAGATTATATTTTGTTCATTGAAACCGAATAGTAAAAGTACTCTAGATTAACATACAGCAGAAAAAGTAAAAAACGGGATTCGAACTTGGCACCTTTTGAAAAAAAACTAACGGCCTACCCATTACAGTAACAATGACTTGTTGATTAATTTTGCAAACATATTATATATATGCTTGCATCTGAGCCTTATTGAGCTCTGTAGGCTGATCAAGCTCTGATCGTTTGCTCGTCTTAGCCTTAGAACCATGTACAATCTTGGCTCATTTAAAGCACGGACGAGCTTCGGGCTGAGCTTAACTTATCTGAGCTCGAGCTCGGCTCATTGTGCATCCCTAGTCAATTATCAATAAGATTGTTGCACCAAATTCCTTAGCTAGTTCTTTATTACTTATATGGTTGTATAGAGGGTCTTTTGTTGAAGATGGTGTCTTTTAAGTGAAATAAATGCGGTAACAGGGGAGAATGGAAATGGCCTATGAATCATGTAATTGGCTTTTTTTGCTGTGGTAACAGGTAAGCAAAAGAATATCAGATCCTTTAACTTCTATTTTCCAACATTTAGCACACTAGAATGAGTTTGTATAAAGAGAAAGTGAGGTAGGACTTTAAAGTATGTTCAGACTTTACACTAATCATAAAGTTTGAATGAAGAAAAAATAAAGATTTGGCAAGTATGTCCAGAATCTTTACTAATCATAAGTCTGAAACTGCTTATGCAATTTATCCGAATATGTGGTATTGGCATGTTGATATTAGGGAGAGATTGATGATTAAAGGTTCTATGTGAGAATCTTCCTGTAGGATAAAACACAGATTTTGTGAACTCAGTATGGTGTAACCAGAGTTACCGGAAGCACTTATACAGTAGGGGAAGCGCGCTTCCTCGATACGCGTTTCGGAAGCGCGAAACGTTGCGCTTCCGAAATGCGTGGGGGAAGCTTCCCTTTTTTGGGAAGCGTGCTTCCCATAAATGGGAAGAGCGCTTCCCCCTCGCTTCCCTCTTTTTTCATTTTTATTTATTTATTATTTATTTTTCTTCTTTTTTCGCTTCCCCCTCTTTTCTTAGGTCGCTTCCTAGGTCGCTTCAGAGACGGTTCGTGATTCGCTTCTAAGTCATCCCACGCTTCCCGCTTCCTAAAATTTTGAAAGTGCCTCGCTTCCTGCTTCCTCGACTAGCAACCATGGGTGTAACATTATAAAACAAGGTAGATTTTATCCATCCTTTCCTGGCTTCAAGTATGTTTCATTTCTAGTGTTCTGCTTCGGCGTTATGCTACTTGTAAATTGTTTTGAGCTAATTTGTGAAAATTTTGATGAATTATTGTACTGTGAAATCAAGCATGAACTAAGATATGCCAATTTTGTACTCTTATATTTTTTTTTTCTGTGTGAGAGATTGCTAAAAGTTTGATACAACAGTGAAAATTTTTCTTCACAGTGGTTGCTTGTCAAATGCCACTATCATTGAAGGTGGAGCTTGGTGATTCTTTTCTTTTGTGGGCATTGGTGTATTGTAACATTCAAGAACAGTATGAGTGGTCCTCCTAAAAGACCACATGATGATGGAAGCCATTCCACATTTACCATGAAACGGACACTTGAAGATACCACTGCATTTTCAAATCCTAGTGGCAAATCAACTCAATCTGTTATAAATGACTATCATCCACCATTTGAACCTGGGCTAGATGGGAGATTGGCAAAAGGCTCACGGTCTGAGTCTCGTGATGTTGATAAAAGATTTGGTGTTCTTCCCATTTATCGAGTACCTTCTTCCGATCCTACATTGGAACATTCAACCAGTACTGATGCTAGGCTGGACACAAGGGAATTAAAGGATAACAGAGACTCCAGGTCTGAAGTTAGAGAGGCAAAGGTAGAAGGTAGGGAGCTGTATGGGGAACCAAGGTTAGATCCCCAGTTGTTAAAAGCTGAAAAGGATACATGGTTAGAGAATAGAGGAGATGACAAGGATCTCAAATCTGAGAGAGAACCTATAACAAATTTTAAATATGAAACTAAGATGGAAAAGGATGCATATGTGGGAGGAAGTACACACTTGAGCTGGAAAGATATGAAAGATCATCATCGAAGAAGATACCCAGAACCATCATTTGATAATTATGAAACTTGGCGAGTTTCACGGAATATGTTGCATGGACCAGAAGAAATTACTAAAGGTAACACAACAAATGAAGATAAGGAGTATTTTGAAACTCGAAAAGCTGTGGGGGAGAACAAGGTTGACTGGAAGTGTGAAGAGAAGTTCAGGGATAAGGAACGAAAAAGGAAAGATGAGAAACCTAGGGATTGGGTAGAGCGGGACAAGGAGAAGAGTGATCGCCGTAAAGATCTTTTGCATGCTAGTAATAATAATGAGCGCAGAGAATCTACAAGACTGGAAAGAGAGCTTGAGAGGTCTGAGAGGGAAGGTGTGGATGGTGGAAAAGACAAGGAAAGGCTTAAAGACAAGGAAAAGGATCATATAAAGAAAGAAGTGCAAGATAATAATGAAAAAGAGAGCCTGCAGAATGATAAGGAACATGCGGAGGGAGCTGTTAAGGTGACCGAACAAGACACTGCAGCTTTTGAACCAAAGCGAACGAAAGAATTTGATATATGGAAGGCTGGTGAAAGGGATTCCAAAGACAGGATGAGGGAAAGAGATCAAGATACTGAAGGAGATAGACAAGAAAAGCGTGGCAGGTCTTGTGAGAAGGAATCAGATGATGGATTTGCTGGGGATGGGGCTACAGAAAGGGAGAGGGAATCATTTGGTTATGGGGTTCAACAATCGTAGGAGAATGCTTCGTCCAAGAGCAAATCTTCAAGCAGCAAGTAGGGATTCTCGGATGCGGTCTCGTCCAAGGGATAATGAAGGGTACTTATCTTCATTTTTTTATAATTCACATCCTAAATATTGTCCATTAGTTGTATTTGAGCATCTTTTACTGGTCTTCTCAAAATCTAAAAGTTTAATCTGTTTTCTTTGTTGTTTTGCATATGTTGAACACACTTCTCAAAACCTACAAGAGTGATATGGTACTTATATCATTGAATTGTCAATACATTTGATATTGTTAAATGGTAGACACTGCAATGCCATTATTTGTGTAATCATTGCTTCACGATACAAGCCAATTATTGTTTGCTGGGATGAAGGGGAATCTTGTCCAGGGAAAGGTACTTCTAAAGAAATTTATTGCACTCATTACTTGCATATTACTTGCAAATTTTGGGAAAAGGAGAACACCTTATGAAAAGGTTAAACATATAGGGCGTTGTTGAATAATCGTTGGACTTTGCCATAATTTTGATTGTTTGGCTGACCTGTACGTTTCAGTGTTCTTTGACCATGTTATGTACACTTTCTTTTTAGCAAACATGGTGCTCAGAACTTTCTGATATTGCTTTTATAGCTTAGATGTCTACTCCAAGAATGCCAATTACTTGCTATGGTCTTTTGCTTTGCTGAATTTGGATTCATTAATGTCATTTAAGCTAAATCTGTGCCAATGCCATGTTAAATATATAGCCCGATGGATGGGAATTTATGGTTTGATTGCGATGTCATAGCCTCATTTTTTGATGGATTTCCCTTTTTGGGTGCTTTCTACTTATCTTATCAATGATATCTGTTCTTATTTTTCTAAATACAGCTATATATCTTAATAAGATGAACATGGTTATCATGTTTAATTTAGCTACTGCATCTTCTGATTAGGACCTCAAAATTTGAAGGATCTAATGTTGCATCAGATGCAGATTTAGTTCTCAATGTATGAAAATAAACCGTTTGATGTCTACTTTCCGCCGTTAAACCCGGTGGTATTTTGTCTAGGTCAAGTTTGCATCCTTGTACTATGCTTGAACAGAACTTGTTTCATAGCAAAAACACATTCGTTTTCTGCATTCAGCATTAATGAAAACATATTTCCTTCTAATGTTCAATAGAACCTTCCACATCCTGTTAAGGTTTTAGTTTATGGTTGCTATAGGATAATGATTGTGTACATGCAGCATGTGTTAATATTTTGAATTGATTGTTAGTGTGTCATGGATAATTGAGGAATTTATTACTTCGTTACCCTGTGATTGCTTTTTCCAGTTTGTGTAGTTATGCTTATTTTACATTTTTCAAACTAACAAATTCTCTTTTTGTGTATTTGCAGATCTCAAGGTTAGCAAAGATCTTCCTCATAACTATTTTGATAGATGATGATACTTATTGCAAATTGGGATATCTGCAGCATCCTGCTGGTTGAAAGCTTTCTCTGGTCAAAATTATGCCTGCATTTCTGCCCAGATTCAGAATATTCACTTTTTTGCCGTTTTTATTTTTTTACTTTTAATTCTTCTGTTGGATCCGGTCCTTTTTTTAATTTCCTTTTTAAACTTTTAACTCTTACTGAGGAATTATTTTGTACCTTTGGGCAAGTTTTTTCTGAATGGGCTCTAACCAATTAATTTTCATCCTGTTGGTTTTCATATCTTGACGCCTATGAGGCAGATGTGTTTTATGAGAAGGTCCTTCATTCACTATTTTGAATACTTATTTTAATCTTTTAGTGCCTATTCCTACAGAATTGTCTGTCAGCTGTGAAAATAGATTTTTCATAAGCTTTCGGTAACTTTAATTGCGTTATTTTCCCAACTTTTGCATGGAACTGAACTCAAAGACTCGAACCTAGAAAACTTTCACGGGGAAAATTTTCTCATAGTTTTCAAACGTGCCTTTGATTTTAAAAGCTTCTTTCCACTGTTATATAGAAATCATTACATAATAATCTCCAAATGTCACATATAACAATCTGCGGCCTTTTCTTCTGTTCTCCGCAACTCTTTTTGTGATTTTAAAAAAAAATTAACAACTTGATGGTTAAACTTGGGCCGCACTATTTTGTGGTTGGTACTATGGCTTGACTTCTTTTGGGACTCTACCATCTTGTGTACAGAAAATATTTTCATAACATCCTCTAAAATTGACCTATAAATCATTCCATTGCTGAATGTGGTATTTGTTATTAGTTGGTCAGCAGTGAGGGTGTCGTTCTTCTGCATGTGCACTCACTTCACAACATCATATTTTTGTGGTTGATAGCCCGCTTGCGGCCATGTGTGATTCTTATGATCTTTATCTGCTTCATATTTGGTTGTGAAGCCGCCTGGTCATCGTCTTGTTGAGTTCACCCTTTGGATGATCTCTTCTAGTTTGTAGTCATTTTAATGTATGTCATAGTATGCCACAAATCTCACTCAGTTGTCTTTGTTTAAAATTAGTCAACTTCATTCTTGACATATGATGTTGAATCTTCATTTGATATCAATTCCAGGAAAATCTGAATTGTCAACTGTAGTGTATAAAGTTGATGAATGTATGCAAGAGCTTGTAAAATTGTGGAAGGATTTTGAAGGGTCTCAGAGTGGCAAAAATGAAGTGTCTCAGAATGGGAAAAATGACGAAGGTACTCATAGTGAAGGTCCAACTCTAGAAATCAGAATACCAGCTGAATATGTTACTGCAACAAATCGACAGGTATGTGCACAAGAAATTTGTGAGAAGTATTTTGTATGTTTTTTCTTACCAGTTGAGGCTTCATGATCAGTTTAGAGCCTGTTTATGCTGGAAGTTTTGGGTCACTTCTTTGAACAAGTTCCTTGTCAAACTGGTTAAGCTTATGAAATAAATGATTAATAGACCAGTAATATTAGGAAGCTGTAACTGAACTTTCAGCACTTACATCTCACAACGAATACCACAATTTTTTTTTCCATTTTATATGTGAGGTTGCGAATGCGGGTCTCTTTTTTTCTTTTCTAGCCATTTTAAAGAAGATGAAGAGAATTGAAAAAATAAAGTGTCAAAGTGGAAAGAAACTAAATATAATCAAACATACCAGCATAGTGCTATTATATGTAATATAAACTTAGATAACATAAACATATACTTTTTATATAGTAAATTGTGTTTAACATTGTTTTTTGCCAATTGCTGACATCCACTTCCTAATTGACACTTTGTGTTAATTGCTTATAGCAAGTTTGGCTTGTAAACATGCCATTCATAGGCAGGAGAACATTCGTTGCTAGGCTTATTTGCCTCAAAGCGCCATATGTTTGTCCCTTGGGATAAGTAGGCCCTGATTGTTGGTGCCTCAGCTGCATTTGATGTGTCTTTAGTCACAATCAAGGGTCTAGTCACTAGTGTTGGCACTTGAACTGCAATGATGGAGTCTGTCAGTTGTATGGACGTGCAAGTTATCTGTTAATGCAAGTGCAAAGTATAATACAAAATCCAATATATGATTATTTCAACAGAAATCTGTTGGAGCAGATGGCAAATTTATCCCTTGATGTAATATGTGGAGATGTTTAAATGGCTTTTGGTTCCACCTGTAGTCATAACTATTACCTTGCAATTGAATAAGGTAATGTTAGATATCATGGTATTTTCATGGTCTATCTTATTTTTTGTTAGCTTATGCTATTCAGATATGGCTTTTTCTTATTATGTTCTTTCTACACATTTTGCTACTTTATATATTTTTCTGATATTATTTCAAAAGGATTTACTAAAGTGAAATCTATTTTTATTATTTTAGATTTTAGCTTTTTCCCCAAATAATGCAGATAGCTTCCTGAATCATATAAAAAATCTATAATATCCCAGGAAATTGCCTCTCCAAGATATTGTTAGGATAGGTATTTGGTGAAAAGAAGCCATCGTTGGGTCTTGGACCCAAACCCGACCCGATTCATGTATCGGATCGGGTCAAGATCCAAACTTTGTATAATGTATTTTAAAAGGCTTATTAAAGGGTATTTTCGTACCCTAGAATTGTACACTAAATATATATATTATTGAATGAGAGACGCAGACACATTGACGTCTTTTCTTTCTCCAGACTCTTCTCCCGTCTCTTCTTTTCTCTCTTTTGCAGAAGACTGCGTGAAGGCCCTTTTCTGACATGGTATCAGAGCAGTAAATTTCTGGGTGTGAAATCTCGTATTCTATTCCTCGTTTCCATTTTCCAACCCTCGTCGACAGGCTGCTTCATCTGCGTGAAGTGCTCAGCCATCGTGACAGCGTGGACGTGAACTCTCCTCGTCGACAGCGTGAACTCGAACCCCTCTCATCTTCTCTGGACAGCGTGAAGTCTGCAGCATGAAGTCTGCAGCGTGAAGTGCTCGAACCCCTCTTCTATTCCTCGTTTCCAGCCCTCGTCGACAGGCTGCTCCAGAACCCCTCTTCTATTCCTCGTTTCCAGCCCTCGTCGACAGGCTGCTTCATCTGTGTGAAGTGCTCAGCCATAGTTGGTATTATTCAGCTTTAGCGTGAAGTTTGCAGGACTCATCTTCGGCGACAGGTCCCTCTACTCCTTTTGACTCTTACAAGTTACCCTAATTCCTCCCATCTTAGCCATCTGTCGACACAGTCTCTTATTTCTATCAAGACACTCTAAGATGAATCTGAAACTCAGTCTTGTCATCTTTAATTTCTTGTTTTGTTTCTGATTAAATTATTGTTGTTAGTTTATACATTCTGTGTTTTCACGCTCAAGCTAAACCGAGTTCTGTTATATATATATATATATATTTTTTTCTTCCTTTCCCTCTCCTATACACAGTCCTGAAGTCATAACTTTAATCTCTTGATTTCATTCCTATTTCTGCCCAAATCCACTCCCAAGCATTCAAATGGATTCACATCATCCACAGTCCGGACTTTCTTCCAATTTCCTTGGCCAATTAGTCTCTGAAAAACTGAATAATACCAACTTTTTAACCTAGAAGCGACAGATTATACCATTTATAAAGAGTCAGGATCTCTCTGGTCATCTGGATGGATCCGTCACACCTCCTCCAGAATTCACTTCGCAGGAAAGAACAGACGATAAATGGGCGCAATGTATTGTTCTTCTGAAGAATCTCGAATATGTCACTTGGATGAAAAGGGATCAATCGTTAGTGGCATATATCACTTCAACTCTCTCACAGGAGGTTCTTGTAGCCATTCCTGATGACTGTTCGGCCAAAGAGCTGTGGGATTTCAAACATATTCGCAGATATCTGAGGCGAGAATCATGTTTCTCAAGAGAGAATTTCAAATGCTGAAGAAAGACTCCATGTCTATTATGGAATATCTGAACAAAATGAAAAGTGTCACGGATCAACTGGCTATTGTGGGGTGTCTCGTAAGTGAAAAGGATAAGGTGCAACAAACCTTGAGTGGGCTGGGACCAGAATATCATGTCATGACGACGACTTTATTATGTTTACTAGAACTTTCGAAGTTTGAAGATCTTCGCGCGAAATTGCTGCAATATGAAATGACTCTGAAAGGATCTTCTGACGATCTTCATGGACATGCAGGAACCCAAGATGTGCTCGCCACGGGAATGACTTATGGTAGAGATCGAGGAATTTCCTTTCGAGGAAAGGGAGGCCAAGCGAGAAATACTTTTGGAGGACGTGGTATACTTCCAACGCCCAATATACAAGGACAAAGGCCTATTCCCACCTGTTTTCTATGCAATAAGAAATGGCATATTAAGGCAAACTGCTGGTTCAACCCTCAAAACAAAGGAAAAGGTCCACAAGCAGATGCTAGAAAGGATGGAGAAGTAAAAGAGTTGCTGTTGGCAGCATTGGCAGGCTTGAATATGAAGCAAAATGATAAAGGCATTTGGTACGTCGACTTCGGAGCAGCTACCCATGTCACGGGTGATGCGGGTAAACTCTTGACTCTTACTCCTTATGTTGGTAAGAATAGCATAGTCACGGGAGATTGCTCTCATCATTCTATCTCACATATTGGAAATGCCATTATATCCATGTCAAAATCTTCTCTTAATCTTCCAAATGTTATTCATGCTCCTAATATTCAGAAGAACATTATTTCTGTTTCAAAACTTGGTGATGATGTTAATGCTTCAGTTGAATTTACTCCCTCTTCTGTCTATGTTAAGGATCTTCGCACGAGGAGGACATTCGCTGAAGGAAAAAGATGGGGCAACATGTACATTTTTCAAGAAGATCCTTCCTCTGTTTGGTCTGACTATTCATCCTTGAAGCCTCACCAACATCAACTTCCTGTTTCTTCTGAGTCTGTGTTTGCCATTTCTGAATGTAATAAGCCAAGACTTTGGCATAGTCGTCTCGGCCATTGTGGTCGTCATTTTATTGAAAAACTTGTCTCGAATAATCTCATTCCTAAGTCCAGTTTGAGTTTGGAAGTCATTGATATGAAGTGTTCTAGTTGCCATTTATGTAAGAGTCATGTTTTGTCATTCAATTCTATTAATAAGAGAGCTTCAAGGCCCTTTGAGGTCATCTGTTCTGATGTCTGGGGTCCTGCCCCAATTATTTCTCTTTCTGGCAGTAAATATTATCTTATTTTCATTGATAGTTATTCTCGCTATACTTGGATATTTTTCATGAAACACAAATCAGAAGTTTTTGGATTGTTTAGGAAATTTCATTCCTTTGTTCAGAATCATTTCTCTACCAACATTTTCAATTTCCAGTGTGATGGAGGAGGTGAATTCTCTTCGAGTGACTTTGTTAATTTTCTTCAACATAATGGGATAAAGAGAAGAGTGCCTTGCCCACATACACCTCAACAAAATAGGATTGCTGAGAGAAAGCATCGACATATTGTTGAGAGTGCAATGAGCATGATGCACGGGAGCAATCTTCCCGTAGCATTATGGACTGAAGCTTTTCATTCCACAGTTCATGTGATAAATCGACTACCAATGACCATTTTAGAAAATAAGTCACCATATCTCTCTCTATTTGGCATACAACCTGATTATCATGAATTACGTGTATTTGGATCTATTTGCTATGTTCACATTGACAGCTCACTGAGACATAAGTTTCAAGATAAAGCCTTAAAGTGCAGGTTTGTGGGATATGCTGAAGACTACAAAGGATATAGGTGCTATGATCCATTGACTAAGCACGTCAAAATATCGAGAAATGTAGTTTTTGATGAAATGAATTTTGATGATCAGCCGCCTAATTCAAACCTCCACGTTGCTCATTCCAGTCCTAACATTGAGGTATATCATCCATGGTTAAATTCAGAACTCTTCTCCAGTGATAAAGAAGACTGCCCAGTAAACTGCAGTCTGAAGGAGATACATTAAGAATCAGCAAGTGAAGTTCAAACGGAAGAGATTGTTACTCAAGACTTGGAGCCAACAAGGTATAAGGGCGTTGTATATACCCGGCGAGAGAAAGAGCTCTCATCCATCCCTCGTACAGGTTCGGATCCCCCTGATCCTGCTTCTCAGATGATCCTCACGGATGCAACATCCGCTCGACAGGTGGGTAAGTTATAAAATTTTTTCATTGGATTTTTAGTTATTTTTGACATCCATAAGTAAAGAGGATGAGCCTCTCATGTTCTATCAAGCTGCAAGTTCTAAAAGATGGGTTGAAGCAATGAACGAAGAAATGAAAGCCTTACATGAATGTGAGACATGGGAGATTGTGCCTAGACCACCAAACAGAAATGTCGTTGGGTCAAAATGGGTATACAAGATAAAATATAAACCAGACGGGAGCATCGAAAGATACAAAGCCAGATTAGTAGCCAAGTGATTCACACAAGAACAAGGACAAGACTTTGATAAAACCTTCAGTCCTGTAGTTAAGATGGGAACTATTCGCATTGTGTTGAGTCTAGCCAATGAACATGGATGAACATTGAGTCAGTTGGATGTTAAAAATGCCTTTTTACACGGGGACTTAAAAGAGGAAGTCTACATGGAACAACCCACTGGGTATGCAGAGCGAGATGCCAAGCAGTATGTATGCAAGTTGAAGAGGGCACTATATGGATTAAAACAAGCTTCTCGTTCCTGGTTCGACAGTTTTTTCCTAGAGATACAAAAGCATGGCTTCTCTCGATCTTTTCTCGATCACTCGTTATTCATTCACAGTGAACAAAGCGTCACTACTCTTTTATTAATATATGTAGATGACATTATCATCACAGGAAACTGCAAAGATCACATTGAGAAGGTGAAGAAGTTACTAAATCAGAGATTCAAAATGAAAGATTTGGGAGAGCTGTGGTATTTCCTTGAGGTGGAAGTTGATAAAAGATGTGATACACTTACGCTTACTCAACACAAATACACGTTGGACATTCTCAGCAGGGCAGGCATGACAGATTGTAAGCCATTAGCAACTCCAAGTGTCATTCATCAGAAACTGAGTTCTAGAGAAGGGGATATATATGGAGATCCCACTAAGTATCGTAGCATAGTTGACATGCTGCAATATCTGACTTTTACTAGACCTGACATAGTGTATTCGGTTAATCAGGTGTCTCAGTTTATGCATGAACCTCATACGTCGCATATGGAGGCAGTCAAAAGGATACTTCGTTATCTGAAAGGTACAGTTGGTGATGGCCTGGTATATAAGAAAAGAGAATTAGATCCAGGCGGGGGGCATGATATCATCATTTATGCTGATGCAGATTGGGCGGGTGATCCAGATGAACGACGATTAGTATCTGGTTATTGTAGCTTCATTGGACCGAACCTGATATCTTGGAGCAGTAGAAAACAAAAGGCGATTGCTTGGTCAAGCACTGAGGCTGAATACAGATCGATGGCTGCTGCCACTGCTGAGGCTACATGGATAAGACATATTCTAACAGAAATGGGAGAACCGATTGCTCGATCACTGTTACTGTGTGACAATCAAAGTGCCATCAATATGTCTTTCAATCCTATCCATCATAGTCGAGCAAAGCATATTGATATAGATCAACACTTTATTAGGAAAAAGGTTGAAGAAAAGGAGATTGAGCCCATGTTTGTGCGAACTGAAGAACAAGTTGCTGATATTTTCACCAAAGGGTTGACAAAGGACAAATTTTGGTTTCTGAAAGACAAGTTGTTCATGGTCCAGGACCATGCACAACTTGAGGGAGGCTGAAAAGAAGCCATCGTTGGGTCTTGGACCCAAACCTGACCCGATTCATGTATCGGATCGGGTCAAGATCCAAACTTTGTATAATGTATTTTAAAAGGCTTATTAAAGGGTATTTTCGTACCCTAGAATTGTACACTAAATATATATATTATTGAATGAGAGACGCAGACACATTGACGTCTTTTCTTTCTCCAGACTCTTCTTCCGTCTCTTCTTTTCTCTCTTTTGCAGAAGACTGCGTGAAGGCCCTTTTCTGACATTTGGTGGCTGTGGTACCACCTAATTTATTTTTCTTAGCAGGCCTAAATTAAGTGTATCTCTAGGTATTTTTGTTTCTGCATTTTCTTGTTTTGATAAAATTGGGTATATTTTAGGTCTTCATGTCTTCCATCACTTTATTATTAGTATTTTATGAGTATCCTTGATCCAAAGTTTGCTAACAAACTACAGAAATTTTAATAACGTTGATTATTGTTTATTTTCTGTATCAGATTGTCTTGAGTCAGATGCAAAGATTTATTTTGTTATGACAGATTGGTTTTAGATTTATACCTCATCTTTGTTATTCCCATGACGCAATGTGGCATGTTAAAAGTAAAACTACATGCATTCTTTCAATTTTTTTTTTCTTAACCTTAGTTCTTAGGTTGTTGTGTGTATTAATTGTGCTGTGTGGGTTCATACATGCAGGTTAGAGGAGGCCAGTTATGGGGAACTGATGTATATACTGATGATTCAGATCTGGTTGCTGGTTTGTCTTTATCTTGGTTCCTTGCTTTTCCCCAGGGTGCTTCTTTATGTGTGTCTGCCATGAAAACATCTGATTTAGGCTGATTATATGTTTTGTGTGTTTTTGTTTTTGTTTAGTTCTCATGCATACTGGCTACTGCCGCCCGACAGCTTCCCCCCCACCATCAGCAATCCAGAAGTTCCGTGCACATATCAGAGTGCTTCCACCACAGGATTGTCAGTCTGAACTCTGAACTATTCATCATACACACTCTCTCTATCCCCCTTTCTCCCTTTACATGTGCATGCCCAAGTAATTATAACTTCTTGGGTTGTAATTTCTATCTTATTAGGTTGTTCTACTTACAGCCATTCCAGAGAACTTTTGTTGAATTATTATTTTCTGTAATTTATCGATGTTTTCTTTTTTATTTTTTTTTAATTTTGCAAATATTTCCTGGTTATTTTTTAAGAGTATTTCTAAAAGGGTCAGAAATAGAAAAAGATCCTACGCATTGGCACTATATACTGGTGATGCAATTATTTTAACTAGTGGCCAAGACTTAACAACATACTTGGATTGATGGTTGGACAGTCTTAAAGGATTAACATGAAGTGTAGTTTGTCATCTAAAGGATTAACATTAGTGTCATGAAATAGCACAGAACCCAAGACATTCCAGATCGTAGTCCAAATGCCAATTGAAATATATTTGAATACTAACAATATGCAAAACTTGATATATGAATAAATGATTTCATTCTTATTGAACAAAAATACATAAAAGAAATAAATACATAAGGGCCTCACTACAATACACTAAAAAACACACAAAAAACTTAAAACTACCCATCACTCTCTCTCCTACAATAGGCACCCCCCCCATATATATATATATAGAGAAAGAGAGAGAAAATAAAGAAAGAGATAGGGTAAAGAGAGGAGAGAGAAAGTCCTCTCTAGCTATTGGACTATAAATCTAGCTTTTGGGCTTAGTTCCCAATACAAATCTAGCTGTTGGGCTGAGTTCCCAACAAATAGACTGTTGGGCTTAGTTCCCAACACAAATTTAGTTGTTGGGCTGAGTTCCAAAGAATATATATATATATATATATATATATACATACATACAAAAAGGATAGAGTAACAATTAGGTGGTAGTCATGATAAGTTTGCAATTTGATCACTTTGCTATCTTTTCATTGTTAAGAGCAGTACTTTAGAATTACTTTATTCTTAAGGCTGAATATGATATTTTATGAATAATAAAGGACCCAAATGTAATTTTTAATTTTGGCTAATCTCTATTTAAACTAAAGAGATTAGACCTAATAGTAGACGTCCTTCCTTCTCTCTCTCTCTCTATCCCTCTCTCTTTTCTTCTCCCTTTTTATTCTTTTATCTATTTTTGCTGATTACATGGTATCAGAGCCTTCGACCTTGGGAGTCTGATTTTTGTGTTGCGCATGAGCTCACGTGAAGGGCATCAGATTAGAGATTTTTTTTTCTTGAGGAACAGTGTGGGGCAGTTCTGATAACAGATCTGTAGTCTGACAGTGGTCATGACTCAGATCTGAAATCAGATCTAAATGTCAAGATGAAGTCCTCTGTGCATGTCGACCAGATCCGGTGGTTACAGGTCTGGGTGTTGTGATGAGGTCGTGCAGTGTGTGATGATCAGATCTGGCAGTCGCTGATCTGTGTGTCGTGGTGAAGATCAAATACAGTCGTTGATCTGCATATCGCGGAGCAGACCCAAACAGAAAATCAGATCTGATCGTAAGTTCTTGTGTCGTTTGTGGTTGCCGAAAAAAAAATTTAAAAAGGAGGAAGAATCAGATCTGTACCCTGGCTGAGTTCAGATCTGATTATTTAGTGGATCGTGGGAGTAGATCTGAACAGTGCTATTGCTGCTAGTCGACCAGATTTACAAACTGTGACAGCGTGTTTTTATTATTATTTATGCTGGTGCGCGTGGAAGCCTAATTTTTAGATATTGTAGCAGCGATATTGGTTGTGAACCGATTGTGGGTGACGTTCCAAAATATGATCACAAGGCTGAACCGATTGGGGAATATAAAGCCTTCGCTAATCCCTTCTCATATGGGTCATCCATGAAATTAAATGAAACGAATTATGCAAGGTGGTCTTGAACTTTTATGATGTCGGTGTCTGGACTGAAAGTTTTTCACCTGTATAGAGAAAAGAGAGAGAGAGAGAGAGAGAGAGAGAGAGAGAGAGAGAGAGAGAGAGAGAGAGACGAAGAAGAAACCCAAGGCCTTTTTGGCTGTTACGATTTCTATTTTCTCATACTTAGAATCGTGACCTAAAAGGTGTTTTTATAATGTTACAACACAGAGATATGGATCCGGGTCTGGTGTATCTAGACCCGACAGTCTAAGTGGGTTACAATACATAAGTATGGATATGTTACATGGCTGTACACAATCCATGGATCGACGTGGATCGGGTCGGATCCTTTTCACCTTTTTCACCCCTCCCTCAAGTTGATCATGGTTTTGGACCATGAACAACTTGCCTTTAAGCATCAAAAAACGATCCTTTGTTAACCCTTTGGTAAATAGATCTGCAACTTGTCTTTCAGTATTGACGAACTCAGGCTCAATATCTTTTTCTTCAACCTTCTGTCTCATAAAGTGTTGGTCGATCTCAATGTACTTGGCACGACTATGATGTACTGGATTGAATGACTTGTGGGAAATCTTTTCTCCTACTTCGGTTAGTAGATGCCTGATCCATGTGACTTCGGCAGTAGCAGCAGCCATAGATCTATTCTCAGCCTCAGTGCTTGATCTAGCGATGACCTTTTGTTTTCTACTGCTCCAAGAGACTAAATTGTTTCCGATGAAGACACAATATCCTGATGTAGATCTTCGTTCATCAGGATCTCCTGCCCAGTCTGCATCACAATATACAGTGAGTCCGTGCTCATCTTTGCCATATGACTGTGGTGAATATATCAATCCATCCCCAATAGTCCCTTTCAGATATCTAAGGATCCTCTTGACCGCTTCCATATGTCCAGTACGTGGCGCATGCATAAATTGAGACACTTGATTGACTGAATAAACAATATCAGGTCTAGTGAATGTGAGGTACTATAACATTCGTATTATGCTTCGATACCTGGTGGGGTCATCACACAGATCTTCATCCTGAGCGCTAAGTTTTTGATGAAGCACACTCGGAGTTCCCAGAGGTTTGCAGTCTTGCATGCCTGCCTTGCTGAGAACGTCTACGGTGTACTTGTGCTGAGTGAGTGTCAAGCCATGAGCTTGGTTATCAACTTCTACGCCAAGAAAATAACGTAGAACTCCAAGATCTTTTATTTTGAACCTCTGACCTAGTAAGTCTTTTACTTCTTGGATGTGGGTCACAGAGTTTCCTGTGATGACAATATCATCGACATAAATTAATAACAGAGTGCTCACAGTCTGACTTCTAAAGATAAATAATGAGTGGTCCAGCATGGAACGTGAAAATCCATTTTTCTGAATCTCTAGCGAGAAGCTATCAAACCATGAGCGAGATGCTTGCTTCAGACCATAGATAGCTCTTTTTAACCTGCACACATGAGTTTTACAATTTTGTTCTTGATACCCAGGGGGTTGCTCCATGTATACTTCCTTTAGAATATTTTGAACATGGATAAATGTTTTGAAATGGAATTGAATTCTAGTTTTGAAGTTTTGAAATCAGGGTGAGATTTGAGAAATCCAAATAGAATTGAGAAATGAAATTGGTTTTTGGATTTTTGGTAATCAAGATAAACTTGGATTCTGAAATCTGGAAATAAAAATGAAATTGGATTTGAAAGTTGGAACTGGGAATAGAATTTGTTTAGAAATCTGGAATTCAAGATGGAATTTTGAATCCAGAGTCTGAATTTTAAAATGAAATTTGAATCTGAAATCTGTGATCCAAGATGGAATTACATCTGAAATTTGGAATAGAATTTGGATCTGAAGTCTGAGATTCAAGATGGAATTGGATTTTGGATCCGAAATCTGAGATCCAAAGTGAAGTTGAATTCTGGATCTGGAATCCTAAATGGATATGAAGTCTGAGATCCAAGATGAAGTTGGATTCCGGATCCTAAAGTGGATTTTGGATCTGAAGTCTGAGATCCAAGATGAAGTTGAATTCTGGATCTAGGATCTAAAATGAGAATTGGATCTGAAGTCTGAGATCCAAGATGAAGTTGAATTCTGGGTCCTAAAATGGATTTTGGATCTGAAGTCTGAGATCCAAGGTGAAGTTGGATTCTGGATCCTAAAATGGATTATGGATCTGAAGTCTGAGATCCAAGATGAAGTTGGATTCTGGATCTTAAAATGGATTTGGACCCAAGATCTAGAATCAGAGAGGATTTTTGGATCTAATTTTGGATTTGGATTTTGAAAGTCTAAATGGGACTTTTGCAGATGGATCTGGGTTTTGGAAACCCAAATTGAATTTAAAACTTAGGAAGGGTCAAGCTTTGAGATTCAGAATCAATCTCAAACTTTAGATTTTGAATTTGAAGGTAAGAAGATAAAACTTGATTTTGAATCAGAAGATGAATCAAAAACTTCAAAATTAAATTGAACTTTGAAGTTTGAATTTTGAATCAGGAAATTGAAGTATAAGATGAATTTGAAATTTCAAAGTCAAATTGGACTTTGAAATTGAATTTCTGAATCTTGAGAAATAGAATTGAATTTGAATCCATAAATAAGGTTTGATCTGAGAAATGAAGAAAAGAATCACTTGGAACTTTGAAAAAGGGGATTTTGAAAATATGATACAATTTTATCCTAAATGATGAATGCATTTAAAGAATTTTGAAATTGGATTTTAAAAATCATATTTCATTCTTTAAATGAATATAAATAAGATTGATGATATAATACACTCCTGACTATGGTCATTTAATGTATTATATAATAATCATATCTAAATTCAAAATGAAGAATAAAATACATTTTGGTGCTTTTATAGAGTTTGAAATGAAATTAATTCTCAATATATCCTGACTATGACCATTGATATATGTATTGAATTCATTTTAAACTAAACTCTGATAAAAGAGGAAAATATTTAAAGAAAATATGATGAATTTTGAAATGGATCCAGTGTGGATCCAGTGTTATTTTGTAAAAGATAAAAATTCTAAGTTTTGTTTACATCCTGACTATGGCCATTGATGTAAATCATCAACTTAAGATTAATTACCTTTTATAAAATGGTGCACGTGCCATACGTGTTTCACCATTATGAGATTTTGGAAAAATAAAGGTAAAAAGCATGAAAACAAGCAATTTATGACATTTACAATGCTCATTCATTCTAATCTAATAGCTGGAAATATAGAGATTTTCATTATATCTAGCTATTACAAGTTTTGAAATTGAAATTACAATTCTAATCTAAGAAGGAATTTTAACATTTTACATGGGTTTCCTGCAAAAGATAGAGTTAGCAAAAAAAAATGGAGAACTTAGAGATATTATACCTAAGCTAATTGCATAGAGTTTACTATGATGAAGATGTGGGTTGATGAACTAACTGAATGCTCCTGTAAGAATGATAGTGGATATATATGAAGAAGAGAGAAATGAAACATTGCTAGAACATAACCCTGTGTGGATGTTATTAACCTACACCACTATTTACTTAGGTATTGACTAACAAAAGTTATTATCTACAAGATGCAATAATGAATTACGAACATCACAAATCCATAATTACATGTATATTATATAGAAAATATAGACAAAAGAAGCTTAATAGGGATATGCCCTGGAATGCGCAGGTGGCTGATGCATTTAAGAATACAGCTTAGTGCAAGTGTGGGTAAGTATGGAGATGTTGTAGTGGTAGCCATGACTGCCATGGTTGTGGGGGTTATGCTGAATGCAGCGAAGTAAGAAGATGAATGGTGAATGGGTGCACAGGGGACCACAACAATGTTCATCATTGTTGTTAGCATACAGGGTGTGTTGAGAATGGGCTGTTGTCTGTTTCAATGGGGCTGATGAAACCTCTTCATCTTCCCTTTTGTATGCTCTCCGTTTTCCAATTAATAAATTTTCCTTCACTAAAAAAGAAACAATTTGATGAACCAAGCTAAAAAAAAAGAAAAGGAGTCCAATGAGACAAAAGAAATATATGACTCCAAGCACATCAAAAATCATTCCCAAATACAGAACAAATAGATAGTTTTGATATCTATTAAGATTTTTAGAAGCCAAGGCAAGTGAAACATAAAAGTATGCTGCAAAAAGATGAATCTTGTACAGGAATAGAAAATAAAACAGGAAACAAACTATTATTTAAAATAAGAGAAAGTCTCTGCTAAACTTGGAAAGGAGAGAGAATCTGGGTTCACAACTAACACACAATAAGAGATATAAAACTAAAGACCCAATCTCTGCATATAGAGAACTCAGGAGAAGAACGAGAGTTGAACTATTCCAACAAAGTTGAATTCATGGGATAAACGACAATCAGGCTCATGGAATATGATAGCTATGGGGTATGTAACATCACAAAATGTCTGTAGCAGATCCACAAGATGGTAATCATACATTGGAAACACATAAAAAAAAAGCAAACCATCATCATATTGTTGAGTCCCAGGTTCAATTTCAGACAAATGGGAAGTAAGATACATAGAATGAGCCTCATCTGTTTTTCAACAACTAATGCATGGATGATATAGTTCACCAAATTGAATACCACCGAGGTGAAAGCTTAATAAACCATGACGTTGAGCTTCTATAGGCCTTATTTGCATAAGTTAAGCTGACCATGAAAGTGATATTCCAAAAGCTTGATCCCTTTTCCAGTAAAACACTAATGACAGCTAAACAGAACAAGTAAACAATTAAAAGTGATCATATTCCTTACCTTACCTGTCCAATCACCAGGCCACCAGTTTTTGAGAGGTTCTATTGATCTTGACTTCTCCAGAACTTTCTCACTTCCTAGACCCTAGAAGCTTTAACAGTTGCAGAGATGGACATGAGGATGAAGACAATAATACGCTGTTGGGAAGGAGTGATAGCTAAAATTGATCGAAGAAATTATTATTGTTAGCTGAAGTTCTGAATGCATTCAGCTTTACTTGAGCAGCATGTTCTTTCATTTATGATAGACTCTATTCTTTTCAGCAACAGACCCAGAATTTATAAGGTTAAAAAAAAATCTTTTAGAATATGCTTGGCATAAGACCCTTGCCCAGCTTTCTTCCTCATCCCTTGCTCTTAACATAAAATGCCAACTGAATTCAAAAGCAAATCTGGACTATGGTCGCGCAAACAGTTTGGTAGTTTCACCCTTTTTTTTTTTGCAATTATAAATATACACAGAGTAAAGTAGAACATACTATCAACTTATGATGCTTAAACACCAATTCCAGTCTTACCACCAGAATAACAATTTTTTTTTCTGCGAAACTCCCAAATAATGCATAAGGTTTTTACATGATTAAGGGAGAAGATCGCACAAACCCAGATCAAAAGTCAACAAGGTGCTTAAGTTGAGATCTTGAAGCAAACTGGATGCATGGCTACCCTGTGATGGAAAGTGACAAACTATCACACAATATGGTAGTAATATGAATGTTCAAAGCTTTGCTGAAATCAAATCAGGATGGAATCACTCAAAAGTGAGACACGATGTGCATCCCTTTTTAATTCAGCGTGGCAAAGTGTATCCCCTTGGAACTTTACAGAATATTATAGCATGAATATAGGTAAACCTATATTGGAGTGTAGGAACATGAAGGAAAACGCAAAGGGTTAATGCAAGTTGGGAGAGATCGGATGAAAATGAAGACTATGTGAGTACCGAAATCCTTGTTCAGGGCAATGAAACTATTGGCATCTGTTCTGAATCAGACATATGAATCAATGTTCATTTGTTCAAGGTTTTTAGCCTCAAATAGATCGATGCTGCCAATGAAATTTGGGAAATGCCATGGATGAAACATAAATGGAATAAAACCTAATGTTATACAGAAATAATGAATGATGATGGATATGGTGATGTTAAACAGAAATGCAGGCGACATCATTGACACAGAGAATGAATTGCATGATATATCATAGCTTCATTTTCAGAGGATATTGGAACGGATGTAATGAAAAACCCTCGTTTACCCTATAGCAGAACATGTGGCATAATGAAACCCAAAGGCTGTGAGCTTGCATTTATGCCATGGCAAAGCATAAATGCATGCTTACAGCAGGACTTAAGTAATAGGGGCGCCTATTTATATTACAATCTCACCTGATCGTCTACTGTAAACGAAAGCATGAATCAGAAAGAGGGTGAAAAAAAAATAGAGGAAACGATGGCAAACCCTCAAGCAAGATCAAAATGAATCGGATGGTGGGCCGCATCAAATGAGATTAGCAAAAGAAAGAAACCCATTATAGGGAAAAGATAACATGCGGAATCGATACAGGTATGCTATAATGGAAAATACAGAAAATAATAATAAAAAAATGATCAAAATACTTAACAGGTTAGCCGAGTGGAACTGACAATCAACCATTACACCTTAATTGAGGTAAAAAGATGGGATCACAATAAACGTAAGGAATCAAAACCAGAAAGAAAATGCAAACCGAAGACAAAAATGACAAGAATAATAAGAATAAAAGAAGAAGAAAGAAATAAAAAGAAAATCAGAGAAACTCAGTAAACACAAGGGGTTGTTGGAATAAGTATTCCATTATTGTTGCAAAGGGGTGTGTTGGAGTTGCTATGAGCAACCCACCATCACCCATAGCGCATTAGTGGGATTAAAACAGGAAAGTTGAAAGAGAAAACGGAAAATCAAAGGGGATAGGTACTTACTGAGGCAATTTACAGACGTCCTGAAGGAAGGAATTGGCACTCCTTCGATGGAACCAGGGGGGGGAGCCCGTTGTATCCTCTCGTTTGCGGGGATTTCAGAATTTAAAGAAGGATGTTGAGAGGAGAATCCGAGGAGATGAAGAAGCATACAGGTGGAGGGGTGAAGGCTGTCCGTGAAAGAGGAAGAGGAGACGATGGCAGGGTGAAAATGGATCCCGAACCCTTCTCCTTCATGCCTCTTTTAAAGAGGGGGAAGAAACTTCAGGAAATCGTTCGTTGAAGATGGACGGGAGGAGAGGATGGTAGAGGATGCGATCGGGAGGGAGTCGTTGTAGATTTTTCCTTTTCAAAAGAAGGGTCCCTTTTAAGAAAATTTTTTATAAAATGGTTTAAAATGAGGTTTTTAGCATAAACAAGTTTTTAAAAGGTTTTTGAGCTCCACATTTTCTGATTTTTTTGGTTTATGTGTTGTTTTTCCATTTTTTTGTATTTTTGGAATAAAATTCTAACGTTTTACGAGAAAACAAAGATTAAAAACTAATTTTTTTTTGTATTTTTGCAAAATATTTACAAAAGAGAGTTTTATGAAAATTCAAAGCTATTTCTCTGAAAAATTCTTCAGAAAGCGAGTTTGGACCCGGAATGTGAGATGATATTCGAGGTTTGGACCTTGAATCGAGAAAATATAAAATAGTGGATCCAAATGGGTGCCGAATGAGCTGTTTGAGCCATTCCGAAAATGTTTTTGGTATTTTGTAATTTCAATTTGTAAATTGAGTAACGAGGCTCAAATTTGGACCTTAAACACCGGGTTCGGTTCCAAAATCGAGTTTGAATGGAATTCGATCCAGAAAATCTGAAGAACAACTGAAATTTAGTTTTGACTTTCTCAAAAGATGGGGCCATTGGCAAAAAAGTCATTTTTACAAAACTTTGAAAATTTTGGGGTGTTCACAATAACCAGAGGTCGACTTTGCTTCATCCCTATCACCAGCAAAGTCAACGTCTGAGTATCCTACAAGCTTTAAACTATCTGACTGAGAGCACATCTTAAGTTCCTTAGTTTCCTTTAAATATCGAAAAATTCTCTTCACTGCTTCCTAGTGAGAGAGCCCAGGGTTACTTTGATATTTACTTACTAGACTTACAACAAAGCTTAAGTCAGGTCTAGTACAAAACATTGCATACATCAGGCTTCCAATTGCCTGAGCATAGAAAATATTCAACTTTTCTTGTCCATCTTTGGGACAGTCATTCTTACTTAGTTTTTGGCATTTTACTACAGGAGTACATTTTGCCTTGGTACTTTTCATTCTAAATTTCTTTACAATGTTTCAAAATATCTTCCTTGACTCAGACATAGCAATCTCGATTTTCTATCTTTGTAGATTTTAATTCTAAGGATATAAGAAGCCTCACCCATATCCTTCATTTCAAATCGAGAACTTAATCATGATTTAGTCAAACTTATCACGTCTATGTCATTCCCTGTAATTAATATATCATCAACATATAGGGATAACACAGTAAACTTACTCCCCCTTCTTTTGGCATATACACAGTGATCCAAACTATTTGCCTCATAACCCAATTTGGTTATAGCATTATGAAAGGTCAAATACCACTGTCTTGGTGACTGCTTAAGTCCATACAAGGATTTGTTTAACTTGTATACCTTATCTTCTTGACCTTTAATTTCAAAACCTTCTGGTTGTTGCATGAAAATAATTTTATTTAATTCACCATTTAAGAAGGTTGTTTTCACATCCATTTGATATAGGTTAAGATCAAAATAAGCTACCAATGCCAAAATAATACGAATAGATGCTAGTTTGGCTACAGGAGAGTAAGTTTCTTCATAATCAATCCCTTCTCGTTGAGTATAGCCTTTTGCTACTAATATGACCTTGAATCTATTAATAGATCCATCTACCTTGAGTTTTTTCTTGAGAACTCATTTGCTAGCAATTGCCCTATATCCATTAGGCAAGGTAGCTAGTTTCCAAACTTCGTTCTTTTCTATGGAGTCCAACTCATCTTTCATTGCTTTCTTCCAAAGTTCAGACTCATTAGAAGCAATCGCATCTTCAAAACTCAAGTTATCAAGAGTTTCATCCAAATCTGTGGAATAACATAATTCCTCACCCAAGAATGTATAATAATCATTCAAATACGATAGAGGAGTTCTTGTTCTTTTTTGTCCAGTTATTGGCTGTGAAGTTTGTTCATTATTCACAACTGGATCGTTATGCTTTAGATCTTGAATAGGTATCACAGGATCATTTATGATATCCAAAAAGTCATCATCATCTTCAGGATCGAGAATGCTTTATTGAGTTTCCAAGAATTCTACATCTCTACTCTCTATAAATCCTTTTTCAGGATTATATAGACGATATTCCTTTGGGTATCCCATGAAGATGCATTTGATAATTTTACTATCTAACTTGTCTCTCATTTGACTAAAAATTAATACATGAGCAAGTGACCCCTACTTACGTAAATGACTATGGTCTGGCTTCCTACCAATCAATAATTCTTGGGGAGTAAGCTCTACAGCTTTAGAAGGAACCTTATTTAGGATATACATGGCAGTGCAAATTTCTTCTCCCTAGAATTTCTTGGAAAGATTTGCATGGGCCAACATGGATCTTGTCATATCCATTAAAGTTTTATTCTTTCGTTTTGCTACACCATTCTGTTGTGGTGTATAAGGCATTGTGTATGAGGAGTTATATTATTATCAGTGCAGAAGGTCTTAAACTCGTCAGAGTTATATTCACCTCCTCTATCTGATCTGATAACCTGGATTTTTCTTCCTAATAATCCTTCAACTTCATGTTTGTATGCCTTAAACTTTTCTAGAGCTTCTGATTTCTTAGAAATTAGGTATATGTATCCATACCTAGAGTAATCATCTATAAATATGATGAAATATGATTTTCTTTTATGTGTTTCTACGATTAAAGGTCCACAAATATCTGTGTGTACCAAAACTAACAAATCACATGGCCTACTTCAATTAGGAAAGGGTTTTCTTGTCATTTTTCTTGATATGCATGGTTCACATTTTTCAAATTCTACATTTTGAAGGGAAGGTAATAAACCCATGCGAATTTTTCTTTTCATTTTATTGATATTTACATGCCCTAACCTTGAATGCCATAAATATGCATCTACATTAAATGCACAATCAATATAACCATAAATATTCATTGCATTACTTGTAGAAGGAGTTATATTAAGACGAAAAAGACCATGGTCAGCATCATAGCGACCTTTGAGCTTCACTTTTCTATCTTTCTCAATAGTGACCTTGTCACCCTGAAAGCGGATCTCGAAGTCCTTTTTAACAAAATCTCCCACTGCTAAAAGATTCCTTTTCATGAAAGGTACATAAAGTACATTTGTTAGTAGGAGACTGGTCCCTTCTACCTGAAGCCTATAGGTCCCTATCCTAACCACATCACTATAGGTGTTATTTCTCATATACACCTTATGATCTTCAGGCTTCAACTCCATTTCCACAAGTCCTTCCTTTGTCTTAGACATATGTCGCGTCGCCCCTGAATCTATCCACCACCCTGAAAGATCACTATCTGCGACCAGTGATTCAGATACAGTGCATACTAATTCTCGTCCTCCATTTGCATGCTTTCCTAGAGTATCCTTCTTGGTTCTATTTGGGCAATTATTCTTGAAATGCCCAATTTTCCATAAGAGAAACATTCTCCCTTGATTGCAGTCTTGGAGTTCTTGGTTTGCACTGGATGCTTCTTGTTGAATTTATTCTTCTTAAATTTCTTAAAGAATGTGCCTTTAGGCTTGAACTTGTGAGAATTTCCTGGAAAGGATTCTTGAGTATTCATAATTTCTCCCTTTTTGTCTTTTGACATGTGCTCTTGCTCAAGAGCTAATTGCAGAGGGAGCTCTGTTAGAGTAAGGCTTTTTTTGTTTAACCTCATGGCAATCGACACCATTTTCCATGTTGGAGGAAGACTATTTAATATGGTGGAGATTTGCATACGCTCGAGAATATCATTTCATGTTATGACTAAGTCCTTAGCCATTACCAGCATTTGTTTCACATGATTGACTACGTTATCTGACTCTTTCATCCTGCAAGAGTTGTACTGCTCTAGAAGAAGTTGAATATGGGTTTCTGAAGTCATATTATACTTTTTCTTGACTTATTCCATCATTCTCTTTGCAGTGTCAAAATCTTTAAATACTCGAATGATATCATCTTGCATAAATGTTAGAAGAGTTGCTCGAGCAAGTTGATCATCTTCAATAAACTTATAAGCGTTATTCTCTTCTTCAGTTGATTTATCAGTTAATGAAGATTTTGCATTGTTTAATACGTATAAGGTCTTGTCATGTGTCAATAAATATTCTATTTTTCTTCTCCACATTTCAAAATTCGTCCCATTGAGTTTTTCGATTTTGGATAACTCAGTCATGACTACTTGATTTGCCATTTTCCTAATTATGAACAAATATAAGAATTAATAAAGTATATTCCAACTAATATTTGTAAATATAACTAGTTTTAATCCTTCTAAACTAGTTTATCATGCAATACGATCTTTAAGTATGTAAGAAACTCACAAAAATTGCTAAATTTAAGCACTTTTTGACAAAAATAAGTAACAAGTGATTTTTTGAAACACATAACCACTTTTTTGTAATTTCTTGAAAGTATTTAAGAGGGGTTCTGTGCAAACAAAAACACAAAAACCTGTTTCTGCAACTTTCTAAGTTAATCAGAAAGTTTTGACCCTCTTTCTGTAATATTAAAAAAGATCAGATGCCTTGTTATGCAATAATTCAATAAACAGAGCACTTTCTAAAAAATTTTGAGTTTATCAGAAAAGAAGAAACACCTTTCTGAAAAACAGAAGCTTAAACCCTCTGAACAGAAATTCCAAGAGGTCCTTAATGGAATTAACTAAAAATGCATGGACTTAAATAAAACTTTTTTATTATTATTTAAACCTTTATGTTAAACAAAAGGGGAACCCGATTAGGGTTCTCGATTTGTGTAAAGGAAAAAAAAAATCTAAGGAGGGAGCCCGCCGCTGCTCGCCGGTGCTGGAATCTCCGCCAAGGGTTCCTCCGGCCCATGCAGTTAAGGCTCAATTCTTCCCCCCCCTCCTTCCTCTTTTTCGTGTTTTTTTTCTTTCTCTGCCATTGCAGACAGATCAAGGCGGCAACTCACGGCGCCCACCTCCGGCGACTCCCTCTAGCCCGTCCGACGATTCCCAGGTATGCCAGAAAACCTTTTCGCCTTATTTCTTCCTTTTTTTTTGTTTTGATGTCTTTGCAGACAAAAAAAAAAGAAAAGGGGGGTCCAATCAGTGTTTCGACGAGTGCTCACGGCACTCGGCTATCAGCCGACGATAGGATATCGCTAGAGATCGGGTGACCAACGGTCGACGATCGACGCACGCCGCTGTATGCATCCTGTCTGGCGATCGTCGCACTCTGCAGTACCTGGTGACTAACCCCGACAACCTTCCTCCACCTCACCGGACAGAATGATTGGTAGTCACCACACGTCCTCAGAGAGTGGATCTTTTGCCGATGAGAGGTTTTGAGGGCTTGAAAGAAATCCCTGACAACGGTGCCACTACCGATACCTCGGTGCCGAAAATAGGCAGTCAGCGCTCTCTGTCGCTGTAATTTCTCTCTGGTGAGAGGGTTGATGCCAAATAGAAAGTGGGAAGAGGGCATCAACTGAACCCTCTTCCTCTTCCTCTGTTATATATATATATATATATATATATATATATATATATATATATATATTCTTTGGAATTTATGCAAATCGGGTTCATCGATTTGTCTAACTCATAAAATAAAACTGACCTCCTTTTTGTTTTGTTTTTTTCTTGATTTTCTCTATGTGCCTCTTTTTCGGCGATGAGACCCTGCCATCACACACAGGTTGCTTCTAGCAGCACAGTCAGAGGTCTTTATCGAACCTACGTGACCCGTGCTCTGATACCTATGTTGGGAAGTGACTTCACACAAATCCAAATTTGCAGCAGGATGAATGCCTCGCAGTTATGCTTGAAATCGCCAGAGGGGTCCGAACTCTCAACTCTCTTCTTTTCTTGCTATGAATTGTTGTGTATCTTATGTTATCTTTCATACACTATTTCACTTGCATTTATAGTCTACGAGGAGAGTCCAAGCTTTGGGACACAACCCCTGGGAGAAATCCCTTCATCCCTCAAGAGACACTTCTCTTGAAATGTGTTTGTTCAAGAGACACTTCTCTTGAAACGTGACTGCTGGAATAGCCACTCCAACAGTCACTTATGGTTATATGACCTTACACATTTATATTGAAACCTAGATGCTTACGGATCTCCTTAGCCACTTTATTTAGTGTTTGTTGCTTGAATGTCTTATCTGGCTTGCCACAATTCTGCACAACATAGACAACAACTCTGTCAGGAGGGCATCTGCATTAGGATGATTATCCCGTTGGAATATCTTAGCCTTTTCTTTGTAAGCATTATCATCGAGATGATTGTCCCATTCAAATGCTTTAGCCTTTCTTATGATAGTATCCTCATCCACATATGATACACAACATGAAATTCAAGCGCAAAATGCATCAGTTTTGCCAGCATATCTGCATAAAAGAACATAACAATTAAGAAAGACAAATTCTATATGACTTTCCCAATGTCTATTTTGAATAGAATCACTGAGAACATATTTGATATCCAAACAGGAGAATGGAGCCATATCATTTGCATCACACAACAGAAGAACAAACTTCAGGTGAATTTAGAATTGATAGCATTCACAAAGGAGCATATGAAATCTATTCATCAGTCCACATCGTAATTGTTATTTGTCCGCTCATTTATTGCACTAATTTTCTGTCTTTCTGGGACTAATTTCTAGACAATAGACATATCATACAGTCTGGCATCCTGAATTTACATCATGAGAACCCTATTCAAGAGAAGGCAACACTTATTCAACACATCAAAAACATGTTTAACTGTATTATGCAACAATGACTAACAACAACTGAAAAACATGCAGATTAGCTGTTTTATCATGCCAACGACCTAGTTTTTGACATATTCTTCTCAGGGACAACATAAGCCACCGGCACATTCAACCTTCTTGGGTCAGAATGTAAGTGTTTCTCACACACAAGTATACAAAGATGAAACAACACATTATGAATCACCTTTAATATTTCTGAAAGCATGAACCTAAATTGAAAATACATACTGTCTGATTGTAGACAGACTTTCCATCCTATTGAAAGAAAGGAAAGATGTTCATTAGATTTTAAAGGTATACTACTGGCATCAACGATGGACCCATCACCATCTTTCTTCAATATGATTTGGCCACCTGAGACACAGTGTAGAACATTCTGATGATAGAACCAAACTGAGAGTTTGACTGGCTAACAAGTTACCACTCATCAATCCTATTCAACATATTTCAAGATCTATAGAATATGTTAATAGTGAAAGGAAACAAGCTCCTCCAAAAGATATTCACCAAAACAATAAAGTGGACACTCAAAGAGTTTAACCAATGCACCAAAAGAACATTCACAAGCCATAAAATGGGCTCATACACAAACACCCACTAAAAGGGCAAACACAAAGAATAAAAATAATATTTTATTGATCAAGACCATGCAAGAAGCATACATTATAGTGGGGCTTTGCTCCATATTTATACACAAAGAGAAAGGGGCTTCATAGAGAGTCGTTGGGGTCCCAAAGGCTCTAAATAGAGCCATTGGCAGCCCAACGACTCTCTATATTGACTAGTTCAAAACAAAAAAAAAAGTGAAAAACCTAATCCTAGTTAGGTTTTATAAATATATATATATATATATATACACACACACACACACACACTTATTTTTAATACTCCTCAAACTTACGGTTGGATAACCGAATGTTTGTCCAAGAGAAATTCAAATATAGAAGCAGCAAGAGGTTTGGTGAAGAAATCTGCCAATTGATATTCTGAAGTAATGTAGGGAAGATCAATAGTATTGTGTAGGAATTTCTCTCTTACATAGTGATAGTCCATCACAATATGTTTGATTCATTCGTGGAAGGTCCGATTGCTGGCAATATAAATAAAATTTTTATTGTCACAACACAGTCGTGATGCTCTTTTACTCTGAACGCCCATGTCAGCCAACAATTTCTTTAACCAGACCACCTCCATAGTGGTTGTAACCATGGCTCAGTATTCTATTTCAGTTGAAGAGAAAAAACAAATTTATTGTTTCTTACATTTCAATGAGATCAACGAGTCACTTAAAAACACACAAAAACCAGTGGTTGAGTGTCGGTTATTTGGATTACCTCCCCCGTTAGTATTACTATAAGCAATTAAGTCTGAAGAAGCAGGTAAGAAAAGTCCTCGAAAAATAAAAGTTTTGATATATCTAAAAATACACAAAATTGCTCTCATATAAACAGTGGTGGGAGCATGCTAAAATTGGCTTATTGAGTGAACTCCATACGCAATGTCAGGTCATGTAATTAAGAAATATGACAGAGCTTCAATAAGTTGTTTGTATGGTGTTGAATTTTTAAGTGATTTTTCATCATCAATCTTCATTTTGACATTTATAACTTTGAGAGTGTCAACCTTCTTATCATCTGAAATACCTAACTTCTCAACAATATCTAAAGCAAATTTAAATTGAGGAAGTAAATAACCTCTATAGGAATAAACAACTTCTATACCAAGAAAATATTTTAAAAATCCCAAATCAGTCATTTTAAAATGTGTTTTGAGAAGTCTTTTAATGTTTTCAATTCTTTGTTTGTCACTTTTTGTGATGATCATTTTGTCTATATAAAGAAGAATAATAACACATGCATAAGAAATCTTAACAAACAAAGTTATCTCAGTTAAAAATGATTGAAATCCAATATCAAGTATAACTTGACTAAACATATCATACCAAGCCTTTGGAGCTTGTTTAAAGCCATATAGAGCCCTATCTAAACAAAGAGTATTTCCTTTAGGAATAACTATACCAACGGGTGCCTCCATATAGACTTCTTCTACCAATTTACTATTGAAAAACACATTCTTAACATCCATTTAGTATATATGTCATTTCTTTACAAAGGCAAGGGCTACTATAGTTGTAACTGTGGTTATCCTAGCAACATGTACAAAGGTTTTTTTATAATTTATTTCATACTTTTGGGAGTATCCCTTAGCAACTAACCTAGCTTTGTACCTTTCAAGGATTTCATCACTCTTGATTTTTATCTTATAGACCCATCGACAAGCTATGAGTTTTTTTTCTAAGAAAATATCTTAGATAATCCAAGTATTCACCTTTTCTAAGCATCTAATTCTACCATCATGGATTTTACCCATTCATAATGTTTTTTTGATTCAGCATAGTTTGAGAGTTCTATATAGGAATGTATCAATGCAATATAAGTTTGATACTTAGGTGAAAAGGACTCATAGGACACCAATTTCTTCAGGGTTCTGATACTCCTGATCATCTTCTAGTATATATTTCTACATGGTTTTCATTAGTATATTCTTTAAGGGAACATGAATGTTTAGAACTACTATGCCTCGAATATTGAATAAAGCTTTGATTTTGAGATTATTCTTCACTTATCTCATTGTCAAGAGATTCTTCTTCACTCACCATATCATTTTTTATAT
The DNA here is from genome assembly GCF_984573655.1 of Nuphar pumila. Lineage (NCBI taxonomy): Eukaryota > Viridiplantae > Streptophyta > Magnoliopsida > Nymphaeales > Nymphaeaceae > Nuphar > Nuphar pumila. The sequence goes on from NC_143262.1 coordinate 88,566,078, forward strand.
CCTGATCTTTATCAAGATCGTCATCACAATCACCAAACTTTGGAATTAGATTCAACAAGAATGAATACTTAGTTATGTCATTAGGATTTTCAAATTCAATTTTTTTTTTCTAAGAAAAGCACATTTCTTGAAAAATATAATTTTTTACTTTTAAAATCAAAGCATCTATAGCCTTTTTGGTTATTTGCATATCCCAAAATGGCACAAGTAATAGCATGAGAAAGTTTGTCATTTTTATTAGTGAATACAAAACATTTGCATAAAAAAACCCTTAGTCTAGAAAAACAATGGGAGCAAGTTTAAAAAGTTTTTCAATTGGTGATATATTTTTCAAGATAACAGATGTTATATGTTAATAAGATGAACTGAGATCAAAGTGGGTTCGACCCAAAATTCTTTATGTACTTGATTTGAGATAAGCAAAGTTCTTGTGGTTTTTATGATGTGCTTATGTTTTCTTTCGGCCAAGCCATTTTGTTGTGGAGTGTAGGGACAAGATTTTTGATGCATAATACCATTTGATTATAAGTAATCTTTAAAATCTTTTGATAAAAAAATTCTTCCCCTGAATCAATGCGAAAGATAGAGACATCCTTTTGAAATTTAATTTTGATCAAATTATGAAATATTTGAAAATATAAAAAAACTTTTGATTTATGTTTGAGAAAATAAATTTGCGTGTCTAGTAAAATCATCAACAACGATTACATAATATGCAAACCCACCCTTAGATATAACAAGTGTTTGGCCCCAAACATCTGAATGCACTAACTGAAGCGGTCATATAAAGACAAAAATTCTTTCTTGAAATGATAATCTTTTTATCTTGCTAAGAATACAATCTTTACATGTAAACTTTTCAAAATTACAAAAGTTTTTCATATTTAGAAAGTATTGGATTTTGGATATATTAGGATGGTTAAGTGTTTTATGCCATAAATCTAAATCCAGTTTCTAAACATTATAACAAAAAGGTATTTTTGGATATTTTCAAAAAATCCATGTAGTATAAACCTTCTTCCATATGGCCTTCCCCAATCAGTTTTCCTGACTAGTGATCCAGTACTCGACGACGAATAGAAGAAAAGAAAATATTATACCCATGGCCAGATAATTGAGAGACAGATAAAAGATTTAGGTTTAACTTGAGAATATATCTAATTTTTGAAATAAAAAAACCTTTTGAAATATTTTCAAAATTTTATATTCTCTTTATCTCAAGGGATGTCCCATCATCAGTAAAAACATTTGACCCACTTGAGTTATGACATTCGAATAAGATATCATTATTTGGTGTCATATGAAATGAGGAACCTGAGTTAAGAAGCCAAAGAGTCTTATCGGGGTCAGAGATACCAACAGAAGAGACTACGACTTTCGTTGATAAAGCTTCTTTGAGTAAAGGTTGGAGAGCTTCTACAAGTTGAGTCAAAGACATGCTCCAAATATTTGATTCTTGTATAGCTTTGAGCTCACTTGACTCTTGTGTAACTGATGCTACCTTTTTCTCATAAGGCCTCTTTAATTTATGATAATATATCTTGACATGTCTCGATTCATAACAATAATGACAAATAAAATTTTTCCTCTTAAATTCATTGCCTTGTTTTCCATAGTTGTCATTGTTTGGTCTCCCATAATGTGGTGGTTTGTAAGCATGGACATGGTTTTCCGGCCTAGACATGGCTAAGACCGAATTATCTTCTTTAGATGTCTTCATTTTTAGTCTATTTTTCTCTATACTTAGCTCTTTAATAAAGGAAACATTTTTTCTATGAAAAAAAAATGATTTGGTAGACTCAAACTTCAGTCTTAGACTATTGATGAATTGATAGAAATGCTCTGCATCAATTTGTCTTTTACGGAGTTGTATGTTTTCGGGACAATGCCATTGTAGCTCAAGAAGAGCCAACTAATTCCAAAGGTCGGACAACTCACTAAAGTATTCTCTGATACTTTTTCCTCCTTGAGTCATAGTGCGTATTTTGTCTTGTAAATTACAAATGTAAGCAATATCTTTAATAGAATACATTCTCTTGAAATAGTTTCATACTTTATTTGCATGTTCAAACTTAGATAGACTCGAACACTTCTTAATGTTAACACTATTAATGAGCCAAGACATAATCTTGACATGCCCCATTCTCTATTCTTTTTCATTTTTTCTCATACATAGCTATAGCCTTGGTTTTTTTTTACCTTCGTAAGAGGTACTTCTAAGAATTAGTTTGGGTTCCAAATCCGACCTATCCACTAATCCCCACAACCCTTTCCCCCATATGAAGTGTTTTATGATTAAAGCTTATGTTACAAAGTTTGTGTCATTGAGCTTGATGGGTTTTAGGGTGACATTATTATTGTCATCCTTGTTTACAAGGGTTAGGAGGAAGAATAGAAGAAAGAGAAGATGAAGACAAAGAGGAGATAGTCAAGAAGATCACGAGCACTCCACCGCCAAGAGAGTACCTTCAATGAAAAACACGAACACACGAGCACTCCACCACCAAGAAGGCACAACAATCTCACAAGCACTTGAGCGAATTTTGCAAAAGAGACTTTATCTCTTCAAAAATCTTGAGTGACATGCTTCATAATGCACCGAAAAATCAGCTTGATCTCCAAGCTATGATACCGTGAAAGAAAACAAGGTCCTCTAAAGATATTCACCAAAACAACAAAGTGGACAGTTAAAGAGTTCCACCAAAGTACTAAAAGAATATTCACAAGCCATAAAATGTGCTCACACACATATACCCACTAAAAATGCAAACACAAAGAATAAAAATAATATTTTATTGATCAAGACTATGCAAGAAGCATACATTGTAGTGGGGCTTTGCCCCATATTTATACACAAAGAGAAAGGGGCTTCATAGAGAGTCGTTGGGGGTCCCAACGATACATAATTATTGAACTAAACATCATAGGTTGAAGCATGATTTTCTCGATATGACCACTTGAAACCCTACTTATCTGTCACAATCACATGATCCAAAACTCATTTTCTACTAAACAAACTTTGTAAATCAAATCCATAAGGTATGATCTAAAAAATATGAAAAGAAGGTGATTTATACTTAATAATCGTGTGCCTTCAATAACACCAAATATTATCTTTATGTTTTTTATTCATGTTTTGTACTTTTTTTTAGTTTTTAATTTTTTTCTTGATCTTTTTATGCTTATAGTTTTTTGAATTTTTTTAACTGAACAAGAAATTTTTTCTCACATTCACGCAATATCAAGATTTGTGACATTGTTTTGAGTGCCCCCACTTGTCTAAGAATATTTGATGATTCTAATCAATAACCCAATTTATCCATGTATATGGATAAGTGGCAATATCCTACAGTATTCAACTTGTCCAGATAAGTGCAACCAAACACCTGATGTTTGGATAGCAAGGACACTAGCCATAACTTGGCCCAATATTATAATTTGCTGATTTTTTATTTCGGTGATTCTAATTGGGTCCTGAAGGTTTCAAATTCATTGGTGAGAACCAATGCCAAACTTGATTTTCCCTTGAGGCTGGGAAAAGTGGGTTATGGAGGGATTCACGTTTCAATTTTGGTTACATTTTGCATCATTTGCATGATCTCCAAAATCAGTAATTTTGGATTTCTTGAAATTCCAACAACATGGTGTTTTTTTTTTGGAATCTCGTGAGCTCAAGAGTCCTTTCCTGAAATACCAAAAGTGATGTAGAGAATAGGAGGATCGCTATTGAACACTGTAAAAATTGATACCCTAGTGAGAAACCTAATTACCTGTGAATGCAAGAATGAATGGAAAATACCAAAAATTGCAAGAAAAAAAAACTAAAAGTCACTCAACAAATCATTCATCATGCTCTTTTTTTGCCTCTTTACAATGAATATTTATAATTAAGAGAGAAAAACCCTGTAAATTGTAATCTTACTACGAATCTAAGATAGATTTGAAACTCAATTAAGATGTGAATAATGTCCCAAAAATAATATCCAGCTAAAAAAAATGAGAGAAATGTCCAACTAAAATAATTAAAATATATAAATAACTAAGATGGATCCAAATGGACCCCATCGACCTAGTAGTGTCTCGCACTTGTTCATGCATCATTCTCTTCGAGTTAAAGAAGACTTGCCCTTAAGACGAGGTCGAACACTTGCGCTTCTTCGAATTTCTTTGCACATGTAAGAAACAATATTGGTCCATCCAACTTTTTGCAAGTGCAGGTTAGCTAGCACTGGTGGGATTTGACTCGAGAAATATCCAAGTAACATGAGAGCAATGGTCTAACCCTTTGGTGGTTAGAGTAGGAAGATAAATAAATTTGCAAATAAGATAGAGTCCAAACCGAAAGGATCCATATGAAGGCATCGTTGGATCCAAATAGATTTAATAGCATCCAAGTGCTCCACAATTGGGTTTGGATTTGTACTTGGGTCAAATGTGAATGGTAGGTCAAATAAGCAGGCTGGTTTCAAGGTTTTTTTGGGGGCCAATATGGATCTAAAATAGACTTAGGAGGATAAATAATAGGTTTGGGTAAGATTCCAAGTCAAACAAATTGGATTTTGAGAGGAAACTATGTTTTGGGACCGTATAAGTGGGTTGGAATAATGGTTGTGGTTGAATTGGATCAAATGGGGAGTTGTTGGGTCAGAACAAGGTCCCCACCCACTGAATTCTAATTTGAAACCACAAAACTGGCTTGAATATGTGGGTTTGGGGCTTGAACCGAGTCTCTAATCCCTGAATATGTGCTTATCTCTTTCATGGATCCTTCCTTGAACTTTGCAAGAGGGCGGTGATCGAGGAAAGCAAGGATACTAAGTCTGGTACAGTAAACAAGAGGATCGTTCTTGAACACCATAAATTTGATAACCTAGCAAGAAACCTAATTACTTATAACAACAATAATTAATGAAAAATAAGAGAAATTGCAAAAAAAAAAACTAAAATTCACTCAATAAAGCATTTATCAAGCTCTCTTTCTATCTGTCTACAATGAATATTTATAATGAAGAGAGAAAAACCCTAAAAATCCTAATCCTACTATGGTTCTGAGATAGATTCAAAATTCAACTAAGATCTGAATAATACCCCAAAACTAACATCCAACTAGAATAATTAAAGAAAAATACAAATAATTAACATGGATCCGAATGGACCCATCAACTTGGTAGTGTCTTGCACTCGCTCCTGCGTAAAAAATAGATTTTCTAAGTTTTTCATGCACTCTTGCATGCACATTGATTTAAAACCCTATAATCTAGTATTCTTGGATTTTCAAGTATTGGTTAGAAAAACTCTAAAAAGAAAAGTATATATGGGATAATATCAATGTCACCGGGACTCTTCAACTAGGTGCCGCACTCGCACCGGCACCCGCACCCGCACCCAATGGGTTCAACACACTGAGGGTCATTTATGTCCAACTTTTGGACTTTATATATATATATATATATATATATATATATATATATATAATTTTTTATATTTTTGCTGCACCCGCACCCATGTGACATAGGATAAGATTGATAATGATGATGGACACCAATCATTTTAGAGCCTCTCACTGATCAGAAACGGTTGCATGCTCTCGTCCAAGCCCGATGGTAAATGGCTGGGTTGGCATTGACCAAACCATTTTCTACAATACATAGACCATTTTCTACAGTACATAGTCAGAAAATGGCTAAGCATCTAAAAAAGAAAAAGACGTTTGGTCATGCATGTCGATGCTAACTCGGTCATTTTCTGATCAATATATGGCCAAAAAAATGGCTAGGCTTGATTATAAGAAGAAATGATGTAAACTAGGAGGGCTCGACGATAAACTCTATCCAACTATGAATATATCTAGAAAAAGCTAGGAATATGAGAAATAACTAAAAAATATAATAATTTAACCAAAAACAGAAAATAAATCAGGAAAATAACAACTCTAAAATTTAACTTCAATCTGAACTCTGATCTTGACTGTCCAATCTCTTAGGCCTTCCTTATATTTATAAGGAAGAACTTTAATCCTAATAGACTCTATAAATGACTAATCTTCTAAAAGATAATATTCATCCTAATCTAATAAAACCTGGATATTGAATTCAATAGATAATCCCATGTCTATTATAAATGAACCACATGCTAAAATAATCCAAAGATTTAGACGATAAAATCCAATAAATTAGATCCAAATGGATCTTTATAGACCCGGGTTTTCGGCTCCACCACTACAAGGATGAGGGTCAATAGCGATAACTTTTTTTCAGCGTGAAAAAATCTCGCTGCTATTGATCAAGCAATAACAACTAGATTTTTGTCTCCGCTATTAGCTTCATCAATAACGAGCCATGAATCTTGCTGCTATTACTCTACTATGACGATGAATCTCACCACTATAAGCTTCATCAATAACGATGAGCTAGATATCTCTTAGAATGCTTTTCTCCTGTGCATATCTCGTCGTGAAAGACATATATGGTGCTAATTGTTTTTCGATGCCCAAAAGGTAGATAGGTACAAATCGATTTGTTTCAGTATAAAAATAAGTGTTATTTAGCATAAACAATACAACTAGTTGTAAGATTTAGCATTCAGATTTACAAATCGATTTGTTTACATAACGAAACCTTAGATGAAACTCACTGAAACACTATGAGTTTTGGTAATCTTATAGTGGAGGAGAAACACCCAGAAAGTAGATGCAACCGATGGTGACAATGATGCTCCTACTGTGTAGATGACGACAAAGGTTGCTCCAACGATAGCATACGACGACAAATGGTGCTCCTGCGACAGCAGATGACGATAAAGAGTACGTCATAAGAAGAAGCTCCTGTTACAGCAGATGGTGCAAACGTTAACTGCTTAAGACAAAAACGGAATGTTTGGACTTTGAGGGTGGGTGGGGGGTCAGCTCCTAAAACACTTATATTGGGGGACTTATTTCTCAACATGTTTGTTAGCACTTGGCACAGGTTGGGCATGAGCAACACTTAAAGTGTGTGAGGGTGTAAATCCTTCATGGGACGTGAGCAAAGGCTTTGGGCACATGAAAGGTGCTTTTGGTGCGACGGTATTGTCCCAACCATGCAAAATGCATGGGGTCATGCAATCATGTGATAGATCCCATGGACTTCTACAAAAGTTGGATGCATCCCTTGCCATGAATGCCTCTGGATAATTCTCTCTCGATCATTGGCCATTCCCTTAGGTACAGACTCAGCTAGTTGTCCAGGGTATCAAAATACATAGAATAATAAACCCCCGAGTAGTGTCAGTTGTTTCTACGTCTCTCCTATGTGTACCATCAGGACAGTTAATATTGAAACAAGATTATCATGCTCATTTTACTTATTCTGAACTGCACATCACAAAAGGAACAACACATATGCTAGTATTGTTTTGAATTTTGATATCTATGCACCTACCGGATTTTTTTATAAGTCTGACTCATTTTATGGGATACAGGTGATGATTAGGTCGGTATGGTAGGCGATTGTGCAATGACATGATGATATCAAGATCCCACTTTATTTCTGAGCATGTTTTGTAATTTTGCATATGGGTTTCCTTTGAAAATTCATCTTTTCTATAAACTTTAAATTATCAAAAACCTTGTTTTAAATCTGTCTGGTTTCAATGCTTATATGGAGATATAAATCTATTGTGTAAAGGAAGGTTCGCCTGTAATGCGCCAAAGATCTCTTGACTTATTATTTCAAATATCATTTTCTTGCTATTTTCAACTCTGAAAAAGATTGATTACAAAACTTTCAAAATTTTTCTAAAAAAGTTACAAGTTCAGGATTTTGGGGCGTTACACACATAGAGTTAATATTTGTTGATATTGGGAACAAATCACCTTCTTTTCATATTTAAATTTTTTTTTTTAGATCATACCTTATCTAGAAGGCTTGTTTAGTAGAAAATGTATTTTAAATCAAATGATCATGGCATGTAGGCAGGTTTTTTAAGTGTTTCAAAAATCAATGACCCACAATGCACTAAAATTTCATGACTCAAAAAATCATATTTTATATCAAAATAATATGATCCTTGGTTTAAACATTAGCAAGCAAACCATGCTAAACACATCTGTGTGGCCGAATTGAATCAATAAAGCTTGAGCCTATGATTTTTAGCTTAATAATTTTGTGCCATCAATAGCAGCAAATATTAAGACTGGTTGGTCGAGGGGGCTACCATGTTTGTCTTGCATGCAAGTTGTGTTTGTCTTGCACGCAAGTTGTTGCCTCAAATCCCCTTATAAATAAGATACTCCTACCCTGAGCAATAAGATTTTGAACATTAGCAAGCAAACCATGCTAAACACATCTATGTGACCGGATTGAATCAATAAATGTTGTGTTTAGCTCAATTAGTTGTGTTTAGCTCAATAATTTTGTGCCTTCAACGAGGGGGCTACCATGTTTGTCTTGCATGCAAGTTGTGTTTGTCTTGCACGCAAGTTGTGTTTGTCTTGCATGCAAGTTGCAAGTTGTGTTTGTCTTGCACGCAAGTTGTTGCCTCAAATCCCCTTATAAATGAGATACTTACTCCTACCCTGAGCAATAAGATTTTGAGCATTAGCAAGCAAACCATGCTAAACACATCTATGTGGCCGGATTGAATCAATAAATGTTGTGTTTAGCTCAATAATTTTGTGCCTTTAATAGCAGCAAATGTTGACCCTGGTTGGTCGAGGGGTCTACCATGCTTGTTTTGCATGCAAGTTGTGTTTGTGATTGTCTTTCATGCAAGTTGTGTTTGTTTTGCATGCAAGTTGTTGCCTCCGATCCCCTTATAAATGAGATACTTACTCCTACCCTGAGCAAGAAGATCAAGGTGTGCTTTTATCAACTTGGGGTCACAACAATGTCTAGGGTCATACTTTTCTTTTTCATCCCCCTACTAGTGAGTGCCATCTTTTTTTTTTTCTTAAAATGCTGCAGAAAGTGCATTCTTTCAATGGATCTTTTCAACCTCCTTCATGTTGTCTTTGTGTTTGCAGCTTTTGGGGACAAGCATGGGAGCCCTCACCCCCATGAGTTACTGGAACAGCGTATTGCCTAATACTTCTATGCCAGATTCCCTTAAGGCTTTCTTACCTCAAGGTCAGTTGGAAAAACTCATATGGGCCGTGGATCCTGATCATTGTGCTGCCAAATTTGTCAATCATAAGCCAAAACATGAACATGGGTCAGATCCTATGTCAGAAATACAATTGATACCAAAAAAATGTCATGTTTTTTTTTTTCATTTATAACCCAAGAAACTACACACCTTGTCGCACTGGCTCAGCCTATCGTACCTGCGATCGTCGTGCTGATGGCATAAAACCCAGAGGTTAGGACCCCCGCCCCTGGGGCTTATGCTGGTCGTCAGCTTCTTGACCACCTGTCTAGTGGCCAAGGCCTAGGGGTGGCAAAACCCGACACGACCCGCCAACCCGCCTCTTAGGCAGGTTCGGGTTTGGAAAAAATGAACCCGTTTAATAAACGGGTCGACCCGCCTAACCCGTTTATTAAACGGGTCGGGTTCGTGTTAGGGGTATGCCAACCCGCCAACCCGGCTGACCCGTTTAATAAACGGGTTAGGTGGGTGGGTCAACCCACCAACCCGACACGCCAACCTGACCCGCGAGCCTGCGAACCCGTTTACCCGACCCAACCCATTTATTAAATGGGTTGGTGGGTCGTGTCGGGTTACCCGTTTATTAAACGGTCTGGGTTCATGTTTGCCACAGCCGACCCGTTTAATAAACGGGTCGGGTTCGGGTTGAGGTATGCTGACCCACCAACCCATCGGGTCGACCCGCGAACCTGCCAACCCGACACGATTGCCACCCCTACCAAGGCCCCACCCCACTATGGGGCTATCCTGATTTTAATGTGATATCTTCGGTAGTCCATATTTTACAAAAAATAATGCAATCTTTAAAAAAACATTTACTTCAAAATTATTGCATTTTAGCATGATTTTAACATGTTATTAATGTGATAAAGCAATATACTGGTAAAATATCCGATGAAAATCAGGCATTTTTTGCGCTGCTGATCGCGCACATGATCAGCGGCACAAAAAAAATGTTCTAACACTTTTTAGCAACGATCAAGAACTGCCACTAAAAGGTCATTTTTGAAATATTTTTGGACCCTTGTTTTCCGTGCATCCGACCCTTGTTTGCCGAATGCCTGTTCGATGATACAGGTTTTTGTATATATATATATATATATTTATTTATTTATTTATATGTGTGTGTGTGTTTTGGAACGCTCGTAACAGTGGACATTCGATTTGCACTAAAATAGCGCATTAGAAACTGCCATTAGTGGCGGTAATGCCTGTTTTAACAGTAATTTTTTTTTTCCACCAGCAGAAAAGCATCCTATAAAAGTTGATGCTTTGTGCGTCCACTGTTACGGGCTTATATATATATATGTGTGTGTGTGTGTGACCACTAGAATATGTGAACTGGAGTATGAACTGAGATTTTTATGGGTTTTTTATTTTATTTTTCTTAAATTTAACTGTATGGATGTGATATAGATGTTTGGTTTTATAGAAACTGACTCTTGGATCATCAAATTATGTTGCATAGAATGATCTTTTAAAGCTTAAAAATCAATGACTCGGAATTTTCATAAATATTCAAGCATCTAAAAATAGCATTTTTCATCCAAAATACATGATCCAACAGTCTATTTCTAGCAAATGCATCAGCAAGGTTGGATTTGCAAAAAAGGTGTTGGAAATGCCTAATTCATTCTAGTGTCCATATATATATATATATATATTCCAAGAAGAACAAGATGTTTGAAAGTATCGCCAGATTTTCTGAAGAATGAGAATTGTGATCAGATCATGACTAATCTGCACCCATATCCGTGCATATTAATTGGATGAAAATGTTGATCCAAGAAGATCCAGGCAAGCATCTATTCTATAAAACCTTATTCATAAAAGGGGTGTCCATATTTCATGTACATGTCGCCATGTGGGGTGGATCAACCCAAAAGCAGGAGAAAAAAGGTTTATGGGAATTAGTACGGTTTATCACTAATAATTGATATAATTATTTGAAAAATGAAACATATTTAATCTAGAAACTTAATAATGGAATAAGCATGAAGTCTCAGTAGGGTCAAGGTTCCATGCATGGAAAATTTTCTTTTGCTATATTATTTCTGGTGAATATTATAACAGAGCCATTAATCAAAAGTTTATCCTTCTGTCAATTTGTACTTTGCAGAATCTGGACTGCAATACGGCGCCAAGAGAATGAAAATCCCTGGTGTATTGGGATGTCAAGTTTACTTGAATTACGGGTCGTGCAATCATTCACCGAGGGGCCTCTTCTTCTTGGAGAAGGACCTAAAGCCTGGCAATAAGATGCACCTAACATTTCTCAAGACCATGAAGGCTGATGATATACCAACCTTCTTGCCGCGCCAAACAGCAAAAGCCCTACCATTTTCAACATCTTCTTTCACCACCATTCTTCGACGATTCTCCATAAGACAAGATTCTCATGAGGCTTCTCTTATGAGAGAAACACTTGAGCAATGTGAGATGCCCGCCATTAAAGGAGAGACAAGGTACTGTGCCACTTCATTAGAGTCTATGATCGACTTTGCTACATCCCAACTTGAGACCAACAAAGTTCATGTCTTGGCCACCTTGGTTTATAAAGAGAATAGGCAACTTGACCAACTTTATGCAGTGCATCCTCGTTTGGTGAAGATGGATTCTTCTTTTGCAGTGGCATGCCACAGTAGGACATATGCTTATGCAGTATTCTATTGTCACAAAACTATCAACACCAGGTCTTATTTAGTTCCACTAGTTGCAGATGATGGTAGCAGAGTAGATGCAGTGGCTGTATGTCATATTGATACATCACTATGGGACACCAAACATCCCAGCTTTGAGGTGCTGGGCGTTGAGCCTGGGACTGTTCCTATTTGTCATTTCCTTCCTCTTAATCACTTTGTGTGGGTTCCCAAATAAGTAATTACATGATGATGTTTTCTTATTTTGAGCATAACTCTAAAGGTTGGAGTTCTTATCTTTTCTATATGTAGGTTATTTAGTTTTGTTCCATTTAAGGGGTATGTGTGTTGTATGCTTTTAAATAGCCAACCCAGTGGATGACTGCCTACGGATGAATAAATGTAATATGAGAAGTCTGTCATGCAATGGGACACAGTGAGAAGTTAATTTTAATTGTCTTTTTCCTTCTCTTAACTCAAGTGACAAGCATGTGTATGCACGAGCATGCCTCTGTGTGTGTCTGCATGTGCAGGTGTGTGTGTGTGTGTGAGAGAGAGAGAGAGAGAGAGAGAGAGAGAGAGTTATTGAATACATGTCTCGTGCAACACAAAAAAGGAATAGTTCTTTCAACTCCTCTTGCCTTTAATGATCAAGTTAGGGAGGTCCACATGGTGTTTAGGTTGTGGAATTCAATGCATCTTGTCGGTCCACTTATCTTTGTAATTAGTATTGACATGATGAAGCTAATCTGTCAAGCAAAAGTGGAGATCAAGTGAAAGCTACATTCGGTGAATTTATACAAAACCATCCACAACTACAGCTACAGATTAAGACATGCCAAAATACAAAGCTAATGAAAGGTTCCATTTAGACAAAAAGAATGGCAACAACTATTATCCTGGGCTACTGGAAAGGAACCTCATCAGCCATGCCTTCTTATACTCTCTTGGTAAATTCAGGAAAACATCAGCTAGCTTGTGGGATGTCCTAAAAGTGTGACTGCTGATATAAACTCATCAGTAGATAGACCTTCAAGCTTTTCAACCTCTTTGGTCACCTTCGCTTGTTTGATCATTGCTGTTTCTTTGCCAAGTTTTCTGATAGTCGGATAATTGCAGCAGAGAAGCTATCCATGGATTCAACCATCCTTTCCACCATTTGCTTTCTTCTTTTGTTGGACTGAGGTGTCTTATCAGATGCCCTTCCTCCTTGGGTGCCACTATGTTGGGATGATGCCTCTACAACTGATGTAGAAACCTTAGGTGACTTGGAGAAGTCATCATCTTTGTCTTCATCCTGCTGTGTCCATGGAAGAGTATGATGACCATTTTCAAGGATGCCCATTGAAATCGCCTTGTCATTATGCGAACATGAAAACTTGCCCTCAACCTTATCATTCCCGATAATGATACCAAGCTGGAGGTAGTTATCAATGGACTTCCCTTTCAAGTTTTTAATCTCTGGCTTGACCTGCATCAAGGAATAAACTGAGCACCCTACAGATGCACCATTGAGCAAGATTCTATCAATGAATGTAGCAGAAGTTACAGTACCTTTATGTAATCAATCCACAATTCAGCGGAAGCTGTCAGCTGTTTTGTACTAGGATCATAAGTAAATCCACTAACACTGCAAAGCACTTTCACCTAATAATACAACTTTTTCCAAGTCCTCAGCCTGCTCTTCACTTGCTCTCCATTTTGTTGGGAAGTGACTTCGCACAAATCCAAATTTGCAGCGGGATGAAGGCCTCGCAGTTGCGCTCGAAATCGCCAGAGGGGTCCGAACTCTCAACTCTCTTCTTTTCTTGCTATGAATTGTTGTGTATCTTATGTTATCTTTCATATACTGTTTCACTTGCATTTATAGTCTACGAGGAGAGTCCAAGCTTTGGGACACAACCCCTAGTAGAAATCCTTTCATCCCTCAAGAGGCACTTCTCTTGAAATGTATCTGTTCAAGAGACACTTTTCTTGAAACGTGACTGTTGGAATAGCCACTCCAATAGTCACTTATGGTCATATGATCTTACATCTCCCACTTGGCCATAAGGGACTTCTTGTGTTTATACGCTTGTTCTCAACCGGAATCTTGCATACACACTATCTAACTAATCTTTACTCACCCCTGTGTTTATATGCTTGTTCTCAACCGAAACCATGCATACATACTATCTAAGTAATCTTTACTCATTTACTACTTAGACATATCTGAGTCCCATCTGACTTACATGTATAGTGAAAACATCCTCAATGACTGCTTTGGTTAGCGGGTCTGCTACCATGTCACCTGAAGGAACATAGTTCACTGCAATTTTCTTTTTCATAAGCATATCATGAATATATTGATACTTAACTTCAATATGCATACTTTAAGAGCTATTTGCTCCTGTTTGTATTAGTCTTATAGCAGTTTTATCGTCACAATATAGTTGAATTAGATCTTTTGAAATGTCTAATTTCAACTCATTTAAGAAACGATTTATCCACACACCAAATGTAGCTGCCATGTTACAGGCTATATACTTAGCTTCCTGGGTATGTTGTGCCACACACCCTTGTTTCTTGCAAGACCATGCAATTACCCCACCTCCTAACATAATCTCTTCTTTTCTTGCTATGAATTGTTGTGTATCTTATGTTATCTTTCATACACTGTTTCACTTCCATTTATAGTCTACGAGGAGAGTCCAAGCTTTGGGACACAACCCCTAGGAGAAATCCTTTCATCCCTCAAGAGGCACTTCTCTTGAAATGTGTCTGTTCAAGAGACACTTTTCTTGAAACATGACTGTTGGAATAGCCACTCCAATAGTCACTTATGGCCATATGATCTTACATCTCCCACTTGGCCATAACGGACTTCTTGTGTTTATATGCTTGTTCTCAACCGGAACCTTGGATACACACTATCTGAGTAATCTTTACTCACCCTTGTGTTTATATGCTTGTTCTCAACCGAAACCATGCATACATACTTTCTAAGTAATCTTTACTCATTTACTACTTAGACATATCTGAGTCCCTTCTGGCTTACATGTCTAGTGAAAACATCCTCAGTGACTGCTTTGGTTAGCGGGTCTGCTACCATGTCACCTGAAGGAACATAGTTCACTGCTATTTCCTTTTTCATAAGCATATCTTGAATATATTGATACTTAACTTCAATATGCCTACTTTAAGAGCTATATGCTCCTGTTTGTATTAGTCTTATAGCAGTTTTATTGTCACAATATAGTTGAATTAGATCTTTTGAAATGTCTAATTTCAACTCATTTAATAAATGATTTATCCACACACCAAATGTAGCCACCATGTTACAGGCTATATACTTAGCTTCCTGGGTATGTTGTGCCACACACCCGTGTTTCTTACAAGACCATGCAATTACCCCACCTCCTGACATAATCTCTTCTTTTCTTGCTATGTATTGTTGTGTATTTTATGTTATCTTTCATACACTATTTCTCTTGCATTTATAGTCTACGAGGAGAGTCCAAGATTTGGGACACAACCCCTAGGAGAAATCCTTTCATCCCTCAAGAGGCACTTCTCTTGAAATGTGTCTATTCAAGAGACACTTTTCTTGAAACGTGACTGTTGGAATATCCACTCCAATAGTCACTTATGGCCATATGATCTTACATCTCCCACTTGGCCATAAGGGACTTCTTGTGTTTATATGCTTGTTCTCAACCGGAACCTTGCATACACACTATCTGAGTAATCTTTACTCACCCCTGTGTTTATATGCTTGTTCTCAACCGAAACCATGCATACATACTTTCTAAGTAATCTTTACTCATTTACTACTTAGACATATCTGAGTCCCATCTGACTTACATGTCTAGTGAAAACATCCTCAGTGACTGCTTTGGTTAGCGGGTCTGCTACCATGTCACCTGAAGGAACATAGTTCATTGCTATTTCCTTTTTCATAAGCATATCATGAATATATTGATACTTAACTTCAATATGCTTACTTTAAGAGCTATCTGCTCTTGTTTGTATTAGTCTTATAGCAGTTTTATTGTCACAATATAGTTGAATTGGATCTTTTGGAATGTCTAATTTCAACTCATTTATGAAATGATTTATCCACACACCAAATATAGCCGCCATGTTACACGCTATATACTTAGCTTCCTGGGTATGTTGTGTCACACACCCTTGTTTCTTACAAGACCATGCAATTATCTCACCTCCTAACATAAATACATAACTGCCATGGTTGTGGGGGTTATGCTGAATGCAGTGAAGTAAGGAGATGAATGGTGAATGGGTGCACAGGGGTACACAACAATGTTCATCATTGTTGTGAGCATACAGGGTGTGTTGAGAATGGGCTGTTGTCTGTTTCAATGGGGCTGATGAAACCTCTTCATCTTCTTTTTCATATGCTCTCCGTTTTCCAATTAATAAATTTTCCTTCACTAAAAAAGAAACAATTTGATGAACCGAGCTAAAAAAAAAGAAAAGGAGTCCAATGAGACAAAAGAAATATCTGACTCCAAGCACATCAAAAATCATTCCCAAATACAGAACAAATAGATAGTTTTGATATCTATTAAGATTTTTAGAAGGCAAGGCAAGTGAAACATAAAAGTATGCTGCAAAAAGATGAATCTTGTACAGGAATAGAAAATAAAACAGGAAACAAACTATTATTTAAAATAAGAGAAAGACTCTACTAAACTTGGAAAGGAGAGAGAATCTGGGTTCACAACTAACACACAATAAGAGATATAAAACTAAAGACCCAATCTTATAGCAGTTTTATTGTCACAATATAGTTGAATTAGATCTTTTGAAATGTCTAATTTCAACTCATTTAATAAATGATTTATCCACACACCAAATGTAGCCACCATGTTACAGGCTATATACTTAGCTTCCTGGGTATGTTGTGCCACACACCCGTGTTTCTTACAAGACCATGCAATTACCCCACCTCCTGACATAATCTCTTCTTTTCTTGCTATGTATTGTTGTGTATTTTATGTTATCTTTCATACACTATTTCTCTTGCATTTATAGTCTACGAGGAGAGTCCAAGATTTGGGACACAACCCCTAGGAGAAATCCTTTCATCCCTCAAGAGGCACTTCTCTTGAAATGTGTCTATTCAAGAGACACTTTTCTTGAAACGTGACTGTTGGAATATCCACTCCAATAGTCACTTATGGCCATATGATCTTACATCTCCCACTTGGCCATAAGGGACTTCTTGTGTTTATATGCTTGTTCTCAACCGGAACCTTGCATACACACTATCTGAGTAATCTTTACTCACCCCTGTGTTTATATGCTTGTTCTCAACCGAAACCATGCATACATACTTTCTAAGTAATCTTTACTCATTTACTACTTAGACATATCTGAGTCCCATCTGACTTACATGTCTAGTGAAAACATCCTCAGTGACTGCTTTGGTTAGCGGGTCTGCTACCATGTCACCTGAAGGAACATAGTTCATTGCTATTTCCTTTTTCATAAGCATATCATGAATATATTGATACTTAACTTCAATATGCTTACTTTAAGAGCTATCTGCTCTTGTTTGTATTAGTCTTATAGCAGTTTTATTGTCACAATATAGTTGAATTGGATCTTTTGGAATGTCTAATTTCAACTCATTTATGAAATGATTTATCCACACACCAAATATAGCCGCCATGTTACACGCTATATACTTAGCTTCCTGGGTATGTTGTGTCACACACCCTTGTTTCTTACAAGACCATGCAATTATCTCACCTCCTAACATAAATACATAACTGCCATGGTTGTGGGGGTTATGCTGAATGCAGTGAAGTAAGGAGATGAATGGTGAATGGGTGCACAGGGGTACACAACAATGTTCATCATTGTTGTGAGCATACAGGGTGTGTTGAGAATGGGCTGTTGTCTGTTTCAATGGGGCTGATGAAACCTCTTCATCTTCTTTTTCATATGCTCTCCGTTTTCCAATTAATAAATTTTCCTTCACTAAAAAAGAAACAATTTGATGAACCGAGCTAAAAAAAAAGAAAAGGAGTCCAATGAGACAAAAGAAATATCTGACTCCAAGCACATCAAAAATCATTCCCAAATACAAAACAAATAGATAGTTTTGATATCTATTAAGATTTTTAGAAGGCAAGGCAAGTGAAACATAAAAGTATGCTGCAAAAAGATGAATCTTTAAAAGAATGGGCTCTTGTTTGTATTAGTCTTATAGCAGTTTTATTGTCACAATATAGTTGAATTAGATCTTTTGAAATGTCTAATTTCAACTCATTTAATAAATGATTTATCCACACACCAAATGTAGCCACCATGTTACAGGCTATATACTTAGCTTCCTGGGTATGTTGTGCCACACACCCGTGTTTCTTACAAGACCATGCAATTACCCCACCTCCTGACATAATCTCTTCTTTTCTTGCTATGTATTGTTGTGTATTTTATGTTATCTTTCATACACTATTTCTCTTGCATTTATAGTCTACGAGGAGAGTCCAAGATTTGGGACACAACCCCTAGGAGAAATCCTTTCATCCCTCAAGAGGCACTTCTCTTGAAATGTGTCTATTCAAGAGACACTTTTCTTGAAACGTGACTGTTGGAATATCCACTCCAATAGTCACTTATGGCCATATGATCTTACATCTCCCACTTGGCCATAAGGGACTTCTTGTGTTTATATGCTTGTTCTCAACCGGAACCTTGCATACACACTATCTGAGTAATCTTTACTCACCCCTGTGTTTATATGCTTGTTCTCAACCGAAACCATGCATACATACTTTCTAAGTAATCTTTACTCATTTACTACTTAGACATATCTGAGTCCCATCTGACTTACATGTCTAGTGAAAACATCCTCAGTGACTGCTTTGGTTAGCGGGTCTGCTACCATGTCACCTGAAGGAACATAGTTCATTGCTATTTCCTTTTTCATAAGCATATCATGAATATATTGATACTTAACTTCAATATGCTTACTTTAAGAGCTATCTGCTCTTGTTTGTATTAGTCTTATAGCAGTTTTATTGTCACAATATAGTTGAATTGGATCTTTTGGAATGTCTAATTTCAACTCATTTATGAAATGATTTATCCACACACCAAATATAGCCGCCATGTTACACGCTATATACTTAGCTTCCTGGGTATGTTGTGTCACACACCCTTGTTTCTTACAAGACCATGCAATTATCTCACCTCCTAACATAAATACATAACTGCCATGGTTGTGGGGGTTATGCTGAATGCAGTGAAGTAAGGAGATGAATGGTGAATGGGTGCACAGGGGTACACAACAATGTTCATCATTGTTGTGAGCATACAGGGTGTGTTGAGAATGGGCTGTTGTCTGTTTCAATGGGGCTGATGAAACCTCTTCATCTTCTTTTTCATATGCTCTCCGTTTTCCAATTAATAAATTTTCCTTCACTAAAAAAGAAACAATTTGATGAACCGAGCTAAAAAAAAAGAAAAGGAGTCCAATGAGACAAAAGAAATATCTGACTCCAAGCACATCAAAAATCATTCCCAAATACAAAACAAATAGATAGTTTTGATATCTATTAAGATTTTTAGAAGGCAAGGCAAGTGAAACATAAAAGTATGCTGCAAAAAGATGAATCTTTAAAAGAATGGGCTCTTGTTTGTATTAGTCTTATAGCAGTTTTATTGTCACAATATAGTTGAATTAGATCTTTTGAAATGTCTAATTTCAACTCATTTAATAAATGATTTATCCACACACCAAATGTAGCCACCATGTTACAGGCTATATACTTAGCTTCCTGGGTATGTTGTGCCACACACCCGTGTTTCTTACAAGACCATGCAATTACCCCACCTCCTGACATAATCTCTTCTTTTCTTGCTATGTATTGTTGTGTATTTTATGTTATCTTTCATACACTATTTCTCTTGCATTTATAGTCTACGAGGAGAGTCCAAGATTTGGGACACAACCCCTAGGAGAAATCCTTTCATCCCTCAAGAGGCACTTCTCTTGAAATGTGTCTATTCAAGAGACACTTTTCTTGAAACGTGACTGTTGGAATATCCACTCCAATAGTCACTTATGGCCATATGATCTTACATCTCCCACTTGGCCATAAGGGACTTCTTGTGTTTATATGCTTGTTCTCAACCGGAACCTTGCATACACACTATCTGAGTAATCTTTACTCACCCCTGTGTTTATATGCTTGTTCTCAACCGAAACCATGCATACATACTTTCTAAGTAATCTTTACTCATTTACTACTTAGACATATCTGAGTCCCATCTGACTTACATGTCTAGTGAAAACATCCTCAGTGACTGCTTTGGTTAGCGGGTCTGCTACCATGTCACCTGAAGGAACATAGTTCATTGCTATTTCCTTTTTCATAAGCATATCATGAATATATTGATACTTAACTTCAATATGCTTACTTTAAGAGCTATCTGCTCTTGTTTGTATTAGTCTTATAGCAGTTTTATTGTCACAATATAGTTGAATTGGATCTTTTGGAATGTCTAATTTCAACTCATTTATGAAATGATTTATCCACACACCAAATATAGCCGCCATGTTACACGCTATATACTTAGCTTCCTGGGTATGTTGTGTCACACACCCTTGTTTCTTACAAGACCATGCAATTATCTCACCTCCTAACATAAATACATAACTGTCATGGTTGTGGGGGTTATGCTGAATGCAGTGAAGTAAGGAGATGAATGGTGAATGGGTGCACAGGGGTACACAACAATGTTCATCATTGTTGTGAGCATACAGGGTGTGTTGAGAATGGGCTGTTGTCTGTTTCAATGGGGCTGATGAAACCTCTTCATCTTCTTTTTCATATGCTCTCCGTTTTCCAATTAATAAATTTTCCTTCACTAAAAAAGAAACAATTTGATGAACCGAGCTAAAAAAAAAAGAAAGGAAGTCCAATGAGACAAAAGAAATATCTGACTCCAAGCACATCAAAAATCATTCCCAAATACAGAACAAATAGATAGTTTTGATATCTATTAAGATTTTTAGAAGGCAAGGCAAGTGAAACATAAAAGTATGCTGCAAAAAGATGAATCTTGTACAGGAATAGAAAATAAAACAGGAAACAAACTATTATTTAAAATAAGAGAAAGACTCTACTAAACTTGGAAAGGAGAGAGAATCTGGGTTCACAACTAACACACAATAAGAGATATAAAACTAAAGACCCAATCTCTGCAGATAGAGAACTCAGGAGAAGAACGAGAGTTGAACTGTTCCAACAAAGTTGAATTCATGGAATAAACGACAATCAGGCTCATGGAATAAGATAGCTATGGGGTATGTGACATCACAAAATGTCTGCAGCAGATCCACAAGATGGTAATCTTACATTGGAAACACATAAAAAAAAAAAGCAAACCATCATCATATTGTTGAGTCCCAGGTTCAATTTCAGACAAATGGGAAGTAAGATACATAGAATGAGCCTCATCTGTTTTTCAGCAACTAATGCGTGGATGATATAGTTCTCCAAATTGAATACCACCGAGGTGAAAGCTTAATAAACCATGACGTTGAGCTTCTATAGGCCTTATTTGCATAAGTTAAGCTGACCATGAAAGTGATATTCCAAAAGCTTGATCCCTTTTCGAGTAAAACACTAATGACAGCTAAACAGAACAAGTAAACAACTAAAAGTGATCATATTCCTTACCTTACCTGTTCAATCACCAGGCCACCAGTTTTTGAGAGGTTCTATTGATCTTGACTTCTCCAAAACATTCTCACTTCCTAGACCCTGGAAGCTTTAACAGTTACAGAGATGGACATATGAGGATGAAGACAATAATACGCTGTGAGGAATGAGTGATATCTAAAATTGATCGAAGAAATTATTATTGTTAGCTGAAGTTCTGAATGCATTCAGCTTTACTTGAGTAGCATGTTATTTCATTTATGATAGACTCTATTCTTTTCAGCAACAGACCCATAATTTATAAGGTTAAAAAAAATATCTTTTAGAATATGCTTGACATAAGACCCTTGCCCAGCTTTCTTCCTCATCCTCTGCTCTTAACATAAAATGCCAACTGAATTCAAAAGCAAATCTGGACTATGGTCGCGCAAACAGTGTGGTAGTTTCACCTTTTTTTTTTTGCAATTATAAATATACACAGAGTAAAGCAGAACATACTATCAGCTTATGATGCTTAAACACCAATTCCAGTCTTACCACCAGAATAACAAATTTTTTTTCTGCGAAACTCCCAAATAATGCATATGGTTTTTACATGATTAAGGGAGAAGATCGCACAAACCCAGATCAAAAGTCAACAAGGTTCTTAAGTTGAGATCTTGAAGCAAACTGGATGCATGGCTACCCTGTGATGGAAAGTGACAAACTATCACACAATATGGTAGTAATATGAATGTTCAAAGCTTTGCTGAAATCAAATCAGGATGGAATCACTCAAAAGTGAGACTCGATGTGCATCCCTTTTTAATTCAGCATGGCAAAGTGTATCCCCCTGGAACTTTACAGAATATTATAGCATGAATATAGGTAAACCTATATTGGAGTGTAGGAACATGAAGGAAAACGCAGAGGGTTAATGCAAGTTGGGAGAGATCGGATGAAAATGAAGACTATGTGAGTACCGAAATCCTTGTTCAGGGCAATAAAACTATTGGCATCTGTTCTGAATCAGACAGATGAATCAATGTCCATTTGTTCAAGGTTTTTAGCCTCAAATAGATCGATGCTGCCAATGAAATTTGGGAAATGCCATGGATGAAACGTAAATGGAATAAAACCTGATGTTATACAGAAATAATGAATGATGATGGATATGGTGATGTTAAACAGGAATGCAGGCGACATCATTGACACAGAGAATGAACTGCATGATATATCATAGCTTCATTTTCAGAGGATATTGGAACGGATGTAATGAAAAACCCTCGTTTACCCTATAGCAGAACATGTGGCATAATAAAACCCAAAGGCTGTGAGCTTGCATTTATGCCATGGCAAAGCATAAATGCATGCTTACAGCAGGACTTAAGTAATAGGGGCGCCTATTTATATTACAATCTCACCTGATCGTCTACTGTAAACGAAAGCATGAATCAGAAAGAGGGTGAAAAAAAAAATAGAGGAAACGATGGCAAACCCTCAAGCAAGATCAAAATGAATCGGATGATGGGCCGCATCAAATGAGATTAGCAAAAGAAAGAAACCCATTATAGGGAAAAGATAACATGCGGAATCGATACAGGTATGCTATAATGGAAAATACAGAAAATAATAATAAAAAAATGATCAAAATACTTAACAGGTTATCCGAGTGGAACTGACAATCAACCATTACACCTTAATTGAGGTAAAAAGATGGGATCACAATAAACGTAAGGAATCAAAACCAGAAAAAAAATGCAAACCGAAGACAAAAATGACAAGAATAATAAGAATAAAAGAAGAAGAAAGAAATAAAAAGAAAATCAGAGAAACTCAGTAAACACAAGGGGTTGTTGGAATAAGTATTCCATTATTGTTGCAAAGGGGTGTGTTGGAGTTGCTATGAGCAACCCACCATCACCCATAGCGCATTAGTGGGATTAAAACAGGAAAGTTGAAAGAGAAAACGGAAAATCAAAGGGGATAGGTACTTACTGAGGCAATTTACAGACGTTCTAAAGGAAGGAATTGGCACTCCTTCGATGGAACCAGGGGGGAAGCCCGTTGAAATCCCGACCAGTGAAAAAACTGGATTTCAAATCCTGACCAGTTATGAAAAACTAGATTTCAAATCCCGACCAGTGAAAACACTGGATTTCAAATCCCGACCAGTGAAAACACTGGATTTCAAATCCCGACCAGTGAAAAAACTGGATTTCAAATCCCGACCAGTTATGAAAAACTGGATTTCAAATCCCGACCAGTGAAAACACTGGATTTCAAATCCCGACCAGTGAAAACACTGGATTTCAAATCCCGACCAGTGAAAACACTGGATTTCAAATCCCGACCATTGAAAAAACTGGATTTCAAATCCTGACCAGTTAAAAATACTGGATTTCCAATCCCGACCAGTGAAAACACTGGATTTCAAATCCCGACTAGTGAAAAAATACTGGATTTTGAAATGAAAGATTTAATCTGATGGCTTGAAAGTGATTGAATTTTTTGAGAGGTTATAACCCGAGGGTTGAGAAAATGATGAGATTTTGGAGATATTGCAGCCCAGAGGTTGGGAACTGATGGATTTGAGAGATTAAAGATTTTGAAGGTTTAGAAATGATAGATTTGAGAAGATTGAAAACTCGAAGGTTTGGAGATGAGAGAATGGAGAAATCTCACCCTGAAGGTTTGATTTATGGAACAGATTGATTTGGGAGCTCGACAATTGTCAGCTAGGACTCTTGGAATACATGACCAACGAGAGCTGGATCTTTTTGGAATACACGACCAGCGAGAGCTGGATCTTTTTGGAATACATGACCAACGAGTGTTGGATATTTTGGAAATATATGACCAACAAAGCTGGATCTTTTGGAAATACGTGACCAGCGAGATGCTGGATTCTTTGGAAATACATGACCAACGAGTGTTGGATCATTTGGAAATACATGACCAGTGAGATGCTGGATCCTTTGGAAATACATGACCAGCGAGATGCTGGATCTTTTGGAAATATATGACTAGCAAAAGCTGGATCTTTTGGGAATACATCAAATTTTGGGAAGTTTTAAGACAGAACTTGAATTTTGCAGAAGGAAGGACTTTGATCAAAAGGTTGAATTTAGGAGGTTACCGGTGCGAGGATCGGATTTTGAAAATGAGCTCAATATATGATTGAAAAGTTTGAGAAATAACCAGTGCGAGGACTGGGTTTTGAAGATGAGCTAGATTTTAAAAAAGAATTTAGAAATTAAAGATCCTTGGTGAAAATTAATGGACCATCATAGTTTTAGCTGTATGTGGTCTGCTTTCAGGATTTATCCCCTTATCCTGAACGGGAAAGAAAAGAAAGAAATACCTCGTTAGTAGGAGGCATCAGGTTTATCCCTTATCCTGAAAGGGGTACGAATGAAAATTGAAGAATAATAAGAATCGATGAAAGATTGGTAGAAATTGACGAAGTTTTTAAGGAAAGATTGATGAAAGTTTTGAATTTTGATAGGCCATCATAGTTAACCGTATGTGGCCTGGTTTCAGGATTTATCCCCTTATCCTGAATGGGGAAAGAAGGAAAGAAATACCTCGTTAGCAGGAGGCATCAGGTTTATCCCTTAACCTGAAGGGGAAAGAAGGATTTTTAAAGAGAATAAACCTGAATCTTTGAATTTTGAAATGGATTAGCCGAAAGGCTGGATTTTGGAAGAAGGTCCCACCTGGCAGTTGGGTTTTTTTGAAAAAAAGGAAGAGAGTCCGAGTTTGGAACTCGGGTATTAAAAAAGGAAGATGGAATATATAAAGGGGAGAACCCGAGTCGGAACCCGGATGTTCAAGATAAAAGATAAAAGAAATTTGAGTTGGAAAACTCGAATTCTCGACGCAACGATTGGTCCCAACATGAGCATTGGATCCAAAAGGAAGTCCTAGTCAAAACTCGGAACTTCAAACGAAAGAATAAAGGGGAAAACCCGAGTCGGAACTCGGATCTTCAAAATAAAAGATAAAAGAAAATTTTGATTTGAAAATTTCGAAATTTCGACGCAACGATTGGTTCCAATGTGAGCATTGGATCCAAAAAGAAGTTCTGGTCGGAACCCGGAACTTCAAATAAAAGAATAAAGGGAAAAACCTGAGTGGGAACTCGGATCTTCAAAACAAAAGAAAAAAATTTTAAAAAATTCGAAATTCCGTCGCAACGATTGGTTCCAACACGAGCATTGGATCCAAAAGGAAGTCCGAGTCGGAACTCGAAACTTCAAACGAAAGAATAAAGGGAAAAGCCCGAGTGGGAACTCGGGTTTTTGACAAAAAGTTTTTAAACAGAAGATTGAGTTTTGCAAATTTGACGGTGCGAGGACCGGATCTGGGATTGAGAATGACCAGCTCGAGGACCGAATTATTTGATTTATAATGAAGGAGACCATCATAGTTAATTTGTATATGGTCTAATTTTTAGGATTAACCCCTTATCCTGAATGGGGAAGAATAAATTTTGAGAAGGACTGATGAAAAAGAGATAGAAATTGATGAAAGATTTGAAAAAATTAAAAAATTTTGAAAAAAAAAATGATTTTGTAAAATAATTTTCACAGGTAGCATTGTTGCTCCTGTGAAGGATTTTAGGATTGTCCCTTATCCTGAATGGGAAGGGAATAAAATTTGGCAGAAAAATTGATAAAAAGCTTGATGAAGAATCGAAAGAATCAACAAAATTTTATAAAGAAATAAAACTGATAAAATCGGATAAAGAATAAAACTTTGATAAAGATTTGGCTGAGATTAATGAAGATTTAAAAGGTGAAGAAAGACCTTCAGGACTATCCCTTATCCTGAAGAAAGAAGGACCTCGTAGGATGAGGTTTCAGGTTTATCCCTTAACCTGAAGGAGGGAAAAAAATAATAAGAAAATACCTCATTGAAAGGAGGCATCAGGTTTATCCCTTAACCTGAAAGGGTAATTTTTTTGAAATAAGAATTGACAAGAAAAAATGGATGAACAAATAAAATTTGATAAAGATGAATAAAACTGATAATACTGAAAAGGATCTATAAACGAAAAATTGATAAAAGTTAAGAAAAAGAGTTTGTTTGATCCTGCCTGCATGTGGGATTTTTAAAATGAGATAAGAATAGAGGAAAATCATTTTTAGAAAGAGGATTAACTGTGAGAAGAATGATCAGCGCGAGAGCTGATCTTTAAAAGGGAATCAATCATGAGAGATCATCATGAGGGTCAATTTTTTTGAAAGCAATGACTTGAAAACCTTAATTTCTTGGAAAATAAGATCAACACGAGGGTTAATTTTTTTGAATGCAATGGTTTGAAAACCTATTTTTGGAAAAGATGATCAACACGAGGGTTGATCTTTAAAATGTAATTGTTGAAAACCATTTTTTTGAAAAATATGATCAACACGAGGGTTGATCTTTGAATGCAATGGTTTGAAACCATTTTTTGGAAAATATGATCAACACAGGGGTTGATCTTTGAATGCAATGGTTCGAAACCAATTTTTGGAAAATATGATCAACACGAGGGTTGATCTTTGAATGCAATGGTTCGAAACCAATTTTTTGGAAAATATGATCAACACAAGGGTTGATCTTTGAATGCAATTGTTCGAAACCAATTTTTAAAAAATGTGATCAACACAAAGGGTTGATCTTTGAATGCAATGGTTCGAAACCAATTTTTGGAAAAATATGATCAACACAAAGGTTGATCTTCGAGTGTAATGGTTGAAAACCTATTTTTTATGGAAAAGATGATCAACACGAGGGTTGATCTTTGAAGTATAATGGTTGAAAACTTATTTTTTGGAAAGGACACGCGGGTTGATCTTTTGAAAAAAGGTTGGAATAAAATATTTGAACTTTTTGGTTATTATGACGAAGATTTTGCAGAAACTAAAATTTCATGATTTTTGAAAGACCCTCATAGGTAATATCATTTCTCTCATGAATGATGTCAGGATTGTCCTGCATTTTGAAAAAGAAAAGGAATTTAATGTCCCAGTATAAGAAGGAAGTATTGAATGTCAAAGATATAAAGAGAATTGACATTTCATTGATAAGCAAAAGTTGATAACAAAACTAAATATTTACAAGTACTTTAACCAAAAAAAGTCACAAAAGACTGGGTTGACTTGCCCCTATAAAGCGACTGACAAAAAAGGGATGAAAGCAAAAACTTTTGGCATTCTCAATTCTTTGAGTGGTTTGGAAATGGTTCAGTCGGAACTGCAGGCTTCTCCTCTCTTTCCGAAGGTACCAGAAGCTCTTTGTCAATGTAGTCCTGCACGATATTTTTGAGGACGAAGCAGCGTTTTGTGTCATGTTCCCTTGCTCGATGAAACTTGCAGAAGCAATCTTTCCATTTCCCCATGGTGACAGAAGGATCAACCTGTCTTGGGAGTTTGATCATGTCTTTTGTGAGCAGGTATTGGAGAACTTCTTCGATTGGCTGACCTAGAGGGGTAAGTTTGCGATCATAACCCCAACCATCATGCTTTGCTTTCTTTGGCTTGCTTGACTTCTGCTGAGCGCTGACCCCTGTCTGGGAGCTGAACTGAGCTTGCATGGCTAGGAGATCTGAATGCTTTTCTTCTTCGTTTTTGACAAAGAGATTCTTATCAAGGCAGTCTTGAACGATATTCTTGAAGACAAAGCAATGCTCAGTGTCATGCTCTGTTGCCCTATGGAACCTGCTGAATTGGTCTATATATTTTCCCATGATTGTGGAAGGGCTGGCAGCTTTTGGGAGCCTGATTAATCTGCTAGACAACATGTATTCGAGGACTTTGTCGAGCGGCTCATCTAAAGGAGTGAAATCTAGATCATTGCTCCAATCCTTGCGGTTTGGTCCTTCTTGCTTCTTGCCTTTTTGCTGAGGACTATATTGAAGAAGTCTATCATGGTTTTCACAACATTTCCCTCTCTCGCCTTTATACTCTCCTAGGTTGCTGCCCTGGTTGCCCTGGTCGATGTTCCTGCTGGCTTTAAAATTTCCTGCACTGCTATCGTTGTGTTTATCCATGGAGAAGGTGACAGATGTCTCTCCTTTGGTGGGAGCTTTTCCGCAACTGGCTTCAGCTTGCTCGGATAATATCTCGACCATCACCTTTTTGAATAACCGATATATAGCGGGATCAATCTCACTTTTGTTGTCCTGAACACCCTCTTCGACAAACTTTTGAGAATCCATTCTTTACTTTCTGCTTGTAATCGAGATGCTAGAACGGTGCAATCTTTGATCTTTGCCCAAATCAACTTATAATGTCAATGCTCTCTCTGATGGGCAAAAATGGGGGGTTTTAGAAAAGATCTAGGAAGAAATTTTAATAAAGGAAGAAATCACAATCTGAAAATGAAAATATCCCATTACGAGGGATCGGGTTGTCACCAAAATTTGCGACAACCGCATTGTTTTTTCTGTGAAAAAGGATGAACAAATATTAATTTTGAAAAAGGACATCTCCTGACAAAAGATATTTTGTTGCAAAAGAGGGTAAGGAATAGAATATATTGAAAATAGAGAAGAATTCTGAAAGATTTAAAATTTGAAGAATTTGCAGGCAGGATCAAAAGAATTTGAAGAAATCAGAAGAAGAAAAGGAAAGTACACCTGGGTTTAAAAAAATAGAGAGGAAATTTTGAATAATATATACCCAGGGTTTTGGAAAATATAAGAAATATAAAATATCATACAATTACAGATGTGCAAACAAGGATGCACAAACAACATTCCCTAAAGCTGACTCTAAATGCAATATTTTGAAACGGTTGATAGGACCTTAATCCTAACTCTAGGGTTCAGATCATCTGATTTCAATCAAGATACGCCGATATACCCAAGCCGAAGCTCGAAGTATGTGGCATAGAAATATTCCTCCGGTTCTAAGGTAATGGTTTCCCAACATCCTTGAGCACCTACCGATATACCTCGGACTATGGCCCTTAGGTACGTGGTAGGGGGGCGCGAACCCAAATAAGTGGCCCAGTTGTGAGGCTCTCTCCCGAAGTATGGTTCAGTGAGACAGCCCAGCAACGTGAAGACCGGGATAATATAGGTAGGGGATGTTGTCGAAAACATGCTCAACATGCAATAAAATCATATGTCTCTAATGCAAGTCCTAAAAGAGACAGATTAAAATGAAGGGAAGCATACACTTGTATACATTGTTTGCATTCAATCCCTAAAATTGAGGAGAGTTGTATTTCAGACCTAAGTCTAATATGAACATGGAATAGTCTCCTCAATATGGTCCTATCAAACCATACTTAAATCCTATATGCAATGATGTCAGCTTAGGACAGAGTCTAGCTTCCTAAGGTTTGCATGGAAATGAAGCTGACATTTGGTAAAATAAAGACTTAGATAATATCAAAGCAAATCAAAAGGCACAAATTCGACCGGACGAAGACGAGTCCCATCACGGTCGCCAAAACTGTGATCATCGCAAAATTTTTCCTCTCTTGTGGTTTCTCTCTCTTCCTTCTCTTTTCCTTTCTGACCTCTATTTTCTCCTTTTTGAAGGAAAAAAATAAAAGACAGAAAGAAAGAGAGAAGAGAAATGAGAAAAGAAAGAAGAGAGAGAGGAACTCTTTTGCGAAGGTCTCACTTGACCTTAATTTTGAAGATATTTAAGAAAATAACTCGCCTCCGTTTTGAAATATTTGCGGAAAAATCAGGAGACGGGATTCGCTCGTCGGTACGAGGTTCGACCGTTCCTGGAGCCTTTACCAGGGGTAATTGATCCAAGGGTCGAATTTATGCCTCTTTGTTTTGCTAAAAGATTATCTAAGAATTTATCCTAAGTCTAAATGCACAAAGAATCATGCTTGTGCAATGCAAGGATGTATGCTCTTTTTGAAAAATGATTTGGAAATCTCCAAGTGTTTCTGATGAATAGAGTGAAGAAATGGTTTCTAACTTAGAACTTAAGATTTAAAGTTCTAAGTTTTTGAAATAATCAGAGTTTGAGAAAATAAATCTGGACTTTTGAAAGGAATGATTTTGAAGTTGAGATAAAAGGAGAAGAAAAAAGAAATTTCAAAGTCATGAATGGACTTTGAATTTAGAATATTTTGAACATGGATAAATGTTTTGAAATGGAATTAAATTCTAGTTTTGAAGTTTTGAAATCAGGGTGAGATTTGAGAAATCCAAATAGAATTGAGAAATGGAATTGGTTTTTGGAATTTTGGTAATCAAGATAAACTTGGATTCTGAAATCTGGAAATAAAAATGAAATTGGATTTGAAAGTTGGAACTGGGAATAGAATTTGTTTAGAAATCTGGAATTCAAGATGGAATTTTGAATCGAGAGTCTGAATTTTAAAATGGATTTTGAATCTGAAATCTGAGATCCAAGATGGAATTAGATCTGAAATTTGGAATGGAATTTGGATCTGAAGTCTGAGATTCAAGATGGAATTGGATTTTGGATCCGAAATCTGAGATTCAAAGTGAAGTTGAATTCTGGATCTAGAATCCTAAATGGATTTTGGATCTGAAGTCTGAGATCCAAGATGAAGTTGGATTCCGGATCCTAAAGTGGATTTTGGATCTGAAGTTTGAGATCCAAGATGAAGTTGAATTATGGATCTAGGATCTAAAATGAGAATTGGATCTGAAGTCTGAGATCCAAGATGAAGTTGAATTCTGGGTCCTAAAATGGATTTTGGATCTGAAGTCTGAGATCCAAGGTGAAGTTGGATTCTGGATCCTAAAATGGATTATGGATCTGAAGTCTGAGATCCAAGATGAAATTGGATTCTGGATCTTAAAATGGATTTGGACCCAAGATCTAGAATCTGAGAGGATTTTTTGATCTAATTTTGGATTTGAATTTTGAAAGTCTAAATGGGACTTTTGTAGATGGATCTGGGTTTTGGAAACTCAAATTGAATTTAAAACTTAGGAAGGGTCAAGCTTTGAGATTCAGAATCAATCTCAAACTTTAGATTTTGAATTTGAAGGTAAGAAGATAAAACTTGATTTTGAATCAGAAGATGAATCAAAAACTTCAAAATTAAATTGAACTTTGAAGTTTGAATTTTGAATCAGGAAATTGAAGTATAAGATGAATTTGAAATTTCAAAGTCAAATTGGACTTTGAAATTGAATTTCTGAATCTTGAGAAATAAAATTGAATTTGAATCCATAAATAAGGTTTGATCTGAGAAATGAAGAAAAGAATCACTTGAAACTTTGAAAAAGGGGATTTTGAAAATATGATGCAATTCTATCCTAAATGATGAATGAATTTAAAGAATTTTGAAATTTGATTTTAAAAATCATATTTCATTCTTTAAATGAATATAAATAAGATTGATGATATAATACACTCCTGACTATGGTCATTGAATGTATTATATAATAATCATATCTAAATTCAAAATGAAGAATAAAATACATTTTGGTGCTTTTATAGAGTTTGAAATGAAATTAATTCTCAATATATCCTGACTATGGCCATTGATATATGTATTGAATTAATTTTAAACTAAACTCTGATAAAAGAGGAAAATATTTAAAGAAAATATGATGAATTTTGAAAAGGATCCAGTGTGGATCTAGTGTTATTTTGTAAAAGATAAAAATCCTAAGTTTTGTTTACATCCTGGCTATGGCCATTGATGTAAATCATCAACTTAAGATTAATTACCTTTTATAAAATGGTGCACGTGCCATTCGTGTTTCACCATTGTGAGATTTTGGAAAAATAAAGGTAAAAAGCATGAAAACAAGCAATTTATGACATTTACAATGCTCATTCATTCTAATCTAATAGCTGGAAATATAGAGATTTTCATTATATCTAGCTATTACAAGTTTTGAAATTGAAATTACAATTCTAATCTAAGAAGGAATTTTAACATTTTACATGGGTTTCTTGCAAAAGACAGAGTTAGTAAAAAAAAATGGAGAACTTAGAGATATTATACCTAAGCTAATTGCATAGAGTTTACTATGATGAAGATGTGGGTTGATGAACTAACTGAATGCTCCTGTAAGAATGATAGTGGATATATATGAAGAAGAGAGAAATGAAACATTGCTAGAACATAACCCTGTGTGGATGTTATTAACCTACACCACTATTTACTTAGGTATTGACTAACGAAAGTTATTATCTACAAGATGCAATAATGAATTACGAACATCACAAATCCATAATTACATGTATATTATATAGAAAATATAGACAAAAGAAGCTTAATAGGGATATGCCCTGGAATGCGCAGGTGGCTGATGCATTTAAGAATACAGCTTAGTGCAAGTGTGGGTAAGTATGGAGATGTTGTAGTGGTAGCCATGACTGCCATGGTTGTGGGGGTTATGCTGAATGCAGTGAAGTAAGAAGATGAATGGTGAATGGGTGCATAGGGGACCACAACAATGTTCATCATTGTTGTTAGCATACAGGGTGTGTTGAGAATGGGCTGTTGTCTGTTTCAATGGGGCTGATGAAACCTCTTCATCTTCCCTTTTGTATGCTTTCCGTTTTCCAATTAATAAATTTTCCTTCACTAAAAAAGAAACAATTTGATGAACCGAGCTAAAAAAAAGGAAAAGGAGTCCAATGAGACAAAAGAAATATCTGACTCCAAGCACATCAAAAATCATTCCCAAATACAGAACAAATAGATAGTTTTGATATCTATTAAGATTTTTAGAAGGCAAGGCAAGTGAAACATAAAAGTATGCTGCAAAAAGATGAATCTTGTACAGGAATAGAAAATAAAACAGGAAACAAACTATTATTTAAAATAAGAGAAAGACTCTACTAAACTTGGAAAGGAGAGAGAATCTGGGTTCACAACTAACGCACAATAAGAGATATAAAACTAAAGACCCAATCTCTGCAGATAGAGAACTCAGGAGAAGAACGAGAGTTGAACTGTTCCAACAAAGTTGAATTCATGGAATAAACGACAATCAGGCTCATGGAATAAGATAGCTATGGGGTATGTGACATCACAAAATGTCTGCAGCAGATCCACAAGATGGTAATCTTACATTGGAAACACATAAAAAAAAAAAAAGCAAACCATCATCATATTGTTGAGTCCCAGGTTCAATTTCAGACAAATGGGAAGTAAGATACATAGAATGAGCCTCATCTGTTTTTCAGCAACTAATGCGTGGATGATATAGTTCACCAAATTGAATACCACCGAGGTGAAAGCTTAATAAACCATGACATTGAGCTTCTATAGGCCTTATTTACATAAGTTAAGCTGACCATGAAAGTGATATTCCAAAAGCTTGATCCCTTTTCCAGTAAAACACTAATGACAACTAAACAGAACAAGTAAACAACTAAATGTGATCATATTCCTTACCTTACCTGTCCAATCACCAGGCCACCGTTTTTTGAGAGGTTCTATTGATCTTGACTTCTCCAGAACTTTCTCACTTCCTAGACTCTGGAAGCTTTAACAGTTGCAGAGATGGACATATGAGGATGAAGACAATAATATGCTGTGAGGAATGAGTGATAGCTAAAATTGATCGAAGAAATTATTATTGTTAGTTGAAGTTCTGAATGCATTCAGCTTTACTTGAGCAGCATGTTCTTTCATTTATGATAGACTCTATTCTTTTCAGCAACAGACCCAGAATTTATAAGGTTAAAAAAAAAATCTTTTAGAATATGCTTGTCATAAGACCCTTGCCCAGCTTTCTTCCTCATCCCCTGCTCTTAACATAAAATGCCAACTGAATTCAAAAGCAAATCTGGACTATGGTCGCGCAAACAGTATGGTAGTTTCACCCTTTTTTCTTTTTTTTTTTTGCAATTATAAATATACACAGAGTAAAGCAGAACATACTATCAGCTTATGATGCTTAAACACCAATTCCAGTCTTACCACCAGAATAACAAATTTTTTTCTGCGAAACTCCCAAATAATGCATAAGGTTTTTACATGATTAAGGGAGAAGATCGCACAAACCCAGATCAAAAGTCAACAAGGTGCTTAAGTTGAGATCTTGAAGCAAACTGGATGCATGGCTACCCTATGATGGAAAGTGACAAACTATCACACAATATGGTAGTAATATGAATGTTCAAAGCTTTGCTGAAATCAAATCAGGATGGAATCACTCAAAAGTGAGACTCGATGTGCATCCCTTTTTAATTCAGCGTGGCAAAGTGTATCCCCTGGAACTTTACAGAATATTATAGCATGATTATAGGTAAACCTATATTGGAGTGTAGGAACATGAAGAAAAACGCAGAGGGTTAATGCAAGTTGGGAGAGATTGGATGAAAATGAAGACTATGTGAGTATCGAAATCCTTGTTCAGGGCAATGAAACTATTGGCATCTGTTCTAAATCAGATAGATGAATCAATGTTCATTTGTTCAAGGTTTTTAGCCTCAAATAGATCGATGCTGCCAATGAAATTTGGGAAATGCCATGGATGAAACGTAAATGGAATAAAACCTGATGTTATACAGAAATAATGAATGATGATGGATATGGTGATGTTAAACAGGAATGCAGGCGACATCATTGACACAGAGAATGAACTGCATGATATATCATAGCTTCATTTTCAGAGGATATTGGAAAGGATGTAATGAAAAACCCTTGTTTACCCTATAGCAGAACATGTGGCATAATGAAACCCAAAGGCTGTGAGCTTGCATTTATGCCATGGCAAAGCATAAATGCATGCTTACAGCAGGGCTTAAGTAATAGGGGCGCCTATTTATATTACAATCTCACCTGATCGTCTACTGTAAACGAAAGCATGAATCAGAAAGGGGGTGAGAAAAAAAAAACAGAGGAAACGATGGCAAACCCTCAAGCAAGATCAAAATGAATCGGATGGTGGGCCGCATCAAATGAGATTAGCAAAAGAAAGAAACCCATTATAGGGAAAAGATAACATACGGAATCGATACAGGTATGCTATAATGGAAAATACAGAAAATAATAAAAAAAAAGATCAAAATACTTAAAAGGTTAGCCGAGTGGAATTGACAATCAACCATAACACCTTAATTGAGGTAAAAAGATGGGATCGCAATAAACGTAAGGAATCAAAACCAGAAAGAAAATGCAAACCGAAGACAAAAATGACAAGAATAATAAGAATAAAAGAAGAAGAAAGAAATAAAAAGAAAATCAGAGAAACTCAGTAAACACAAGGGGTTGTTGGAATAAGTATTCCATTATTGTTGCAAAGGTGTGTGTTGGAGTTGCTATGAGCAACCCACCATCACCCATAGCGCATTAGTGAGATTAAAACAGGAAAGTTGAAAGAGAAAACGAAAAATCAAAGGGGATAGGTACTTACTGAGGCAATTTACAGACGTCCTGAAGGAAGGAATTGGCACTCCTTCGATGGAACCAGGGGGGAAGCCCGTTGTATCCTCTCGTTTGCAGGGATTTCAGAATTTAAAGGAGGTTGAGAGGAGAGGAGAATCCGAGGAGATGAAGAAGCATACAGGTGGAGGGGTGAAAGCTGTCCGTGAAAGAGGAAGAGGTGACGATGGCAGGATGAAAATGGATCCCGAACCCTTCTCCTTCATGCCTCTTTTAAAGAGGGGGAA
The DNA here is from genome assembly GCF_984573655.1 of Nuphar pumila. Lineage (NCBI taxonomy): Eukaryota > Viridiplantae > Streptophyta > Magnoliopsida > Nymphaeales > Nymphaeaceae > Nuphar > Nuphar pumila. The sequence goes on from NC_143262.1 coordinate 88,602,078, forward strand.
GAAACTTCAGGAAATCGTTCGTTGAAGATGGACGGGAGGAGAGGATGGTAGAGGATGCGATCGGGAGGGAGTCGTTGTAGATTTTTCTTTTTTCAAAAGAAGGGTCCCTTTTAAGAAAATTTTTTATAAAATAGTTTAAAATGAGGTTTTTAGCAAAAACAAGTTTTTAAAAGGTTTTTGAGCTCCACATTTTCTGATTTTTTTGGTTTCTGTGTTGTTTTTCCATTTTTTTATATTTTTGGAATAAAATTCTAAAGTTTTACTAGAAAACAAAGATTAAAAACTAATTTTTTTATGTATTTTTGCAAAATATTTATAAAAGCGAGTTTTCTAAAAATTCAAAGCTATTTCTCTGAAAAATTCTTCAGAAAGCGAGTTTGGACCCGGAATGTGAGGTGATATTCGAGGTTTGGACCTCGAATCGAGAAAATATAAAATAGTGGATGCAAATGGGTGCCGAATGAGCTGTTTGAGCCATTCCAAAAATGTTTTTGGTATTTTGTAATTTCAATTTGTAAATTGAGTAACGAGGCTCAAATTTGGACCTTAAACACCGGGTTTTGAAGAACAACTGAAATTTAGTTTTGACTTTCTGAAAAGATGGGGCCAGGGGCAAAAAGGTCATTTTTACAAAACTTTGAAAAATTTGGCGTGTTCACAATAACCAGAGGTGGACTTTGCTTCATCCCTATCACCAGCAAAGTCAGCATCTGAGTATCCTACAAGCTTTAAACTATCTGACTGAGAGCACAGCTTAAGTTCCTTAGTTCCCTTTAAATATCGAAAAATTCTCTTCACTGCTTCCTAGTGAGAGAGCCCAGGTTACTTTGATATTTACTTACTAGACTTACAACAAAGCTTAAGTCAGGTTTAGTACAAAACATTGCATACATCAGGCTTCCAATTGCCTGAGTATAGAAAATATTCAACTTTTCTTGTCCATCTTTTGTACAGTCATTCTTACTTTTTGGAATTTACTATAGGAGTACATTTTGCCTTGGTACTTTTCATTCTAAATTTCTTTAGAATGTGGTCAAAATATCTTCCTTGACTCAGACATACCAATCTCGATTTTCTAACTTTGTAGATTTTAATTCTAAGGATATAAGAAGCCTCACCCATATCCTTCATTTCAAATCGAGAACTTAATCATGATTTAGTCAAACTTATCACGTCTATGTCATTCCCTGTAATTAATATATCATCAACATATAGGGATAACACAGTAAACTTACTCCCACTTCTTTTGGCATATACACAATGATCCAAACTATTTGCCTCATAACCCAATTTGGTTATAGCATTATGAAAGGTCAAATACCACTGTCTTGGTGACTGCTTAAGTCCATACAAGGATTTGTTTAACTTGTATACCTTATCTTCTTGACCTTTAATTTCAAAACCTTCTGGTTGTTGCATGAAAATAATTTCATTTAATTCACCATTTAAGAAGGTTGTTTTCACATCTATTTGATATAGGTTAAGATCAAAATAAGCTACCAATGCCAAAATAATACGAATAGATGCTAGTTTGGCTACAGGAGAGTAAGTTTCTTCATAATCAATCCCTTCTCGTTGAGTATAGCCTTTTGCTACTAATCTGACCTTGAATCTATTAATAGATCCATCTACCTTGAGTTTTTTCTTGAGAACTCATTTGCTAGCAATTGCCCTATATCCATTAGGCAAGGTAGCTAGTTTCCAAACTTCGTTCTTTTCTATGGAGTCCAACTCATCTTTCATTGCTTTCTTCCAAAGTTCAGACTCATTAGAAGCAAGCACATCTTCAAAACTCAAGTTATCAAGAGTTTTATCCAAATCTATGGAATAACATAATTCCTCACCCAAGAATGTATAATAATCATTCAAATACGATAGAGGAGTTCTTGTTCTTTTTTGTCCAGTTATTGGCTGTGAAGTTTGTTCATTATTTACAACTGGATCGTTATGCTTTAGATCTTGAATAGGTATCACAGGATCATTTATGATATCCAAAAAGACATCATCATCTTCAGGATCGAGAATGCTTTCTTGAGTTTCCAAGAATTCTACATCTCTACTCTCTATAAATCCTTTTCCAGGATTATATAGACGATATCCCTTTGATCCCTTTGGGTATCCCATGAAGATGCATTTGATAATTTTACTATCTAACTTGTCTCTCATTTGACTAGAAATTAATACATGAGCAAGTGACCCCTACTTACGTAAATGACTCAAGTCTGGCTTCCTACCAATCTATAATTCATGGGGACTAAGCTCTACAGCTTTAGAAGGAACCTTATTTAGGATATACATGACAGTGCAAATTTCTTCTCCCTAGAATTTCTTGGAAAGATTTGCATGGGCCAACATGGATCTTGTCATATCCATTAAAGTTTTATTCCTTCGTTTTGCTACACCATTCTGTTGTGGCGTATAAGGCATTGTTGTATGAGGAGTTATATTATTATCAGTGCAGAAGGTCTTAAACTCGTCAGAGTTATATTCACCTCCTCTATCTGATCTGATAACCTAGATTTTTTTTCCTAATAATCCTTCAACTTCATGTTTGTATGCCTTAAACTTTTCTAGAGCTTCTGATTTCTTAGAAATTAGGTACATGTATCCATACCTAGAGTAATCATGTATAAATATGATGAAATATGATTTTCTTTTATGTGTTTCTACGATTAAAGGTCCTCAAATATTTGTGTGTACCAAAACTAACAAATCACATGGCCTACTTCAATTAGGAAAGGGTTTTCTTGTCATTTTCTCTGATATGCATGGTTCACATTTTTCAAATTCTACATTTTGAAGGGAAGGTAATAAACCCATGCGAATTTTTCTTTTCATTTTATTGATGTTTATATGCCCTAACCTTAAATGCCATAAATATGCATCTACATTAAATGCATAATCAATATAACCAGAAATATTCATTGCATTACTTGTAGAAGGAGTTATATTAAGATGAAAAATACCATGGTCAGCATCATAGCGACCTTTGAGCTTCACTTTTCTATCTTTCTCAATAGTGACCTTGTCACCCCGAAAGCGGATCTCGACGTCCTTTTTAACAAAATCTCCCACTGCTAAAAGATTCCTTTTCATGAAAGGTACATAAAGTACATTTGTTAGTAGGAGACTGGTCCCTTCTACCTGAAGCCTATAGGTCCCTATCCCAACCACATCACTATAGGTGTTATTTCTCATATACACCTTATGATCTTCAGGGTTCAACTCCTTCATTTCCACAAGTCCTTCCTTTGTCTTAGACATATGTTGCGTCGCCCCTGAATCTATCCACCACCCTGGAAGATCACTACCTGCGATCAGTGATTCAGATACAGTGCATACTAATTCTCGTCCTCCATTTGCTTGCTTTCCTAGAGTATCCTTCTTGGTTCTATTTGGGCAATTATTCTTGAAATGCCCAACTTTTCCACAAGAGAAACATGCTCCCCTGATTGCAGTCTTGGAGTTCTTGGTTTGCACTGGATGATTCTTGTTGAATTTATTCTTCTTAAATTTCTTAAAGAATGTGCCTTTAGGCTTGAACTTGTGAGAATTTGCTAGAAAGGATTCTTGAGTATTCATAATTTCTCCCTTTTTGTCTTTTGACATGTGCTCTTGCTCAAGAGCTAATTGCAGAGAGAGCTCTGTTAGAGTAAGGCTTTTTTTGTTTAACCTCATGGAAATCGACACCATTTTCCATGTTGGAGGAAGACTATTTAATATGGTGGAGATTTGCATACGCTCGAGAATATCATTTCCTGTTATGACTAAGTCCTTAGCCATTACCAGCATTTGTTTCACATGATTGACTACGTTATCTGACTCTTTCATCCTGCAAGAGTTGTACTGCTCTAGAAGAAGTTGAATATGGGTTTCTGAAGTCATATTATACTTTTTCTTGACTTCTTCCATCATTCTCTTTGTAGTGTCAAAATCTTTAAATACTCGAATGATATCGTCTTGCATAAATGTTAGAAGAGTTGCTCGAGCAAGTTGATCATCTTCAATAAACTTGTAAGGGTTATTCTCTTCTTCAGTTGATTTATCAGTTAATGAAGATTTTGCATTGTTTAATACGTATAAGGTCTTGTCATGTGTCAATAAATATTCTATTTTTCTTCTCCACATTTCAAAATTCGTCCCATTGAGTTTTTCGATTTTGGATAACTCAGTCATGACTACTTGATTTGCCATTTTCCTAATTATGAACAAATATAAGAATTAATAAAGTATATCCCAACTAATATTTGTAAATATAACTAGTTTTAATCCTTCTAAACAAGTTTATCATGCAATACGATCTTTAAGTATGTAAGAAACTCACAAAAATTGCTAAATTTAAGCACTTTTTGACAAAAATAAGTAACAAGTAGTTTTCTGAAACACATAACCACTCTTTTGTAATTTCTAGAAAGTATTTAAGAGGGGTTCTGTGTAAACAAAAACACAGAAACCTGTTTCTGCAACTTTTTAAGTTAATCAGAAAGTTTTGACCCTCTTTCTGTAATATTAAAAAAGATCAGATGCCTTGTTATGCAATAATTCAATAAACAGAGCACTTTCTAAAAAATTTTGAGTTTATCAGAAAAGAAGAAACACCTTTCTGAAAAACAGAAGCTTGTTTTTGTAAAACATAATAAGCAGAGACTTATTTTTGAAAAAATCGAAAAGTAAACTTCTTTTTGAATTTTTTAGAAAATAAACCCTCTGAACAGAAATTCCAAGAGGTCCTTAATGGAATTAACTAAAAATGCATGGACTTAAATAAAACTTTTTTATTATTATTTAAACCTTTATGTTAAACAAAAGGGGAACCCGATTAGGGTTCTCGATTTGTATAAAGGAAAAAAAAATCTAAGGAGGGAGCCCGCCGCTGCTCGCCGGTGCTGGAATCTCCGCCAAGGGTTCCTCCGGCCCGCGCAGTTAAGGCTCAATTCTTCCCCCCCTCCTTCCTCTTTTTCTTGTTTTATTTCTTTCTCTGCCATTGCAGACAGATCAATGTGGCAACTCACGGTGCCCACCTCCGACGACTCCCTCTAGCCCGTCCGATGATTCCCAGGTATGCCAGAAAACCTTTTCGCCGTATTTCTTCCTTTTTTTTGTTTTGATGTCTTTGCAGACAAAAAAAAAAGAAAAGGGGGGTCCAATCAGTGTTTCGACGAGTGCTCACGGCACTCGGCTATCAGCCGACGATAGGATATCGCTAGAGATCGGGTGACCAACGGTCGACGATCGACGCACGCCGTTGCAGGAATCCTGTCTGGCGATCATCGCACTCTGCAGTACCTGGTGACTAACCCCGACAACCTTCCTCCACCTCACCGAACAGAATGATTGGTACTCACCACACGTCCTCAGAGAGTGGATCTTTTGCCGATGAGAGGTTTTGAGGGCTTGAAAGAAATCCCAGGCAATGGTGCCACTACCGACACCTCGGTGCCGAAAATAGGTAGTCAGCACTCTCTGTCGCTGTAATTTCTCTGTGGTGAGAGGGCTGATGCCAAATAGAAAGTGGGAAGAGGGCATCAACTGAACCCTCTTCCTCTTCCTCTGTTATATATATATATATATATTCTTTGGAATTTATGCAAATCGGGTTCATCGATTTGTCTAACTCATAAAATAAAATTGACCTCCTTTTTGTTTTGTTTTGTTTTTTTCTTGATTTTCTCTATGTGCCTCTTTTTCGGCGATGAGACCCTGCCATCACACACAGGCTGCTTCTAGCAGCACAGTCAGAGGTCTTTATCGAACCTATGTAACCCGTGCTCTGATACCTATGTTGGGAAGTGACTTCGCACAAATCCAAATTTGCAGCAGGATGAATGCCTCGCAGTTACGCTTGAAATCGCCAGAGGGGTCTGAACTCTCAACTCTCTTCTTTTCTTGCGATGAATTGTTGTGTATCTTATGTTATCTTTCATACACTATTTCACTTGCATTTATAGTCTACGAGGAGAGTCCAAGCTTTGGGACACAACCCCTGGGAGAAATCCCTTCATCCCTCAAGAGACACTTCTCTTGAAATGTGTTTGTTCAAGAGACACTTCTCTTGAAACGTGACTGTTGGAATAGCCACTCCAACAGTCACTTATGGTTATATGACCTTACACATTTATATTGAAACCTAGATGCTTACGAATCTCCTTAGCCACTTTATTTAGTGTTTGTTGCTTGAATGTCTTATCTGGCTTCCCACCATTCTGCACAACATAGACAACAGCTCTGTCAGGAGGGCATCTGCATTAGGATGATTATCCCGTTGGAATATCTTAGCCTTTTTTTTGTAAGCATTATCATCGAGATGATTGTCCCATTCAAATGCTTTAGCCTTTCTTATGATAGTATCCTCATCCACATCTGATACACATCATGAAATTCAAGCGCAAAATGCATCAGTTTTGCCAGCATATCAGCATAAATGAACATAACAATTAAGAAAGACAAATTCTATACGACTTTCCCAATGTCTGTTGGCATTAAATAGAATCACTGAGAACATATTTGATATCCAAACAGGAGAATGGAGCCATATCATTTGCATCACACAACAAAAGAACAAACTTCAGGTGAATTTAGAATTGATAGCATTCACAAAGGAGCATATGAAATCTATTCATCATTCCACATCGTAATTGCTATTTGTCCGCTCATTTATTGCACTAATTTTTTGTCTTTCTGGGACTAATTTCTAGACAATAGACGTATCATACAGTCTGGCATCTTGAATTTACATCATGAGAACCCTATTCAAGAGAAGGCAGCACTTATTCAACACATCAAAAACATGTTTAACTGTATTATGCAACAATGACTAACAACAACTGAAAAACATGCAGATTAGCTGTTTTATCATGCCAACGGCCAAGTTTTTGACATATTCTTCTCATGGACAACATAAGCCACTGGCACATTCAACCTTCTTGGGTCAGAATGTAAGTGTTTCTCACACACAAGTATACAAAGATGAAACAACACATTATGAATCACCTTTAATATTTCTGAAAGCATGAACCTAAATTGAAAATACATACTGTCTGATTGTACACAGACTTTCCATCCTATTGAAAGAAAGCAAAGATGTTCATCAGATTTTAAAGGTATACTACAGACATCAACAATGGACCCATCACCATCTTTCTTCAATACGATTTGGCCACCTGAGACACAGAGTAGAACATTCTGATGATAGAACCAAACTGAGAGTTTGACTGGCTAACAAGTTACCACTCATTGATCCTATTCAACATATTTCAAGATCTATAGAATATGTTAATAGTGAAAGGAAACAATGTCCTCCAAAAGATATTCACCAAAACAATAAAGTGGACACTCAAAGAGTTTCACCAATGCACCAAAAGAACATTCACAAGCCATAAAATTGGCTCATACACAAACACCCACTAAAAGGGCAAACACAAAAAATAAAAATAATATTTTATTGATCAAGACCATGCAAGAAGCATACATTATAGTGGGGCTTTGCTCCATATTTATACACAAAGAGAAAGGGGCTTCATAGAGAGTCGTTGGGGTCCCAAAGGCTCTAAATAGAGCCATTGGGAGCCCAACAACTCTCTATGTTGACTAGTTCAAAGCAAAAAAAAAAGTGAAAAACCTAATCCTAGTTAGGTTTTATAAATACACACACACACACACACACACTTATTTTTAATACTCCTCAAACTTACGGTTGGATAACTGAAAGTTTGTCCAAGAGAAATTCAAATATAGAAGCAATAAGAGGTTTGGTGAATAAATCTGCCAATTGATATTCTAAAGTAATGTAGGGAAGATCAATAGTATTGTGTAGGAATTTCTCTCTTATATAGTGACAGTCCATCACAATATGTTTGATTCATTCGTGGAAGGTCCGGTTGCTGGCAATATAGATGAAATTTTTATTGTCACAACACAGTCGTGATGCTCTATTACTCTGAACGCCCATGTCAGCCAACAATTTCTTTAACCAGACCACCTCCATAGTGGTTGTAACCATGGCTCAGTATTCTATTTCAGTTGAAGAGAAAAAACAAATTTATTGTTTCTTACATCTCAATGAGATCAACGAGTCACTTAAAAACACACAAAAACCAGTGGTTGAGTGTCGGTTATTTGGATTACCTCCCCCGTTAGTATTACTATAAGCAATTAAGTCTGAAGAAGCAGGTAAGAAAAGTCTTCAAAAAATAAAAGTTTTGATATATCTAAAAATACGCAAAACTGCTCTCATATAAACAATGGTGGGAGCATGCTAAAATTGGCTTATTGAGTGAACTGCATACGCAATGTCAGGTCATGTAATTAAGAAATATGACCGAGCTTCAATAAGTTGTTTGTATGGTGTTGGATTTTCAAGTGGTTTTTCATCATCAATCTTCATTTTGACATTTATAACTTTGAGAGTGTCAACCTTCTTATGATATGAAATACTTGACTTGTCAACAATATCTAAAGCAAATTTAAATTGAGGAAGTAAATAACCTCTATAGGAATAAACAACTTCTATACCAAGAAAATATTTTAAAAATCCCAAATCAGTCATTTTAAAATGTGTTTTGAGAAGTCTTTTAATGTTTTCAATTCTTTGTTTGTCACTTTCTGTGATGATCATATCATCCATATAAAGAAGAATAATAACACATGCATAAGAAATCTTAACAAACAAAGTTATCTCAGTTAAACAAGATTGAAATCCAATATCAAGTATAACTTGACTAAACATATCATACCAAGCCTTTGGAGCTTGTTTAAAGCCATATAGAGCCTTATGTAAACAAAGAGTATTTCCTTTAGGAATAACTATACCAACGGGTGCCTCCATATAGACTTCTTCAACCAATTTACCATTGAAAAACACATTCTTAACATCCATTTAGTATATATGCCATTTCTTTACAAAGGCAAGGGCTACTATAGTTGTAACTGTGGTTATCCTAGCAACATATACAAAGGTTTTTTTATAATTTATTTCATACTTTTGGGAGTATCCCTTAGCAACTAACCTAGCTTTGTACCTTTCAAGGATTTCATCACTCTTGATTTTTATCTTATAGACCCATCGACAAGCTATGAGTTTTTTTTCTAAGAAAATATCTTAGATAATCCAAGTATTCACCTTTTCTAAGCATCTAATTCTACCATCATGGATTTTACCCATTCATAATGTTTTTTTGATTCAGTATAGTTTGAGAGTTCTATATAGGAATGTATCAATGCAATATAAGTTTGATACTTAGGTGAAAAGGACTCATAGGACACAAATTTCTTCAGGGTTCTGATACTCTTGATGATCTTCTAGTGTATATTTCTACATGGTTTTCATTAGTATGTTCTTTAAGGGAACATGAATGTTTAGAACTACTATGCCTCGAATATTGAATAAAGCTTTGATTTTGAGATTATTCTTCACTTATCTCATTGTCAAGAGATTCTTCTTCACTCACCATATCATTTTTTATATCCTGATCTTTATCAAGAGCGTCATCACAATCACCAAACTTTGGAATTAGATTCAACAAGAATGAATACTCAGTTATGCCATTAGGATTTTCAAATTCAAATTTTTTTCTAAGAAAAGCACATTTCTTGAAAAATATAATTTTTTACTTTTAAAATCAAAGCATCTATAGCCTTTTTGGTTATTTGCATATCCCAACAAGGCACAAGTAATAGCATGAGAAAGTTTGTCATTTTTATTAGTGAATACAAAACATTTGCATAAAAAAAACCTTAGTCTAGAAAAACAATGATAGCAAGTTTAAAAAGTTTTTCAATTGGTGATATATTTTTCAAGATAATAGATGTTATATGTTAATAAGATGAACTGAGGTCAAAGTGGCTTCGGCCCAAAATTCTTTATGTACTTGATTTGAGATAAGCAAAGTTCTTGTGGTTTTTATGATGTGCTTATGTTTTCTTTCGGCCAAGCCATTTTGTTGTGGAGTGTAGGGACAAGATTTTTGTTGAATAATACCATTTGATTATAAGTAATCTTTAAAATCTTTTGATAAAAAAATTCTTCCCCTGAATCAATGCGAAAGACAGAGACATCGTTTTGAAATTTAATTTTGATCAAATTATGAAATATTTGAAAATATAAAAAAACTTTTGATTTATGTTTGAGAAAATAAATTTGCGTGTCTAGTAAAATCATCAACTACGATTACATAATATGCAAACCCACCCTTAGATATAACAAGTGTTTGGCCCCAAACATCTGAATGCACTAACTGAAGCGGTCATATAAAGGCAAAAATTCTTTCTTGAAATGATAATCTTTTCAACTTGCTAAGAATACAATCTTTACATGTAAACTTTTCAAAATTACAAAAGTTTTTCATATTTAGAAAGTATTGGATTTTGGATATATTAGGATGGTTAAGTGTTTTATGCCATAAATCTAAATCCAGTTTCTAAACATTATAACAAAAAGGTATTTTTGGATATTTTCAAAAAATCCATGTAGTATAAACCTTCTTCTATATGGCCTTCCCCAATCAGTTTTCCTGACTAGTGCTCCAGTACTCGACGACGAATAGAAGAAAAGAAAATATTATACCCATGGTCAGATAATTGAGAGACAGATAAAAGATTTAGGTATAACTTGAGAATATATCTAATTTTTGAAATAAAAAAACCTTTTGAAATATTTTCAAAATTTTATATTCTCTTTATCTCAAGGGATGTCCCATCAGCAGTAAAAACATTTAACCCGCTTGAGTTATGACATTCGAATAAGATATCATTATTTGGTGTCATATGAAATGAGGAACCTGAGTTAAGAAGCCAAAGAGTCTTATCGGGGTCAGAGATACCAACAGAAGAGACTACGACTTTCGTTGATGAAGCTTCTTTGAGTAAAGGTTGGAGAGCTTCTACAAGTTGAGTCAAAGACATGCTCCCAATATTTGATTCTTGTATAGCTTTGAGCTCACTTGACTCTTGTGTAACTGATGCTACCTTTTTCTCATAAGGCCTCTTTAATTTAGGATCATATGTCTTAACATGTCTCGATTCATAACAATAATAACAAATAAAGTTTTTCCTCTTAAATTCATTGCCTTGTTTTCCATAGTTGTCATTGTTTGGTCTCCCATAATGTGGTGGTTTGTAAGCATCGACATGGTTTTCCGGCCTAGACATGGCTAAGACCGAATTATCTTCTTTAGATGTCTTCATTTTTAGTCTATTTTCTCTATACTTAGCTCTTTAATAAAGGAAACATTTTTTCTATGAAAAAAAATGATTTGGTAGACTCAAACTTCAGTCTTAGACTATTGATGAATTGATAGAAATGCTCTGCATCAATTTGTCTTTTACGGAGTTGTATGTTTTCGGGACAATGCCATTGTAGCTCAAGAAGAGCCAACTAATTCCAAAGGTCGGACAACTCACTAAAGTATTCTCTGATATTTTTTCCTCCTTGAGTCATAGTGCGTATTTTGTCTTATAAATTACAAATGTAAGCAATATCTTTAATAGAATACATTCTCTTGAAACAGTTTCATACTTTATTTGCATGTTCAAACTTAGATAGACTCGAACACTTCTTAATGTTAACACTATTAATGAGCCAAGACATAATCTTGACATGCCCCATTCTCTATTCTTTTTCATTTTTTCTCATACATAGCTATAGCCTTGGGTTTTTTTTACCTTCGTAAGAGGTACTTCTAAGAATTAGTTTGGGTTCCAAATCCGACCTATCCACTAATCCCCACAACCCTTTTCCCCATATGAAGTGTTTCATGATTAAAGCTTATGTTACAAAGTTTGTGTCATTGAGCTTGATGGGTTTTAGGGTGACATTATTATTGTCATCCTTGTTTACAAGGGTTAGGAGGAAGAATAGAAGAAAGAGAAGATGAAGACAAAGAGGAGATAGTCAAGAAGATCACGAGCACTCCACCGCCAAGAGAGTACCTTCAATGAAAAACACGAACTAACGAGCACTCCACCACCAAAAAGGCACAACAATCTCACAAGCACTTAAGCGAATTTTGCAAAAGAGACTTTATCTCTTCAAAATCTTGAGTGACATGCTTCATAATGCACCAAAAAATCAGCTTGATCTCCAAGCTATGATACCGTGAAAGAAAACAAGGTCCTCCAAAGATATTCACCAAAACAACAAAGTGGACAGTTAAAGAGTTCCACCAAAGTACTAAAAGAATATTCACAAGCCATAAAATGTGCTCACACACATATACCCACTAAAAATGCAAACACAAAGAATAAAAATAATATTTTATTGATCAAGACCATGCAAGAAGCATACATTGTAGTGGGACTTTGCCCCATATTTATACACAAAGAGAAAGGGGCTTCATAGAGAGTCGTTGGGGGTACCAACGATACATAATTATTGAACTAAACATCATAGGTTGAAGCATGATTTTCTCGATATGACCACTTGAAACCCTACTTATCTGTCACAATCACATGATCCAAAACTCATTTTCTACTAAACAAACTTTGTAAATCAAATCCATAAGGTATGATCTAAAAAATATGAAAATAAGGTGATTTATACTTAATAATCGTGTGCCTTCAATAACACCAAATATTACCTTTATGTTTTTTATTCATGTTTTGTACTTTTTTTTAGTTTTTAATTTTTTTCTTGATCTTTTTATGCTTATAGTTTTTTGAATTTTTTTAACTGAACAAGAAATTTTTTCTCACATTCACGCAGTATCAAGATTTATGACATTGGTTTGAGTGCACCCACTTGTCTAATAATATTTGATGATTCTAATCAATAGCCCAATTTATCCATGTATATGGATAAGTGGCAATATCCTAGAGTATTCAACTTGTCCAGAGAAGTGCAACCAAACACCTGATGTTTGGATAGCAAGGACACTAGCCATAACTTGGCCCAATATTATAATTTGCTGATTTTTTATTTCGGTGATTCTAATTGGGTCCTGAAGGTTTCAAATTCATTGGTGAGAATCAATGCCAAACTTGATTTTCCCTTGAGGCTGGGAAAAGTGGGTTATGGAGGGATTCACGTTTCAATTTTGGTTACATTTTGCATCATTTGCATGATCTCCAAAATCAGTAATTTTGGATTTCTTGAAATTCCAACAACATGGTGTTTTTTTTTTTGGAATCTCGTGAGCTCAAGAGTCCTTTCCTGAAATACCAAAAGTGATGTAGAGAATAGGAGGATCGCTATTGAACACTGTAAAAATTGATACCCTAGTGAGAAACCTAATTACCTATGAATGCAAGAATGAATGGAAAATACCAAAAATTGCAAGAAAAAAAAACTAAAAGTCACTCAACAAATCATTCATCATGCTCTTTTTTTGCCTCTTTACAATGAATATTTATAATTAAGAGAGAAAAACCCTGTGTGATCATCGCAAAATTTTTTCTCTCGTAATATTCTCTCTCTTTCATTCTCTTTTCCTTTCCAACCTTTTATGTTCCTCCTTTTTGAAGGCAGAAAGATAAAAGACAGAAAGAAAGAGAGAAGAGAAAAGAAGGAGAGAAGAGGAACTCTTTTGCGGGTCTCTCTTGACCTTAATTTTTGAAAATGTTTGAAATAACTCGCCTCCATTTTTTGAAATATTTGCGGGAAAACTGGGAGACGGGATCCGCTCGTCGGTACGAGATTCAACCGTTCCTGGTGCCTTTACCAGGGGTAATCGAACCAAGGGTCGAATTTATACCTTTTGGTTTTGCTAAGAAATTATCTAAGAATTTATTCTAAGCCTAAATGCACAAAGAATCATGCTTGTGCAAATGCAAAGATGTATGTTCTTTTCGAAAATGATTTGAAAAATTCCCAAGTATTGATGATAGTAGTGAAGAAATGGTTTCTAACTTAGAACTTATGATTTAAAATTCCAAGTTTTTGGAAATAATCAAGAGCTTGGGAAAATAAATGAGAAAGGATGACTTGGAGCTTTGAAATGAAGTTTCAAGGTCAAAAATGGACTTTGAATTTAGGAGTTTGAACTTGGATGAATATTTGGAATGGAATTGAATTCTAATTTTGAAGTTTTTGAGATAAAAGGAATTTTCAAAGTCATAAATGGACTTTGAATCAAAATAGAAAGGAAAAATGGAATTGAATCAGAAGGGAAGATAGAATTGGGAATTTTGAACAAAATTGAGAAATGGAATTGATTTAAAAGTTGGAATTTCAAGATGGAATTTGAATCTGAAATTCTGAATGGAATTGGATTTAAGAATTGGAGATCTGAGATGAAATTGGATCTGAAATTTTGAATGGAATTGGATTCAAGATTTGGAATCCAAGATGAGATTAGGGTCTGAAGTTTTGAGTGAAATTGGATTCAGGATTTAGAATCCAAGATGAAATTTGGACCTGAAGTCAGAGATCCAAAGTAAAGTTGAATTCCGGGTCCTAAATGGAATTGGATCTGAGGTCTGAGATCCAAAGTAGAATTGGATTCTGGATCCTAGAATGGACTTAGATCTGAAGTCCGAGATCCGAGGTGAATTGGGTTCTGGATCCTAAAGAATGGATTTTGGATCTGAAGTCTGAGATCCAAAGTAGAGTTGGATTCTGGATCCTAAGAATTGGAATTTGGATCCGAATCTGAGATCCAATGGTAGAATGAGGATCTGGATTCTAAATTGAATTTGGATCTGTAATTGGAGATCCAAAATGGAATGAGGATCTGGATCCTAAATAGAATTTGAATCTGTGATCTGAGATCCAAAAGGGGAATGAGGATCTGGATCCTAAATGGAATTTGGATCTGTAATTGGAGATCCAAGGTGAAATGGAGTTTATACTTGGAAATCTGGATTCAAGTTGAGACTAGGATTTGACTTTGGATTTGGGTTTTGAGAAGTCCAAATAGGACCTTTAAAGATGAATCTGGGTTTTAGAAACCCAAATTTAAACTTGAGATTCAAATCCAAACCTTGATTGAAGATAAGGGGATGAACTTGCTTCTGAAATCAGAAGATAACTTCAAAGTTAAGTTGAACTTTGAATTTGAATTTTTGATTTGAGTTGAAAAAAATGATTTTGGAATTTTCAAAGTCGAATTGGACTTTAAAATTGAATTTTTGAATATTGAAATGAAATAGAATTGGATTTGAATAAGATCTGATGAAGAAGAAGAATCACTGGGAATCTTTTTGAAAAGGGAAATTTTGTAAATATGATGCAATTCTATCCTATATGATGAATGAATTTTGAATAAGTTGAAATTGGATTTGAAAATTATATTTCATTCTTCAAATGAATTTTAAATAAGATTAATGATATAATACACTCCTGACTATGGTCATTGAATGTATTATATAATAGTCATATCTAAATTCAAATGAAGGATAAAATACCTTTTTGGTGCTTTTATAGAATTTAAAATGAAATTAGTTCTCAATATACCCTAACTATGGCCATTGGTATATATGTTGAATTAATTTTAGATTAAATTCTAATAAAAGAGGAAAATATTTAAAGAAAATATGATGATTTTGAAAATGGATCCAGTGCGGATCCAGTGTTATTTCATAAAAGATAAAAATACTAAGTCTTGTTTACACCCCAACTATGGCCGTTGGTGTAAATCATCAACTTAGAATTAACTTACCTTTTATGAAATGGTGCGCGTACCATTCATGTTTCACCATTGTGAGAATTTCGAGAAATAAAGGAAAATGCATAAAAAACAAGTAATTCAATGATATTTACAAATGCTCATTCATTCTATCTAAACAGAAAATATAGAATTTTTCATTAATGTCTAACTTATTACATCACCAACTGGAAATTGAAATTCAATTTCTTGAACTAAGAAGGAAAAATAACCTTACTACTCAATCCCTGCGAAATTCAAGTTAGTTCAAGATGTGTATAGAGAGCACTCTACCCAAGATACTGCATTTGAAACCGAAAGGCAAGAGAGAGACTCATATGTATACTTCAAGACATAACATCTAGACATATATTACATTATGGTAAGCTAAATCATGTGAACAGGTCATGGAAATAAAGCAAAAAGAAATGAAGCTGCTGTAACATATCAGATGCTAACATGACATTCAAAGTACACAGGAGATGTGGCTGGAGGCACAGAGGTGAGAGTGAAGATGTTGGTTATGATGAAAGATGTAGGTGGTTGATGGATGCAAAAGATGGAAGAGGGAAAGTGAATTCAAATGGTAAGAAATTGGTGAATTTAAGTCAAGCCAACCATAATAGGAGACAATAAAATGACCAAGTTACATTACCTGTGGGTGTATGGATACCCAAACAGAAAAAAGTTAAACTGACAATCTAATGATCAACCCAATACAACAACTGTTGTAAATGCACTAAACCCAGCTATTACAGGAAGGTTGGTTGTCATTTGCTAAATTCAGGAGAGATTCACAGGGCTTTATGACTCAACAAATGTATTCAATTTAAATTCTTACTGACCACAACAACTGAAACTACTGACCATTTAGTACTGAATTTGGTTCCACTAACATAGAGTAATCATGAATGGTAATCAGAATATCCTTAATAGCCTTAAGCATATTCATAGTCGAGCTTTCAGTTGGAAACATGACAACGGGTATGTAGTGCAACTTCCACGAGATTCATGTATCCTATGAACTGACTAATCACATGATTCAAGCTAAATCTGTTCTGGCAATTTATGGTAGGAGTGGTCGATGTCACGCTGCTGAGCACACCATAACCATAGCAAGTCACTGCAGGAAAGCCTCTTAAGTAGCTTCATTACAGAATATCAAGATTTCAAGACAAATTGTGTAACGTTGATTCCCTTTAAACTAAGGAAAAGAATTCACCTGTATAGTAATCAATTATACATACATACGAGTGGGATATTAGGCAGATGGGCGGGGGTTTTAGAATAGGAGGTGTCTCCTGGACATGATGCACGATGGCGACTCCCAGTTTCAGCATATTCAACAATGTGAGTTTGCCCCTGGCAGACAGAATGATAGGTTGAACCTTGGTGAATTTAGAGTTGGGGGGCTTCCTCTCATCATTCCAGATATTAAATTTACTGAACATTCCTAGGAAAATCTCGGGCAGGCTTATTGTTCTATCCCAAACTATCTTATATACAAACCATGTCCAGTTTCTTCAACAGTTCAAGATCAAGAAAATAGTGGGCCAAAACATACAGGTTATACTAACAATTGTTTCAATTCCTCTTATGGGGAAAGAGGAAATAAAGAACGCACGTACTCACCTGTACATGAAGCAGTGTTTATGGCTAGCCACATAAAAAAAAAATCTTTATTTCTGATGGATTTCCTAACATATATTCAGGAATAATTTGAGGGACTTCATCATTCTATAGGTGGTTGGGATTTAATTTCTCCCATGGTTTGGATCTGACAAGATAGATCATTATAAGGCTAATACACAAAATATGATGCAGTTATATGTAACGCTACTCTGTATAAAATGAGTACAAAGTGATCAAAAGCATGATGGAGCATTTCAATTTAACGCACAAATAATGAAACACTTCAGCAAAGGGATATGCAGGGAAGCAAAATCAATCAGCTAAAGGCTAATGCAAAAAGAAGTCTCAGGACATTGCTCTGAGCTATTGTCGGCATTCCACAGCCTGATCACCACAATAGTCAAGCTTCCAGATCATTTTAGCAGATGAAACGCCAACAACAACTTGTTGAACGTGAAGATATCGATCATATGAATAACAAATAAACATAACTCGGATGACAGTCTTGTAAACCATTCAGGGAAAAACATAATAAATCTAAAAGGGGAATTATAATGAAATGAACATCCCTAGAAGAGAAAAAAAAAATGTCGTGCAATGCAGCAAATTACCTAGCAAAAACCCAGATTAGGCACTGTATTTCACTATGGGCTAATTCTGCCTTTAGATGCTAATGATGATTCTTATGCCGGTGATGCTAATGGCAGGAGACAAAGAGGATGGTGATGCTGAATTACGCACGGATTGAGGAACATGAACAAATGACAAAAAAAAAAGAAAAAAAAAGAAAAAGAAAATGGTGATTCATCTACAACTAATGTGCGATGGTAATGAAAATTCATAAATCGGAGAAGATCTAAGAATCTGTGAAAAAAAATTTTGAAATAACAATGAAATAGATATAACCCGGAAGAGGGTTGGATTTCTTTTGCCAAATGCAAATCGGGACTGCTATAGGCAGACCGATACTGCATATAATGCGCTAAATGGATGAAGAAAGAAAGAAAAAGAAAAGGAGAAAAAAAAAATTCTAATAAAAGAAGAAAAGGAAATTTGCATCAGAAGGAGGGGAACGATTCTTACCTGTAGTTGCAGGGGATTTGATCACTGGTTATTGAGAAGGAGAGGTAATGACGGCTATTATATGTCGCTGTCGGACGGGATCGATTCCTGTGATTTGAGGATTGCTGGAGTTCTGAAGGAGACAGCTGATCCGATCCTTTGTTTGCAGGAGTTTTCTGAAGGAAGGAAAGGGGTTGATTCTCCTTCGGAGAGAACCGAAGAGAAGTCTGGAGACTTCGCTTTTGCTTGCAAGGGTTTGATAGACTTCCTTCAGCGTGAGCGTGGCTTGAAAAGGTGGATGCTAAAGGGGAACTTCCAGCTTGAGGATGGGTTCAATCGAAGGAAGGTTGGATGATCAATAATGGTGGATATTCTTTCTCGCCCCTTTGAGAGTCGCCGGGGGCCTCTTCTTAAAGGGCTAATGGATGTTTCTAGCCATGGTTTGTTGCGGATGTGGGGTGAATAATGGGGAAGTCGGTTCTGAGATCGACGATGGGGAGAGAATGGGAAGAGGCGCGGGAAGAGTTCGTTTAGAATTTTTCCCAAATTTTCAAAAAAGATGGTTTCCCTTTTAAGAATTTTCTAAAAACTGGTTAAGGAATGAGGTTTTTGGTAAAAATGGCTTCAAAAGCTTGAAAGTCATCTGTTTTCTTTGTAGCTTTTCTCGATTTTTTCGGTTTTTATGTTATTTTCTATTTTTTTGTATTTTTAGAATAAAATCCTAAAGCTTTACAAGAAATCAAAGATTGAAACTGATTTTTTTGATGTTTTTGTAAAATATTTACAAAAGGATTGAAACTGATTTTTGTAGAGAATAGGAGGATCGCTATTGAACACTGTAAAAATAGATACCCTAGTGAGAAACCTAATTACCTGTGAATGCAAGAATGAATGGAAAATACCAAAAATTGCAAGAAAAAAAAACTAAAAGTCACTCAACAAATCATTCATCATGCTCTTTTTTTGCCTCTTTACAATGAATATTTATAATTAAGAGAGAAAAACCATGTAAATTGTAATCTTACTACGAATCTAAGATAGATTTGAAACTCAATTAAGATGTGAATAATGTCCCAAAAATAATATCCAGCTAAAAAAATGAGAGAAATGTCCAACTAAAATAATTAAAATATATAAATAATTGAGATGGATCCAAATGGACCCCATCGACCAAGTAGTGTCTCTCACTTGTTTATGCATCATTCTCTTCGAGTTAAAGAAGACTTGCCCTTAAGACGAGGTCGAACACTTGCACTTCTTCCAATTTCTTTGCACATGTAAGAAACAATATTGGTCCATCCAACTTTTTACAAGTGCAGGTTAGCTAGCACTCGTGGGATTTGACTCGAGAAATATCCAAGTAACATGAGAGCAATGGTCTAACCCCTTGGTGGTTAGAGTAGGAAGATAAATAAATTTGCAAATAAGATAGAGTCCAAACCGAAAGGATCCATATGAAGGCATCGTTGGATCCAAATAGATTTAATAGCATCCAAGTGCTCCACAATTGGGTTTGGATTTGTACTTGGGTCAAATGTGAATGGTAGGTCAAATAAGCAGGCTGGTTTCAAGGTTTTTTTGGGGGCCAATATGGATCTAAAATAGACTTAGGAGGATAAATAATAGGTTTGGGTAAGATTCCAAGTCAAACAAATTGGATTTTGAGAGGAAACTATGTTTTGGGACCGTATAAGTGGGTTGGAATAAAGGTTGTGGTTGAATTGGATCAAATGGGGAGTTGTTGGGTCAGAACAAGGTCCCCACCCACTGAATTCTAATTTGAAACCACAAAACTGGCTTGAATATGTGGGTTTTGGGCTTGAACCGAGTCTCTAATCCCTGAATATGTGCTTATCTCTTTCATGGATCCTTCCTTGAACTTTGCAAGAGGGCGGTGATCGAGGAAAGCAAGGATACTAAGTCTGGTACAGTAAACAAGAGGATCGTTCTTGAACACCACAAATTTGATAACCTAGCAAGAAACCTAATTACTTATAACAACAATAATTAATGAAAAATAAGAGAAATTGCAAAAAAAAAACTAAAATTCACTCAATAAATCATTTATCAAGCTCTCTTTCTATCTGTCTACAATGAATATTTATAATGAAGAGAGAAAAACCCTAGAAATCCTAATCCTACTATGGTTCTGAGATAGATTCAAATTCAACTAAGATCTGAATAATACCCCAAAACTAACATCCAACTAGAATAATTAAAGAAAAATACAAATAATTAACATGGATCCGAATGGACCCATCAACTTGGTAGTGTCTTGCACTCGCTCCTGCATAAAAAATAGATTTTCTAAGTTTTTCATGCACTCTTGCATGCACATTGATTTAAAACCCTATAATCTAGTATTCTTGGATTTTCAAGTATTGGTTAGAAAAACTCTAAAAAGAAAAGTATATATATGGGATAATATCAATGTCACAGAGACTCTTCAACTAGGTGCCACACTCGCACCCGCACCCACACCCAATGGGGTCAACCTGACCCTGGGTGCAGTCAACACACTGAGGGTCATTTATGTCCAACTTTTGGACTTTATATTTAAATATATATATATATATATATATATATATATATATATATATATATATAATTTTTTATATTTTTGCTGCACCCGCACCCATGTGACATAGGATAAGATTGATAATGATGATGGACACCAATCATTTTAGAGTCTCTCACTGATCAGAAACGGTTGCATGCTCTCATCCAAGCCCGATGGTAAATGGCTGGGTTGGCATTGACCAAACCATTTTCTACAATACATAGACCATTTTCTACCGTACATAGTCAGAAAATGGCTAAGCATCTAAAAAAGAAAAAGACGTTTGGTCATGCATGTCGATGCTAACTCGGTCATTTTCTGATCAATATATGGCCAAAAAAATGGCTAGGCTTGATTATAAGAAGAACTGATGTAAACTAGGAGGGCTCGATGATAAACTCTATCCAACTATGAATATATCTAGAAAAAGCTAGGAATATGAGAAATAACTAAAAAATATAATAATTTAACCAAAAACAGAAAATAAATCAGAAAAATAACAACTCTAAAATTTAACTTCAATCTGAACTCTGATCTTGACTGTCCAATCTCTTAGGCCTTCCTTATATTTATAAGGAAGAACTTTAATCCTAATAGACTCTATAAACGACTAATCTTCTAAAAGATAATATTCATCCTAATCTAATAAAACCTGGATATTGAATTCAATAGATAATCCCATGTCTATTATAAATG
This sequence comes from Nuphar pumila, assembly GCF_984573655.1. Classification (NCBI taxonomy): domain Eukaryota; kingdom Viridiplantae; phylum Streptophyta; class Magnoliopsida; order Nymphaeales; family Nymphaeaceae; genus Nuphar; species Nuphar pumila. The sequence continues at coordinate 88,623,603 of NC_143262.1, forward strand.
AACCACATGCTAAAATAATCCAAAGATTTAGACGATAAAATCCAATAAATTAGATCCAAATGGATCTTTATAGACCCGGGTCTTCGGCTCCACCACTACAAGGATGTGGGTCAATAGCGATAACTTTTTTTCAGCGTGAAAAAATCTCGCTGCTATTGATCAAGCAATAACAACTAGATTTTTGTCTCCGCTATTAGCTTCATCAGTAACGAGCCATGAATCTTGCTGCTATTACTCTACTATGACGATGAATCTCACTACTATTAGCTTCATCAATAATGATGAGCTAGATATCTCTTATAATGCTTTTCTCATGTGCACATCTCGTCGTGAAAGACATATATGGTGCTAATTGTTTTTCGATGCCCAAAAGGTAGATAGGTACAAATCGATTTGTTTCAGTATAAAAATAAGTGTTATTTAGCATAAACAATACAACTAGTTGTAAGATTTAGCATTCAGATTTACAAATCGATTTGTTTACATAACGAAACCTTAGATGAAACTCACTGAAACACTATGAGTTTTGGTAATCTTATAGTGGAGGAGAAACACCCAGAAAGTAGATGCAACCGATGGTGACAATGATGCTCCTACTGTGTAGATGACGACAAAGGTTGCTTGAACGATAGCATACGACGGCAAAGGGTGCTCCTGCGACATCAGATGACGATAAAGAGTACGTCATAAGAAGAAGCTCCTGTTACAGCAGATGGTGCAAACGTTAACTGCTTAAGACAAAAACGGAATGTTTGGACTTTGAGGGTGGGTGGGGGTCAGCTCCTAAAACACTTATATTGGGGGACTTGTTTCTCAACATGTTTGTTAGCACTTGGCACAGGTTGGGCATGAGCAACACTTGAAGTGTGTGAGGGTGTAAATCCTTCATGGGACGTGAGCAAAGGCCTTGGGCACATGAAAGGTGCTTTTGGTGCGACAGTATTGTCCCAACCATGCAAAATGCATGGGGTCATGCAATCATGTGATAGATCTCATGGACTTTTACAAAAGTTGGATGCATCCCTTGCCATGAATGCCTCTGGAGAATTCTCTCTCGATCATTGGCCATTCCCTTAAGTACAGACTCAGCTAGTTGTCCAGGGTATCAAAATACATAGAATAATAAACCCCCGAGTAGTGTCAGTTGTTTCTACGTCTCTCCTATGTGTACCATTAGGACAATTAATATTGAAACAAGATTATCATGCTCATTTTACTTATTCTGAACTGCACATCACAAAAGGAACAACACATATGTTAGTATTGTTTTGAATTTTGATATCTATGCACCTATCAGATTTTTTTATAAGTCTGACTCATTTTATGGGATACAGGTGATGATTAGGTAGGTACGGTAGGCGATTGTGCAATGACATGATGATATCAAGATCCCACTCTTTCTCTAGTGTTTTATTTCTGAGCATGTTTTGTAATTTTGCATATGGGTTTCCTTTGAAAATTCATCTTTTCTATAAACTTTAAATTATCAAAAACCGTGTTTTAAATCTGTCTGGTTTCAATGCTTATATGGAGATATAAATCTATTGTGTAAAGGAAGGTTCGCCTGTAATGCGCCAAAGATCTCTTGACTTATTATTTCAAATATCATTTTCTTGCTATTTTAAACTCTGAAAAAGATTGATTACAAAGCTTTCAAAATTTTTCTAAAAAAGTTACAAGTTCAGGATTTTGGGGCGTTACACACATAGAGTTAATATTTGTTGATATTGGGAACAAATCACCTTCTTTTCATATTTTAAAAATTTTTTTTTTAGATCATACCTTATCTAGAAGGCTTGTTTAGTAGAAAATGTATTTTAAATAAAAAATGATCATGGCATGTAGGCAGGTTTTTTAAGTGTTTCAAAAATCAATGACCCACAATGCACTAAAATTTCATGACTCAAAAAATCATATTTTATATCAAAATAATATGATCCATGGTTTAAACATTAGCAAGCAAACCATGCTAAACACATCTATGTGGCCGAATTGAATCAATAAAGCTTGAGCCTATGATTTTTAGCTCAATAATTTTGTGCCATCAATAGCAGCAAATATTAAGACTGGTTGGTCGAGGGGGCTACCATGTTTGTCTTGCATGCAAGTTGTGTTTGTCTTGCACGCAAGTTGTTGCCTCAAATCCCCGTATAAATAAGATACTCCTACCCTGAGCAATAAGATTTTGAACATTAGCAAGCAAACCATGCAAAACACATCTATGTGACCGGATTGAATCAATAAATGTTGTGTTTAGCTCAATAAGTTGTGTTTAGCTCAATAATTTTGTGCCTTCAACGGGGGCTACCATGTTTGTCTTGCATGCAAGTTGTGTTTGTCTTGCATGCAAGTTGCAAGTTGTGTTTGTCTTGCACGCAAGTTGTTGCCTCAAATCCCCTTATAAATGAGATACTTACTCCTACCCTGAGCAATAAGATTTTGAGCATTAGCAAGCAAACCATGCTAAACACATCTATGTGGCCGGATTGAATCAATAAATGTTGTGTTTAGCTCAATAATTTTGTGCCTTTAATAGCAGCAAATGTTGACCCTGGTTGGTCGAGGGGTCTACCATGCTTGTTTTGCATGCAAGTTGTGTTTGTGATTGTCTTTCATGCAAGTTGTGTTTGTTTTGCATGCAAGTTGTTGCCTCCGATCCCCTTATAAATGAGATACTTACTCCTACCCTGAGCAAGAAGATCAAGGTGTGCTTTTATCAACTTGGGGTCACAACAATGTCTAGGGTCATACTTTTCTTTTTCATCCCCCTACTAGTGAGTGCCATCTTTTTTTTTTTCTTAAAATGCTGCAGAAAGTGCATTCTTTCAATGGATCTTTTCAACCTCCTTCATGTTGTCTTTGTGTTTGCAGCTTTTGGGGACAAGCATGGGAGCCCTCACCCCCATGAGTTACTGGAACAGCGTATTGCCTAATACTTCTATGCCAGATTCCCTTAAGGCTTTCTTACCTCAAGGTCAGTTGGAAAAACTCATATGGGCCGTGGATCCTGATCATTGTGCTGCCAAATTTGTCAATCATAAGCCAAAACATGAACATGGGTCAGATCCTATGTCAGAAATACAATTGATACCAAAAAAATGTCATGTTTTTTTTTTTTTCATTTATAACCCAAGAAACTACACACCTTGTCGCACTGGCTCAGCCTATCGTACCTGCGATCGTCGTGCTGATGGCATAAAACCCAGAGGTTAGGACCCCCGCCCCTGGGGCTTATGCTGGTCGTCAGCTTCTTGACCACCTGTCTAGTGGCCAAGGCCTAGGGGTGGCAAAACCCGACACGACCCGCCAACCCGCCTCTTAGGCAGGTTCGGGTTTGGAAAAAATGAACCCGTTTAATAAACGGGTCGACCCGCCTAACCCGTTTATTAAACGGGTCGGATTCGTGTTAGGGGTATGCCAACCCGCCAACCCGGCTGACCTGTTTAATAAACGGGTTAGGTGGGTGGGTCAACCCACCAACCCGACACGCCAACCTGACCCGCGAGCCTGCGAACCCGTTTACCCGACCCAACCCATTTATTAAATGGGTTGGCGGGTCGTGTCGGGTTACCCGTTTATTAAACGGTCTGGGTTCATGTTTGCCACAGCAGACCCGTTTAATAAACGGGTCGGGTTCGGGTTGAGGTATGCTGACCCACCAACCCATCGGGTCGACCCGCGAACCTGCCAACCCGACACGATTGCCACCCCTACCAAGGCCCCACCCCACTATGGGGCTATCCTGATTTTAATGTGATATCTTCGGTAGTCCATATTTTACAAAAAATAATGCAATCTTTAAAAAAACATTTACTTCAAAATTATTGCATTTTAGCATGATTTTAACATGTTATTAATGTGATAAAGCAATATACTGGTAAAATATCCGATGAAAATCAGGCATTTTTTGCACTGCTGATCGCGCACATGATCAGCGGCACAAAAAAAATGTTCTAACACTTTTTAGCAACGATCAAGAACTGCCACTTAAAGGTCATTTTTGAAATATTTTTGGACCCTTGTTTTCCGTGCATCCGACCCTTGTTTGCCGAATGCCTGTTCGATGATACAGGTTTTTGTATATATATATATATATATATATATATATATATATATATATATATATATATATATTTATATATGTGTGTGTGTGTGTGTTTTGGAACGCTCGTAACAGTGGACATTCGATTTGCACTAAAATAGCGCATTAGAAACTGCCATTAGTGGCGGTAATGCCTGTTTTAACAGTAATTTTTTTTTCCACCAGCAGAAAAGCATCCTATAAAAGTTGATGCTTTGTGCGTCCACTGTTACGGGCTTATATATATATATGTGTGTGTGTGTGTGTGACCACTAGAATATGTGAACTGGAGTATGAACTGAGATTTTTATGGGTTTTTTATTTTATTTTTCTTAAATTTCACTGTATGGATGTGATATAGATGTTTGGTTTTATAGAAACTGACTCTTGGATCATCCAATTATGTTGCATAGAATGATCTTTTAAAGCTTAAAAATCAATGACTCGGAATTTTCATAAATATTCAAGCATCTAAAAATAGCATTTTTCATCCAAAATACATGATCCAACAGTCTATTTCTAGCAAATGCATCAGCAGGGTTGGATTTGCAAAAAAGGTGTTGGAAATGCCTAATTCATTCTAGTGTCCATATATATATATATATATATATATATATATATATATATATTCCAAGAAGAACAAGAAGTTTGAAAGTATCGCCAGATTTTCTGAAGAACGAGAATTGTGATCAGATCATGACTAATCTGCACCCATATCCGTGCATATTAATTGGATGAAAATGTTGATCCAAGAAGATCCAGGCAAGCATCTATTCTATAAAACCTTATTCATAAAAGGGGTGTCCATATTTCATGTACATGTCGCCATGTGGGGTGGATCAACCCAAAAGCAGGAGAAAAAAGGTTATGGGAATTAGTACGGTTTATCACTAATAATTGATATAATTATTTGAAAAATGAAACATATTTAATGTAGAAACTTGATAATGGAATAAGCATGAAGTCTCAGTAGGGTCAAGGTTCCATGCATGGAAAATTTTCTTTTGCTATATTATTTCTGGTGAATATTATAACAGAGCCATTAATCAAAAGTTTATCCTTCTGTCAATTTGTACTTTGCAGAATCTGGACTGCAATATGGCGCCAAGAGAATGAAAATCCCTGGTGTATTGGGATGTCAAGTTTACTTGAATTACGGGTCGTGCAATCATTCACCGAGGGGCCTCTTCTTCTTGGAGAAGGACCTAAAGCCTGGCAATAAGATGCACCTAACATTTCTCAAGACCATGAAGGCTGATGATATACCAACCTTCTTGCCGCGCCAAACAGCAAAAGCCATACCATTTTCAACATCTTCTTTCACCACCATTCTTCGACGATTCTCCATAAGACAAGATTCTCATGAGGCTTCTCTTATGAGAGAAACACTTGAGCAATGTGAGATGCCCGCCATTAAAGGAGAGACAAGGTACTGTGCCACTTCATTAGAGTCTATGATCGACTTTGCTACATCCCAACTTGAGACCAACAAAGTTCATGTCTTGGCCACCTTGGTTTATAAAGAGAATAGGCAACTTGACCAACTTTATGCAGTGCATCCTCGTTTGGTGAAGATGGATTCTTCTTTTGCAGTGGCATGCCACAGTAGGACATATGCTTATGCAGTATTCTATTGTCACAAAACTATCAACACCAGGTCTTATTTAGTTCCACTAGTTGCAGATGATGGTAGCAGAGTAGATGCAGTGGCTGTATGTCATATTGATACATCACTATGGGACACCAAACATCCCAGCTTTGAGGTGCTGGGCGTTGAGCCTGGGACTGTTCCTATTTGTCATTTCCTTCCTCTTAATCACTTTGTGTGGGTTCCCAAATAAGTAATTACATGATGATGTTTTCTTATTTTGAGCATAACTCTAAAGGTTGGAGTTCTTATCTTTTCTATATGTAGGTTATTTAGTTTTGTTCCATTTAAGGGGTATGTGTGTTGTATGCTTTTAAATAGCCAACCCAGTGGATGACTGCCTACGGATGAATAAATGTAATATGAGAAGTCTGTCATGCAATGGGACACAGTGAGAAGTTAATTTTAATTGTCTTTTTCCTTCTCTTAACTCAAGTGACAAGCATGTGTATGCACGAGCATGCCTCTGTGTGTGTCTGCATGTGCAGGTGTGTGTGTGTGAGAGAGAGAGAGAGAGAGAGAGAGAGTTATTGAATACATGTCTCGTGCAACACAAAAAAGGAATAGTTCTTTCAACTCCTCTTGCCTTTAATGATCAAGTTAGGGAGGTCCACATGGTGTTTAGGTTGTGGAATTCAATGCATCTTGTCGGTCCACTTATCTTTGTAATTAGTATTGACATGATGAAGCTAATCAGTCAAGCAAAAGTGGAGATCAAGTGAAAGCTACATTCGGTGAATTTAAACAAAACCATCCACAACTACAGCTACAGATTAAGACATGCCAAAATACAAAGCTAATGAAAGGTTCCATTTAGACAAAAAGAATGGCAACAACTATTATCCTGGGCTACTGGAAAGGAACCTCATCAGCCATGCCTTCTTATACTCCCCTGGTAAATTCAGGAAAACATCAGCTAGCTTGTGGGATGTCCTAAAAGTGTGACTGCTGATATAAACTCATCAGTAGATAGACCTTCAAGCTTTTCAACCTCTTTGGTCACCTTCGCTTGTTTGATCATTGCTGTTTCTTTGCCAAGTTTTCTGATAGTCGGATAATTGCAGCAGAGAAGCTATCCATGGATTCAACCATCCTTTCCACCATTTGCTTTCTTCTTTTGTTGGACTGAGGTGTCTTATCAGATGCCCTTCCTCCTTGGGTGCCACTATGTTGGGATGATGCCTCTACAACTGATGTAGAAACCTTAGGTGACTTGGAGAAGTCATCATCTTTGTCTTCATCCTGCTGTGTCCATGGAAGAGTATGATGACCATTTTCAAGGATGCCCATTGAAATCGCCTTGTCATTATGCGAACATGAAAACTTGCCCTCAACCTTATCATTCCCGATAATGATACCAAGCTGGAGGTAGTTATCAATGGACTTCCCTTTCAAGTTTTTAATCTCTGGCTTGACCTGCATCAAGGAATAAACTGAGCACCCTACAGATGCACCATTGAGCAAGATTCTATCAATGAATGTAGCAGAAGTTACAGTACCTTTATGTAATCAATCCACAATTCAGCGGAAGCTGTCAGCTGTTTTGTACTAGGATCATAAGTAAATCCACTAACACTGCAAAGCACTTTCACCTAATAATACAACTTTTTCCAAGTCCTCAGCCTGCTCTTCACTTGCTCTCCATTTTGTTGGGAAGTGACTTCGCACAAATCCAAATTTGCAGCGGGATGAAGGCCTCGCAGTTGCGCTCGAAATCTCCAGAGAGGTCCGAACTCTCAACTCTCTTCTTTTCTTGCTATGAATTGTTGTGTATCTTATGTTATCTTTCATATACTGTTTCACTTGCATTTATAGTCTACGAGGAGAGTCCAAGCTTTGGGACACAACCCCTAGTAGAAATCCTTTCATCCCTCAAGAGGCACTTCTCTTGAAATGTATCTGTTCAAGAGACACTTTTCTTGAAACGTGACTATTGGAATAGCCACTCCAATAGTCACTTATGGTCATATGATCTTACATCTCCCACTTGGCCATAAGGGACTTCTTGTGTTTATATGCTTGTTCTCAACCGGAATCTTGCATACACACTATCTAACTAATCTTTACTCACCCCTGTGTTTATATGCTTGTTCTCAACCGAAACCATGCATACATACTATCTAAGTAATCTTTACTCATTTACTACTTAGACATATCTGAGTCCCATCTGACTTACATGTCTAGTGAAAACATCCTCAGTGACTGCTTTGGTTAGCGGGTCTGCTACCATGTCACCTGAAGGAACATAGTTCACTGCAATTTTCTTTTTCATAAGCATATCATGAATATATTGATACTTAACTTCAATATGCATACTTTAAGAGCTATTTGCTCCTGTTTGTATTTGTCTTATAGCAGTTTTGTCGTCACAATATAGTTGAATTAGATCTTTTGAAATGTTTAATTTCAACTCATTTAAGAAACGATTTATCCACACACCAAATGTAGCTGCCATGTTACAGGCTATATACTTAGCTTCCTGGGTATGTTGTGCCACACACCCTTGTTTCTTGCAAGACCATGCAATTACCCCACCTCCTAACATAATCTCTTCTTTTCTTGCTATGAATTGTTGTGTATCTTATGTTATCTTTCATACACTGTTTCACTTGCATTTATAGTCTACGAGGAGAGTCCAAGCTTTGGGACACAACCCCTAGGAGAAATCCTTTCATCCCTCAAGAGGCACTTCTCTTGAAATGTGTCTGTTCAAGAGACACTTTTCTTGAAACATGACTGTTGGAATAGCCACTCCAATAGTCACTTATGGCCATATGATCTTACATCTCCCACTTGGCCATAACGGACTTCTTGTGTTTATATGGTTGTTCTCAACCGGAACCTTGGATACACACTATCTGAGTAATCTTTACTCACCCTTGTGTTTATATGCTTGTTCTCAACCGAAACCATGCATACATACTTTCTAAGTAATCTTTACTCATTTACTACTTAGACATATCTGAGTCCCTTCTGGCTTACATGTCTAGTGAAAACATCCTCAGTGACTGCTTTGGTTAGCGGGTCTGCTACCATGTCACCTGAAGGAACATAGTTCACTGCTATTTCCTTTTTCATAAGCATATCTTGAATATATTGATACTTAACTTCAATATGCCTACTTTAAGAGCTATATGCTCCTGTTTGTATTAGTCTTATAGCAGTTTTATTGTCACAATATAGTTGAATTAGATCTTTTGAAATGTCTAATTTCAACTCATTTAATAAACGATTTATCCACACACCAAATGTAGCCACCATGTTACAGGCTATATACTTAGCTTCCTGGGTATGTTGTGCCACACACCCGTGTTTCTTACAAGACCATGCAATTGCCCCACCTCCTGACATAATCTCTTCTTTTCTTGCTATGTATTGTTGTGTATTTTATGTTATCTTTCATACACTATTTCTCTTGCATTTATAGTCTACGAGGAGAGTCCAAGATTTGGGACACAACCCCTAGGAGAAATCCTTTCATCCCTCAAGAGGCACTTCTCTTGAAATGTGTCTATTCAAGAGACACTTTTCTTGAAACGTGACTGTTGGAATATCCACTCCAATAGTCACTTATGGCCATATGATCTTACATCTCCCACTTGGCCATAAGGGACTTCTTGTGTTTATATGCTTGTTCTCAACCGGAACCTTGCATACACACTATCTGAGTAATCTTTACTCACCCCTGTGTTTATATGCTTGTTCTCAACCGAAACCATACATACATACTTTCTAAGTAATCTTTACTCATTTACTACTTAGACATATCTGAGTCCCATCTGACTTACATGTCTAGTGAAAACATCCTCAGTGACTGCTTTGGTTAGCGGGTCTACTACCATGTCACCTGAAGGAACATAGTTCATTGCTATTTCCTTTTTCATAAGCATATCATGAATATATTGATACTTAACTTCAATATGCTTACTTTAAGAGCTATCTGCTCTTGTTTGTATTAGTCTTATAGCAGTTTTATTGTCACAGTATAGTTGAATTGGATCTTTTGGAATGTCTAATTTCAACTCATTTATGAAATGATTTATCCACACACCAAATATAGCTGCCATGTTACACGCTATATACTTAGCTTCCTGGGTATATTGTGTCACACACCCTTGTTTCTTACAAGACCATGCAATTATCTCACCTCCTAACATAATCTCTTCTTTTCTTGCTATGAATTGTTGTGTATCTTATGTTATCTTTCATACACTGTTTCACTTGCATTTATAGTCTACGAGGAGAGTCCAAGCTTTGGGACACAACCCCTAGGAGAAATCCTTTCATCCCTCAAGAGGCACTTCTCTTGAAATGTGTCTGTTCAAGAGACACTTTTCTTGAAACGTGACTGTTGGAATGGCCATTCCAATAGTCATTTATGGCCATATGATCTTACATCTCCCACTTGGCCATAAGGGACTTCTTGTGTTTATATGCTTGTTCTCAACCGGAACCTTGCATACACACTATCTGAGTAATCTTTACTCACCCCTGTGTTTATATGCTTGTTCTCAACCGAAACCATGCATACATACTTTCTAAGTAATCTTTACTCATTTACTACTTAGACATATCTGAGTCTCATCTGACTTACATGTCTAGTGAAAACATCCTCAGTGACTGCTTTGGTTAGCGGGTCTGCTACCATGTCACCTGAAGGAACATAGTTCATTGCTATTTCCTTTTTCATTAGCATATCATGAATATATTGATACTTAACTTCAATATGCTTACTTTAAGAGGTATCTGCTCCTGTTTGTATTAGTCTTATAGTAGTTTTATTGTCACAATATAGTTGAATTGGATCTTTTGGAATGTCTAATTTCAACTCATTTAAGAAACGATTTATCCACACACCAAATATAGCCGCCATGTTACAGGCTATATACTTAGCTTCCTGGGTATGTTGTGTCACACACCCTTGTTTCTTACAAGACCATGCAATTACCCCACCTCCTAACATAAATACATAACCACAGGTAGACTTTGCTTCATCCCTATCACCAGCAAAGTTAGCATCTCAGTATCCTACAAGCTTTAAACTATCTGACTGAGAGCAAACTTAAGTTCCTTAGTTCCCTTTAAATATCAAAAAATTCTCTTCATTGCTTCCTAGTGAGAGAGCCCAGGGTTACTTTGATATTTACTTACTAGACTTACAACAAAGCTTAAGTCAGATCTAGTACAAAACATTGCATACATCAGGCTTCCAATTGCCTGAGCATAGAAAATATTCAACTTTTCTTGTCCATCTTTTGGACAATCATTCTTACTTAGTTTTTGGCATTTTACTATAGGAGTACATTTTGCCTTGGTACTTTTCATTCTAAATTTCTTTAGAATGTGGTCAAAATATCTTCCTTGACTCAGACATAGCAATCTCGATTTTCTATCTTTGTAGATTTTAATTCTAAGGATATAAGAAGCCTCACCCATATCCTTCATTTCAAATCGAGAACTTAATCATGATTTAGTCAAACTTATCACGTCTATGTCATTCCCTGCAATTAATATATCATCAACATATAGGGATAACACAGTAAACTTACTCCCACTTTTTTTGGCATATACACAGTGATCCAAACTATTCGCCTCATAACCCAATTTGGTTATAGCATTATGAAAGGTCAAATACCACTGTCTTGGTGACTGCTTAAGTCCATACAAGGATCTATTTAACTTGTATACTTTATCTTCTTGACCTTTAATTTCAAAACCTTCTGGTTGTTGCATGAAAATAATTTCATTTAATTCACCATTTAAGAAGGTTGTTTTCACGTCCATTTGATATAGGTTAAGATCAAAATAAGCTACCAATGCCAAAATAATACGAATAGATGCTAGTTTGGCTACAGAAGAGTAAGTTTCTTCATAATCAATCCCTTCTCGTTGAGTATAGCCTTTTGCTACTAATCTGACCTTGAATCTATTAATAGATCCATCTACCTTGAGTTTTTTCTTGAGAACTCATTTGCTACCAATTGCCCTATATCCATTAGGTAAGGTAGCTAGTTTCCAAACTTCGTTCTTTTCTATGGAGTCCAACTCATCTTTCATTGCTTTCTTCCAAAGTTCAGACTCATTTGAAGCAATCGCATCTTCAAAACTCAAGTTATCAAGAGTTTCATCCAAATCTATGGAATAACATAATTCCTCTCCCAAGAATGTATAATAATCATTCAAATACGATAGAGGAGTTCTTGTTCTTTTTTGTCCAGTTATTGGCTGTGAAATTTGTTCATTATTCACAACTGGATCGTTATGCTTTAGATCTTGAATAGGTATCACAGGATCATTTATGATATTGTAAACACCCCAAATTTTCCACATCCATTCTCAAACAACCCTCATCGTGCAGTGCCAACCCTGTTAGGTCAGTGTAGGAGTCAAACCCTGAGTCAGTTTCAAAAAATCACCATTTTACCCATTTTCATTAGGGAAATTACCATTTTACCCCTAGGTCATCCCGGACCCTAGTCAGTCGGAGTCAACAAAGCTCACTGGTCAGTTTAGAACATTTAGAATATCAGTCATTCCAAGCTCATCTGAGCTCACAGTGAGAAGACCATTTTCATTTCTGACAGTTCCTGCCAAAATGAGATCATTTCTTCAGAAATGAGCTCATTTCTCGCTCAAATCCAAGCCAATTGTCTCTGAATCAGTCATTCATAGTCAGTCATACTCCCCAGAGTCTAACTTGAGCTCACCAGGAGTTCAAGCGTTCCAATTTCAGTTCAAAAGCCTTTCCAAGTGTCTAGGAGCTCATTTTAGTCCATTTCAGCTCTTTCAGCTGAAATTGAGCTGAGTTCAGCCAATTGAGCTAGTGTTCGAGCTTCGATTTTAGTTCATGTCAGTATTATTGACCTTTTTTTTTAGCTCAAAGTCAGCTCAAGTTCGTAATTCACTTCACTCCAGTGATCATTCCGTACCATTTCTCTAAAAATGACAGCTTTTCTTGAAAATTCAGTCGGAAAGGTCAGTTGAGTCAGTGCCTGGTCAGTTCATTTGAGTTTTGAAACTCTAAAACCCAGCTCAATCCAGCTCACTTCAGTTCAATCTAGCTCGAACCCCAATTTTCAGTGTCACTCTGACCCAGTAGAGTCCTGAAAACCATTTCTTGAGCTATTTTGCAAAATTTATCAATTTTAATGCTTTTTAAACTGGTACAAGTGTCAATCGGGGTCTGACATCCAAAATTCTTTATTCAAGGTTAGCATTTCGCATAACATTTCATGTCATTTCTCATCATTTCATATCATTTCTCAGCATTTCATAACATTTCATCACATTTCATTTCATTTTCGAAGTCCAGAACTCCAGTTTTATAAATTTCAATCCAGATCGAGTTTTAAAAGCTTTCAGAAATCAATTTCAAACCCCGGGTTTCCAAAATTAACATTTTTACCCCCGGGAGTCTAAATTTGGAAATATTTTCTCAAGAAAAATAATTTGGATTTATTTCAAACTCAAATTTTTAAATTCTACATTGGATTTGCTTTGCAACGGGGTATTGAACTTCAAAAGCTGAGCTCGTTTCAAAAACTGCCAAAAATAGCTCGTTTCGTTTGGAAATATTTCCTCTAGAAAAACAATCTGGATTTCTTTCAAAATCAAATTTTCAAATTCTATACTGGATTTGCTTTGCAACGGGGTATTGAACTTCAAAATCTGAGCTCGTTTCAAAAACTGCCAAAAATAGCTCGTTTCGTCTGGAAACTTTCTAAAAAGACTATTTTACCCCTCTAATCATCAAAATGAATTTCAAAAGTGGAATTTGAACCCGCTCTGAGATGGCCCATTCATTTACTTTTCTATTTTATAAAAAAAAAAAAGATGTTTCTTTTTATTTGTTTGTTTTTGTTTTTATTAATTTTTATTTATTTATTTTATTTTAGAGAGGTGGGACCCACAAGATGGTCACCCAAACCTCCAGCCCCACTTTCCATTTTTTTTTTCTCATTTTTCTTTCCCTTTTCCTTTTTCCCTCCTTTTCTTTTTTTCCTTTTCTTTTTCTTTTTCTTCCTTTTCTTTTTCTTCTTTTCTTCCCTTTCTTTCCTTTCTTCCTTCCTTCCTTTCCCTCTTGCCCAGCCATTCACGTAAAGGGTTCTTTCCCCCTTTCCCCTTTTCATTAAACCCTAGGTAAAATCCAATTAAAACCTAAGTTCTAAAACAAAAAAAAAAGAAAGGAGAAAGAGGCTAGGGTGGCCTCTCTCTCTCTCTCTCTCTCTCTCTCTCTCTCTCTCTCTCTCTCTCCCCTTTGGCTGCAACTCCCAGCCATTGAAGCACCTCCAAGCTCCCTCCTTCAGCCGGCACATCACCTTCCTTGTTGCAGTTGGCTCCTCCTCCCTTTGTAGCAGCTGCAGCCACCACAAGGAGCCTCTTGACAGCAGCCATCCCCCTTTGTGGTTCCATTTTCTCCAACGTTGAAGCACTTCATTCCATCTTCCATCACCATTGCTTCCAACAAATATCAAGGAGATCCCCCTCAGCCTTTGCTTCAACTGATCCAAGGTAGGACCCTTAAGTCTGCTAAACTCTTTCGTTTGAGGTTAGATTTAATACTTTCAATTCATTATTTTATTTTATTTTTTATTTAGTCTCATTTTAAGCATCCCTCTATATTGAACATATGAGTATTATGTGTGTGGGCTAAATAATCGATAAGATCCATCCATTCAATGGATTGGATCTCTCGTTTCACAAGCTAACAACAAAAATAGTTTATGCTCTTTATTGGTTCTCGTTTTCCATGTCATTTCATATTAAAATGTGCATTTAGGATAAGCTACCATTCATTTTATACGTTTTATTGTTATTTAATTTAGGATTCGTAAATTGTCATTTATACATAAAGTCCATGTGTTATTTTATGTGAGTTTCCACATCAATAAATTCTGTAAATTTTAAAGCAGTTAGGCTTACATGTCTTTGTTTTACTGCCGAAAATTTGATTCGATTCGGGTTTTGAAACCCATCCAAATTTGTAAAACCCTAAATCAAGTTTTCTGTCTCTCTGATTCTCCAGTTTATGCTTTAGCAGAAAAGAACCTCTGGCACCGCCCTTGTGGGAGATCTGGATCGTCTTATAAAAATTACAGTAGATTCATGATTGAATCTACTAATGATATGGAAATTTTGAGATTTTTTCAATTAGTTTTGTCCTCTGTAAAAAATCAGATTTCTCAGACCCCTGGGAAAATATCGATTTTCTTTTGTCAGGGTATAGACAGACCTTAATACACCAATTCCATCCAATCTGTAACCTGTCTGCAAAAACTTTCAACACGAAAGTTGTTCCTAACATAATTTCCTGTCATTTCCCAAAATTTGGGAATTTTTAGATCTGTTTCAGTATTTTTCCCGGATTTTCTATTTCTATCTAACAGATTCCAATGTCCAGAAATCTCAGAGATTTAGGTCTCTGATAACAGTGTGGTCTTTTCCAAACCGTAACTCGAATCCCAATCGTGTCAAAAGATCAAATCTTCCTATGTTTGTCAGGGACATTCTCCAATAATTTCAGCTATTTTTCCATCTGTCTGCTATTTTTTCCACATTTTCTACCGAAACCTGTCTGTTTCCTTCATTTACTAGAGTCGCCGGATTCCGATCCGACTTGCCGGAGTGGTACAGCTCCGACCATAGGTCAAAACCAGAAAGTGTAAAAGGCAAAAATCCTTGACTTACTGTCCTCTGTCACCCCATAAAATTTGGGAAATTTTTATGGAAATTTGATATCCTAAATCTCCTTTAGAATCAATATTTTAGTCAAAAATCATAAAATTTAGGGTTTTCATTTGAATTTCTATATTTAAAAATACAAAAAAAATAGATTTTCGAGCTTCATTCTGTTTTTAGGGTTATTTTAGGTGTCCATGCCAAATTTGGTTTAATTCCAAGTTCATTTGCTCCATGTGTTAGTTTATCTTTAAATTCAGAAGCGAAAATCAGGTTAAATTCGATATTTTATGATATTTTCGCCATTTTAGGGTTTTTATCATGTACATAAGCATGTAGAATCATATTAGGGTTAATTTCAATCTCCTTTGCATTTCATATGTTTTAATTTTGCAAAATTTATTTCAGAAAACCCTGGTTTCAAGGCCATAGTCTTGTTATCGGGGGTATTTTGGTCATTTTGACCTAAATTTCGAAATTTCAATTTCTATTCTCCAAAATTTCATGCATATAATCATATTTTATCATATTATGTTTGATTTATTTCATTTGATTTTCAAATTTCCAAAATTTACAAAAATTCTTTCAAAAAACCCTGATTTCAAGGTCATCAGGGGTATTTTGGTCATTTTGACCCCAATTTCGAATTTTTCAAGTTTATTTCCGAAATTTATTCATTATTCATCATGTTTATATCAAAGGGGGTATGATTTTGGGTTTATATCTGAATAATATCCGATAATTTCCCATATTTTCGGATAAATTCAGAAAAACCTACATTTTTGTGCTAACCTTGTTTTCTAGTTTTGCAGGAACATTCAAGAAGGAGACTTAGCTTTTATTTTTTTTTTTATTTCAATTCAATGTAACCTCAAATGTAATAATTTGGAATAAGAGTTATATTTCTGCTTAGAATAGGACTGCATTGCATATAGTTTAATTTATGCAAATTTTAATATGTGATGTATGATTCATGCATATTTATTTCAAATTCACTATGGTTTACACGAATGGCACGTGCACAAGCTTTTATGGAGTTTATAAACTCGGTGGGATTCGTATTTATGGCCATAGTCAGAATACGAAGAAAACCAAGATTTATGATCTTCGTATTAGCCACATTCAGCCTACACACTTAGGCTAACTTCAAAATGCACTGCATTTTTTAAAAAGTTTTAAAAGGATTTCCCAATTTCTCAATTGAAATTCCCTTTTCAAATTCATATTCATTCATTCATATCATTCAAATTGCATTATTCTCAAATTCATTTTCCAATTTCAATTTCAGAAAATTCAGCTTTCTCAAGAATTTCCAAGTCTTTCTCAGGATCCGATTTTCTCAAAATCCTGAGTTTTCAAAAGAGATTTCAAAGCATTTCCCAATTTCAAACCAAGATTTTCCTATGTTTTCAAATTCTCAAATTTCAAAATCCCAAGTTTTCATAAATCGATTTTCTCATATTTTCCAGTTTTCCTGAGAATTCATTTTCCATTTCAAAAGTCATTTTCCAATGAATTTCTTAGATTTTCTCAGAATTCTCAAATCCATTTTCTCAGAAAAGCAATTCCAAATTTCAAAATCGATTTTCCAAAGTTCAAGTTTTCCTGAGAAATCACTTTCCAATGCAAATTTCTGATTTTCAATGAACTTCAATGATTTTCCCAGGAATCCCAATTTCAAGTACTTTTCCAATCATTTTTCCAGCATATTTCAATTTTCCAAAGCAAACATTATGTTTCTCAAACTTGCATTATTTTCAAAATTTCATAGCACAAGCCTGATTCTTTGTGCATTCTAGGAAAAATAGAGCATAATTTAGATATTTGAGTCGAGTTAAAGCACATAATTGGTCCTTGGTTCAATTACCCCTGGTAAAGGTGCCAGGAACGGTTGAACCTCGTACCGACAGGCGGATCCCATTCCACGGAATTTTCCCGCAAATTTTCAAAACGGAGGCGAGTAAATTTTCAAAATCATTTTCAAAACTTTGGTCGAGTTTGACTCGCAAAATTCGTTTCTCTCTCGCAAGGGAGGGAAAAAAATTTTGCGATGATAACAGATATCCAAAAAGACATCATCATCTTCAGGATCGAGAATGCTTTCTTGAGTTTCCAAGAATTCTACATCTCTACTCTCTATAAATCCTTTTCCAGGATTATATAGACGATATCCCTTTGATCCCTTTGGGTATCCCATGAAGATGCATTTGATAATTTTACTATCTAACTTGTCTCTCATTTGACTAGAAATTAATACATGAGCAAGTGACCCCTACTTACGTAAATGACACAAGTCTGACTTCCTACCAATCTATAATTCATGGGGAGTAAGCTCTACAGCTTTAGAAGGAACCTTATTTAGGATATACATGGCAGTGCAAATTTCTTCTCCCTAGAATTTCTTGGAAAGATTTGCATGGGCCAACATGGATCTTGTCATATCCATTAAAGTTTTATTCCTTCGTTTTGCTACACCATTCTGTTGTGGCGTATAAGGCATTGTTGTATGAGGAGTTATATTATTATCAATGCAGAAGGTCTTAAACTCGTCAGAGTTATATTCACCTCTTCTATCTGATCTGATAACCTGGATTTTTCTTCCTAATAATCCTTCAACTTCATGTTTGTATGCCTTAAACTTTTCTAGAGCTTCTGATTTCTTAGAAATTAGGTATATGTATCCATACCTAGAGTAATCATCTATAAATATGATGAAATATGATTTTCTTTTATGTGTTTCTACGATTAAAGGTCCTCAAATATTTGTGTGTACCAAAACTAACAAATCACATGGCCTACTTCAATTAGGAAAGGGTTTTCTTGTCATTTTCTCTGATATGTATGGTTCACATTTTTCAAGTTCTACATTTTGAAGGGAAGGTAATAAACCCATGCGAATTTTTCTTTTCATTTTATTGATGTTTACATGCCCTAACCTTAAATGCCATAAATATGCATCTACATTAAATGCATAATCAATATAACCAGAAATATTCATTGCATTACTTGTAGAAGGAGTTATATTAAGATGAAAAAGACCATGGTCAGCATCATAGCGACCTTTGAGCTTCACTTTTCTATCTTTCTCAATAGTGACCTTGTCACCACGAAAGCGGATCTCGACGTCCTTTTTAACAAAATTTCCCACTGCTAAAAGATTCCTTTTCATGAAAGGTACATAAAGTACATTTGTTAGTAGGAGACTGTTCCCTTCTACCTGAAACCTATAGGTCCCTATCCCAACCACATCACTATAGGTGTTATTTCTCATATACACCTTATGATCTTCAGGCTTCAACTCCTTCATTTCCACAAGTCCTTCCTTTCTCTTAGACATATGTTGCGTCGCCCTTGAATCTATCCACCACCCTGGAAGATCACTACCTGCGATCAGTGATTCAGATACAGTGCATACTAATTCTCGTCCTCCATTTGCTTGCTTTCCTAGAGTATCCTTCTTGGTTCTATTTGGGCAATTATTCTTGAAATGCCCAACTTTTCCACAAGAGAAACATGCTCCCCTGATTGCAGTCTTGGAGTTCTTGGTTTGCACTAGATGCTTCTTGTTGAATTTATTCTTCTTAAATTTCTTAAAGAATGTGCCTTTAGGCTTGAACTTGTGAGAATTTGCTAGAAAGGATTCTTGAGTATTCATAATTTCTCCCTTTTTGTCTTTTGACATGTGCTCTTGCTCAAGAGCTAATTGCAGAGGGAGCTCTGTTAGAGTAAGGCTTTTTTTGTTTAACCTCATGGCAATCGACACCATTTTCCATGTTGGAGGAAGACTATTTAATATGGTGGAGATTTGCATACGCTCGAGAATATCATTTCCTGTTATGACTAAGTCCTTAGCCATTACCAGCATTTGTTTCACATGATTGACTACGTTATCTGACTCTTTCATCCTGCAAGAGTTGTACTGCTCTAGAAGAAGTTGAATATGGGTTTCTGAAGTCATATTATACTTTTTCTTGACTTCTTCCATCATTCTCTTTGTAGTGTCAAAATCTTTAAATACTCGAATGATATCGTCTTGCGTAAATGTTAGAAGAGTTGCTCGAGCAAGTTGATCATCTTCAATAAACTTGTAAGCGTTATTCTCTTCTTCAGTTGATTTATCAGTTAATGAAGATTTTGCATTGTTTAATACGTATAAGGTCTTGTCATATGTCAATAAATATTCTATTTTTCTTCTCCACATTTCAAAATTCGTCCCATTGAGTTTTTCGATTTTGGATAACTCAGTCATGACTACTTGATTTGCCATTTTCCTAATTATGAACAAATATAAGAATTAATAAAGTATATTCCAACTAATATTTGTAAATATAACTAGTTTTAATCCTTCTAAACAAGTTTATCATGCAATACGATCTTTAAGTATGTAAGAAACTCACAAAAATTGCTAAATTTAAGCACTTTTTGACAAAAATAAGTAACAAGTAGTTTTCTGAAACACATAACCACTCTTTTGTAATTTCTAGAAAGTATTTAAGAGGGGTTCTGTGTAAACAAAAACACAGAAACCTGTTTCTGCAACTTTTTAAGTTAATCAGAAAGTTTTGACCCTCTTTCTGTAATATTAAAAAAGATCAGATGCCTTGTTATGCAATAATTCAATAAACAGAGCACTTTCTAAAAAAATTTGAGTTTATCAGAAAAGAAGAAACACCTTTCTGAAAAACAGAAGCTTGTTTTTGTAAAACATAATAAGCAGAGACTTATTTTCGAAAAAATCGAAAAGTAAACTTCTTTTTGAATTTTTTAGAAAATAAACCCTCTGAACAGAAATTCCAAGAGGTCCTTAATGGAATTAACTAAAAATGCATGGACTTAAATAAAACTTTTTTATTATTATTTAAACCTTTATGTTAAACAAAAGGGGAACCCGATTAGGGTTCTCGATTTGTGTAAAGGAAAAAAAAATCTAAGGAGGGAGCCCGCCGCTGCTCGCCGGTGCTGGAATCTCCGCCAAGGGTTCCTCCGGCCTGCGCAGTTAAGGCTCAATTCTTCCCCCCCTCCTTCCTCTTTTTCTTGTTTTTTTTCTTTCTCTGCCATTGCAGACAGATCAAGGCGGCAACTCACGGTGCCCACCTCCGGCGACTCCCTCTAGCCCGTCCGATGATTCCCAGGTATGCCAGAAAACCTTTTCGCCGTATTTCTTCCTTTTTTTTGTTTTGATGTCTTTGCAGACAAAAAAAAAAAGAAAAGGGGGGTCCAATCAGTGTTTCGACGAGTGCTCACGGCACTCGGCTATCAGCCGACGATAGGATATCGCTAGAGATCGGGTGACCAACGGTCGACGATCGACGCACGCCGCTACAGGAATCCTGTCTGGCGATCGTCGCACTCTGCAGTACCTGGTGACTAACCCCGACAACCTTCCTCCACCTCACCGGACAGAATGATTGGTAGTCACCACACGTCCTCAAAGAGTGGATCTTTTGCCGATGAGAGGTTTTGAGGGCTTGAAAGAAATCCCAGACAATGGTGCCACTACCGACACCTCGGTGCCGAAAATAGGTAGTCAGCACTCTCTGTCGCTGTAATTTCTCTCTGGTGAGAGGGTTGATGCCAAATAGAAAGTGGGAAGAGGGCATCAACTGAACCCTCTTCCTCTTCCTCTGTTATATATATATATATATATATATATATATATATATATATATATATATATATTCTTTGGAATTTATGCAAATCGGGTTCATCAATTTGTCTAACTCATAAAATAAAATTGACCTCCTTTTTGTTTTGTTTTGTTTTTTTTTTGTTTTTTTCTTGATTTTCTCTATGTGCCTCTTTTTCGACGATGAGACCCTGCCATCACACACAGACTGCTTCTAGCAGCACAGTCAGAGGTCTTTATCGAACCTACGTAACCCGTGCTCTGATACCTATGTTGGGAAGTGACTTCGCACAAATCCAAATTTGCAGCAGGATGAATGCCTCGCAGTTACGCTTGAAATCGCCAGAGGGGTCCGAACTCTCAACTCTCTTCTTTTCTTGCTATGAATTGCTGTGTATCTTATGTTATCTTTCATACACTATTTCACTTGCATTTATAGTCTACGAGGAGAGTCCAAGCTTTGGGACACAACCCCTGGGAGAAATCCCTTCATCCCTCAAGAGGCACTTCTCTTGAAATGTGTCTGTTCAAGAGACACTTCTCTTGAAATGTGACTGCTGGAATAGCCACTCCAATAGTCACTTATGGTTATATGACCTTACACATTTATATTGAAACCTAGATGCTTACGGATCTCCTTAGCCACTTTATTTAGTGTTTGTTGCTTGAATGTCTTATCTGGCTTCCCACCATTCTGCACAACATAGACAGCAGCTCTGTCAGGAGGGCATCTGCATTAGGATGATTATCCCGTTGGAATATCTTAGCCTTTTCTTTGTAAGCATTATCATCGAGATGATTGTCCCATTCAAATGCTTTAGCCTTTCTTATGATAGTATCCTCATCCACATCTGATACACAACAGGAAATTCAAGCGCAAAATGCATCAGTTTTGCCAGCATATCAGCATAAAAGAACAGAACAATTAAGAAAGACAAATTCTATACGACTTTCCCAATGTCTGTTGGCATTGAATAGAATCACTGAGAACATATTTGATGTCCAAAAAGGAGAATGGAGCCATATCATTTGCATCACACAACAAAAGAACAAACTTCAGGTGAATTTAGAATTGATAGCATTCACAAAGGAGCATATGAAATCTATTCATCAGTCCACATCGTAATTGCTATTTGTCCGCTCATTTATTGCACTAATTTTTTGTCTTTCTGGGGCTAATTTCTAGACAATAGACGTATCATACAGTCTGGCATCTTGAATTTACATCATGAGAACCCTATTCAAGAGAAGGCAACACTTATTCAACACATCAAAAACATGTTTAACAGTATTATGCAACAATGACTAACAACAACTGAAAAACATGCAGATTAGTTGTTTTATCATGCCAACGACCTAGTTTTTGACATATTCTTCTCAGGGACAACATAAGCCACCGGCACATTCAACCTTCTTGGGTCAGAATGTAAGTGTTTCTCACACACAAGTATACAAAGATGAAACAACACCTTATGAATCACCTTTAATATTTCTGAAAGCATGAACCTAAATTGAAAATACATATTGTCTAAGTGTAGACAGACTTTCCATCCTATTGAAAGAAAGGAAAGATGTTCATCAGATTTTAAAGGTATACTACAAGCATCCACAATGGACCCATCACCATCTTTCTTCAATACGATTTGACCACTCATCGATCCTATTCAACATATTTCAAGATCTATAGAATATGTTAATAGTGAAAGGAAACAATATCCTCCAAAAGATATTCACCAAAACAATAAAGTGGACACTCAAAGAGTTTCACCAATGCACCAAAAGAACATTCACAAGCCATAAAATGGGCTCATACACAAACACCCACTAAAAGAGCAAACACAAAAAATAAAAATAATATTTTATTGATCAAGACCATGCAAGAAGCATACATTATAGTGGGGCTTTGCTCCATATTTATACACAAAGAGAAAGGGGCTTCATAGAGAGTCGTTGGGGTCCCAAAGGCTCTAAATAGAGCCATTGGGAGCCCAACAACTCTCTATGTTGACTAGTTCAAAGCAAAAAAAAAAGTGAAAAACCTAATCCTAGTTAGGTTTTATAAATACACACACACACACACACACACACACACACACACTTATTTTTAATACTCCTCAAACTTACGGTTGGATAACTGAAAGTTTGTCTAAGAGAAATTCAAATATAGAAGCAACAAGAGGTTTGGTGAAGAAATCTGCCAATTGATATTCTGAAGTAATGTAGGGAAGATCAATAGTATTGTGTAGGAATTTCTCTCTTACATAGTGACAGTCCATCACAATATGTTTGATTCATTCGTGGAAGGTCCGGTTGCTGGCAATATAGATGAAATTTTTATTGTCACAACACAGTCGTGATGCTCTTTTACTCTGAACGCCCATGTCAGCCAACAATTTCTTTAACCAGACCACCTCCATAGTGGTTGTAACCATGGCTCAGTATTCTATTTCAGTTGAAGAGAAAAAACAAATTTATTGTTTCTTACAACTTAATGAGATCAACGAGTCACTTAAAAACACACAAAAACCAGTGGTTGAGTGTCGGTTATTTGGATTACCTCCCCCGTTAGTATTACTATAAGCAATTAAGTCTGAAGAAGCAGGTAAGAAAAGTCCTCAAAAAATAAAAGTTTTGATATATCTAAAAATACGCAAAACTGCTCTCATATAAACAGTGGTGGGAGCATGCTAAAATTGACTTATTGAGTGAACTGCATACGCAATGTCAGGTCATGTAATTAAGAAATATGACAGAGCTTCAATAAGTTGTTTTTATGGTGTTGGATTTTCAAGTGGTTTTTCATCATCAATCTTCATTTTGACATTTATAACTTTGAGAGTGTCAACCTTCTTATCATCTGAAATACCTGACTTGTCAACAATATCTAAAGCAAATTTAAATTAAGGAAGTAAATAACCTCTATAGGAATAAACAACTTCTATACCAAGAAAATATTTTAAAAATCCCAAATCAGTCATTTTAAAATGTGTTTTGAGAAGTCTTTTAATGTTTTCAATTCTTTGTTTGTCACTTTCTGTGATGATCATATCGTCCATATAAAGAAGAATAATAACACATGCATAAGAAATCTTAACAAACAAAGTTATCTCAGTTAAACAAGATTGAAATCCAATATCAAGTATAACTTGACTAAACATATCATACCAAGCCTTTGGAGCTTGTTTAAAGCCATATAGAGCCTTATCTAAACAAAGAGTATTTCCTTTAGGCATAACTATACCAACGGGTGCCTCCATATAGACTTCTTCAACCAATTTACCATTGAAAAACACATTCTTAACATCCATTTAGTATATATGTCATTTCTTTACAAAGGCAAGGGCTACTATAGTTGTAACTGTGGTTATCCTAGCAACATGTACAAAGGTTTTTTTATAACTTATTTCATACTTTTGGGAGTATCCCTTAGCAACTAACCTAGCTTTGTACCTTTCAAGGATTTCATCACTCTTGATTTTTATCTTATAGACCCATCGACAAGCTATGAGTTTTTTTTCTAAGAAAATATCTTAGATAATCCAAGTATTCACCTTTTCTAAGCATCTAATTCTACCATCATGGCTTTTACCCATTCATAATGTTTTTTTGATTCAGCATAGTTTGAGAGTTCTATATAGGAATGTATCAATGCAATATAAGTTTGATACTTAAGTGAAAAGGACTCATAGGACACAAATTTCTTCAGGGTTCTGATACTCCTGATGATCTTCTAGTATATATTTCTACATGGTTTTCATTAGTATATTCTTTAAGGGAACATGAATGCTTAGAACTACTATGCCTCGAATATTGAATAAAGCTTTGATTTTGAGATTATTCTTCACTTATCTCATTGTTAAGAGATTCTTCTTCACTCACCATATCATTTTTTATATCCTGATCTTTATCAAGATCGTCATCACAATCACCAAACTTTGGAATTAGATTCAACAAGAATGAATACTCAGTTATGTCATTAGGATTTTCAAATTCAATTTTTTTTCTAAGAAAGGTACATTTCTTGAAAAATATAATTTTTTATTTTTAAAATCAAAGCATCTATAGCCTTTTTGGTTATTTGCATATCCTAACAAGGCACAAGTAATAGCATGAGAAAGTTTGTCATTTTTATTAGTGAATACAAAACATTTGCATAAAAAAACCCTTAGTCTAGAAAAACAATGGGAGCAAGTTTAAAAAGTTTTTCAATTGGTGATATATTTTTCAAGATAACAGATGTTATATGTTAATAAGATGAACTGAGGTCAAAGTTGCTTCGACCCAAAATTCTTTATGTACTTGATTTGAGATAAGCAAAGTTCTTATGGTTTTTATGATGTGCTTATGTTTTCTTTCGGCCAAGCCATTTTGTTGTGGAGTGTAGGGACAAGATTTTTGATGCATAATACCATTTGATTATAAGTAATCTTTAAAATCTTTTGATAAAAAAATTCTTCCCCTGAATCAATGTGAAAGATAGAGACATCCTTTTGAAATTTAATTTTGATCAAATTATGAAATTTTTGAAAATATAAAAAAACTTTTGATTTATGTTTGAGAAAATAAATTTGCGTCTAGTAAAATCATCAACAACGATTACATAATATGCAAACCCACCCTTAGATATAACAAGTGTTTGGCCCCAAACATCTGAATGCACTAACTGAAGCGGTCATATAAAGACAAAAATTCTTTCTTGAAATGATAATCTTTTTATCTTGCTAAGAATACAATCTTTACATGTAAACTTTTCAAAATTACAAAAGTTTTTCATATTTAGAAAGTATTGGATTTTGGATATATTAGGATGGTTAAGTGTTTTATGCCATAAATCTAAATCCAGTTTCTAAACATTATAACAAAAAGGTATTTTTGGATATTTTCAAAAAATCCATGTAGTATAAACCTTCTTCCATATGGCCTTCCCCAATCAGTTTTCCTGACTAGTGATCCTGTACTCGACGACGAATAGAAGAAAATAAAATATTAAACCCATGGTCAGATAATTGAGAGACAGATAAAAGATTTAGGTTTAACTTGAGAATATATCTAATTTTTGAAATAAAAAACCTTTTGAAATATTTTCAAAATTTTATATTCTCTTTATCTCAAGGGATGTCCCATCAGTAGTAAAAACATTTGACCCGCTTGAGTTATGACATTCGAATAAGATATCATTATTTGGTGTCATATGAAATGAGAAACCTGAGTTAAGAAGCCAAAGAGTCTTATCGGGGTCAGAGATATCAACAGAAGAGACTACGACATTCGTTGATAAAGCTTCTTTGAGTAAAGGTTGGAGAGCTTCTACAAGTTGAGTCAAAGACATGCTCCCAATATTTGATTCTTGTATAGCTTTGATCTCACTTGACTCTTGTGTAACTGATGCTACCTTTTTCTCATAAGGCCTCTTTAATTTAGGATAATATGTCTTGACATGTCTCGATTCATAACAATAATAACAAATAAAATTTTTCCTCTTAAATTCATTGCCTTGTTTTCCATAGTTGTCATTGTTTGGTCTCCCATAATGTGGTGGTTTGTAAGCATGGACATGGTTTTCCGGCCTAGACATGGCTAAGACCGAATTATCTTCTTTAGATGTCTTCATTTTTAGTCTATTTTCTCTATACCTAGCTCTTTAATAAAGGAAACATTTTTTCTATGAAAAAAAATGATTTGGTAGACTCAAACTTCAGTCTTAGACTATTGATGAATTGATAGAAATGCTCTGCATCAATTTGTCTTTTACGGAGTTGTATGTTTTCGGGACAATGCCATTGTAGCTCAAGAAGCGCCAACTAATTCCAAAGGTCGGACAACTCACTAAAGTATTCTCTGATACTTTTTCCCCCTTGAGTCATAGTGCGTATTTTGTCTTGTAAATTACAAATGTAAGCAATATCTTTAATAGAATACATTCTCTTGAAATAGTTTCATACTTTATTTGCATGTTCAAACTTAGATAGACTCGAACACTTCTTAATGTTAACACTATTAATGAGCCAAGACATAATCTTGACATGCCCCATTCTCTATTCTTTTTCATTTTTTCTCATACATAGCTATAGCCTTGGGTTTTTTTTACCTTCGTAAGAGGTACTTCTATGAATTAGTTTGGGTTCCGAATCTGACCTATCCACTAATCCCCACAACCCTTTCCCTCATATGAAGTGTTTCATGATTAAAGCTTATGTTACAAAGTTTGTGTCATTGAGCTTGATGTGTTTTAGGGTGACATTATTATTGTCATCCTTGTTTATAAGGGTTAGGAGGAAGAATATAAGAAAGAGAAGATAAAGACAAAGAGGAGATAGTCAAGAAGATCACGAGCACTCCACCGCCAAGAGAGTACCTTCGATGAAAAACACGAACACACGAGCACTCCACCACCAAGAAGGCACAACAATCTCACAAGCACTTAAGCGAATTTTGCAAAAGAGACTTTATCTCTTCAAAATCTTGAGTGACATGCTTCATAATGCACCGAAAAATCAGCTTGATCTCCAAGCTATGATACCGTGAAAGAAAACAAGGTCCTCCAAAGATATTCACCAAAACAACAAAGTGGACAGTTAAAGAGTTCCACCAAAGTACTAAAAGAATATTCACAAGCCATAAAATGTGCTCACACACATATACCCACTAAAAATGCAAACACAAAGAATAAAAATAATATTTTATTGATCAAGACTATGCAAGAAGCATACATTGTAGTGGGACTTTGCCCCATATTTATACACAAAGAGAAAGGGGCTTCATAGAGAGTCGTTGGGGGTCCCAACGATACATAATTATTGAACTAAACATCATAGGTTGAAGCATGATTTTCTCGATATGACCACTTGAAACCCTTCTTATCTGTCACAATCACATGATCCAAAACTCATTTCTACTAAACAAACTTTGTAAATCAAATCCATAAGGTATGATCTAAAAAATATGAAAAGAAGGTGATTTATACTTAATAATTGTGTGCCTTCAATAACACTAAATATTATCTTTATGTTTTTTATTCATGTTTTGTACTTTTTTTTAGTTTTTAATTTTTTTCTTGATCTTTTTATGCTTATAGTTTTTTGAATTTTTTTAACTGAACAAGAAATTTTTTCTTACATTCACGCAGTATCAAGATTTATGACATTGGTTTGAGTGCACCCACTTGTCTAAGAATATTTGATAGCATCCAAGTGCTCCACAATTGGGTTTGGAATTGTACTTGGGTCAAATGTGAATGGTAGGTCAAATAAGCAGGCTGGTTTCAAGGTTTTTTTGAGGGCCAATATGGATCTAAAATAGACTTAGGAGGATAAATAATAGGTTTGGGTAAGATTCCAAGTCAAACAAATTGGATTTTGAGAGGAAACTATGTTTTGGGACCGTATAAGTGGGTTGGAATAATGGTTGTGGTTGAATTGGATCAAATGGGGAGTTGTTGGGTCAGAACAAGGTCCCCACCCACTGAATTCTAATTTGAAACCACAAAACTGGCTTGAATATGTGGGTTTGGGGCTTGAACCGAGTCTCTAATCCCTGAATATGTGCTTATCTCTTTCATGGATCCTTCCTTGAACTTTGCAAGAGGGCGGTGATCGAGGAAAGCAAGGATACTAAGTCTGGTACAGTAAACAAGAGGATCGTTCTTGAACACCATAAATTTGATAACCTAGCAAGAAACCTAATTACTTATAACAACAATAATTAATGAAAAATAAGAGAAATTGCAAAAAAAAAACTAAAATTCACTCAATAAAGCATTTATCAAGCTCTCTTTCTATCTGTCTACAATGAATATTTATAATGAAGAGAGAAAAACCCTAAAAATCCTAATCCTACTATGGTTCTGAGATAGATTCAAAATTCAACTAAGATCTGAATAATACCCCAAAACTAACATCCAACTAGAATAATTAAAGAAAAATACAAATAATTAACATGGATCCGAATGGACCCATCAACTTGGTAGTGTCTTGCACTCGCTCCTGCATAAAAAATAGATTTTCTAAGTTTTTCATGCACTCTTGCATGCACATTGATTTAAAACCCTATAATCTAGTATTCTTGGATTTTCAAGTATTGGTTAGAAAAACTCTAAAAAGAAAAGTATATATATGGGATAATATCAATGTCACAGGGACTCTTCAACTAGGTGCCACACTCGCACCCGCACCCGCACCCAATGGGGTCAACCTGACCCTGGGTGTAGTCAACACACTGAGGGTCATTTATGTCCAACTTTTGGACTTTATATATATATATATATATATATATATATATATATATATATATATATATATATATATATATATATATATATATATAATTTTTTATATTTTTGCTGCACCCGCACCCATGTGACATAGGATAAGATTGATAATGATGATGGACACCAATCATTTTAGAGCCTCTCACTGATCAGAAACGGTTGCATGCTCTCGTCCAAGCCCGATGGTAAATGGCTGGGTTGGCATTGACCAAACCATTTTCTACAATACATAGACCATTTTCTACCGTACATAGTCAGAAAATGGCTAAGCATCTAAAAAAGAAAAAGACGTTTGGTCATGCATGTCGATGCTAACTCGGTCATTTTCTGATCAATATATGGCCAAAAAAATGGCTAGGCTTGATTATAAGAAGAAATTATGTAAACTAGGAGGGCTCGACGATAAACTCTATCCAACTATGAATATATCTAGAAAAAGCTAGGAATATGAGAAATAACTAAAATATATAATAATTTAACCAAAAACAGAAAATAAATCAGGAAAATAACAACTCTAAAATTTAACTTCAATCTGAACTCTGATCTTGACTGTCCAATCTCTTAGGCCTTCCTTATATTTATAAGGAAGAACTTTAATCCTAATAGACTCTATAAACGACTAATCTTCTAAAAGATAATATTCATCCTAATCTAATAAAACCTGGATATTGAATTCAGTAGATAATCCCATGTCTATTATAAATGAACCACATGCTAAAATAATCCAAAGATTTAGGTGATAAAATCCAATAAATTAGATCCAAATGGATCTTTATAGACCCGGGTCTTCGGCTCCACCACTACAAGGATGAGGGTCAATAGCGATAACTTTTTTTCAGCGTGAAAAAATCTCGCTGCTATTGATCAAGCAATAACAACTAGATTTTTGTCTCCGCTATTAGCTTCATCAATAACGAGCCATGAATCTTACTGCTATTACTCTACTATGACGATGAATCTCACCACTATTAGCTTCATCAATAACGATGAGCTAGATATCTCTTAGAATGCTTTTCTCCTGTGCACATCTCGTCGTGAAAGGCATATATGGTGCTAATTGTTTTTCAATGCCCAAAAGGTAGATAGGTACAAATCGATTTGTTTCAGTATAAAAATAAGTGTTATTTAGCATAAACAATACAACTAGTTGTAAGATTTAGCATTCAGATTTACAAATCGATTTGTTTACATAACGAAACCTTAGATGAAACTCACTGAAACACTATGAGTTTTGGTAATCTTATAGTAGAGGAGAAACACCCAGAAAGTAGATGCAACCGATGGTGACAATGATGCTCCTACTGTGTAGATGATGATAAAGGTTGCTCCAATGATAGCATACGCCGACAAAG
The DNA here is from genome assembly GCF_984573655.1 of Nuphar pumila. NCBI lineage: Eukaryota > Viridiplantae > Streptophyta > Magnoliopsida > Nymphaeales > Nymphaeaceae > Nuphar > Nuphar pumila. The sequence continues at coordinate 88,654,254 of NC_143262.1, forward strand.
GGTGCTCCTGCGACAACAGATGACGATAAAGAGTACGTCGTAAGAAGAAGCTCCTGTTACAGCAGATGGTGCAAACGTTAACTGCTTAAGACAAAAACAGAATGTTTGGACTTTGATGAGTTAACATCATCCTCCCTTTTCTGGATGAAAGACATTTTTGTCCTTTTCTCCAACCGGCATTTCACTTTTCTAAATGGAGGGCATTTTTGTCTTTTTCTCAAACCATCGTTTAATGACAAGAATGGCGGAAAAAGGTATTTAAGTCTTTACAACCACACCAGACTCCGATGCTAAGTGATGTCGACACACACAGGGATACGAGCCCCACGTGCTTATATACGTGACGCTCATTCGGACCCCAAACACACGCACCTGCATCTTCGGGTGGGTGGGTGGGGGCGGGGGGGGGGGGGGGGGGAGGGGGAGATATAACCTTCTTCTAATAATAGGGGGAGACCGGTGAGGGGTGATGGAGCCCACTACCACCCTTGATGTTAAAGGCAGTTGGGGTGGGGTTCCCCGGTGGCCTGACCCATTCGACGTCAAGTCGTTAGACGACATCCAGCCGATGGGAGTTCCCTCCCTCGCCCACCTGTGATGAGAAAAGGAAGACAAAGGGCGGTGAACCGCAGCCCACCGCCAGTGGTTTAGGCCTTCGCCAGCCAACCCCATACGGTGGGAGGTCGAAGCAGGTTATATGTTCCCCCTCCCCCCCCCCCCCCCCCCCCCCGAAGAGGGTAGGTAACTACATCTTGTGTTCGGGGGTCCTAATGAGCACCACGTATGTAAGCATGTGTGGCTCGTATCCCCATGTTTGTCAGCATCACTTAGCATTGGAGTTTGATGCGATTGCAAAGACTTAAGTACCCTTTCCTCCATTAGTGCCAAAAAAAATGATGATTCTAGAAAAGGAGTGGTTGTAAATACTTAAGTACCCCGAGGATGGTTATTTAAATTATCCGAGAAAGGAATCCCCCTGGAGAAGGCCATGAACACCAACCATCTCACTCACTTTCCCTTCTCTTTCTGCTTCTGTGCACATCCAGCAGATGATCCTACATTGCTCCATTAAGTACCGACTGACCTGCACAATGACTGTAGCATCGTTCAACTTGATGAATTGTGGAGCTTGATTCAGAGTTAAGCCGCTGCATTCAATTTTTTGAGGCCTTATATAAATTTTTTCTTTTCTTTTCCTCTTGTAACTATCGAAAAAGAGCAATAAAGTGTATTGTTTAATCATGGTGCTCATGTTTCCTTCGGTTGTTTTTTGCTCGAGGTTTTCGTAACAACCTTTCCTATAATTTTTTTGTTTTTTTTTCGCTTTGCGATTTTCGTAAATCGCTACTCGATTTGCCATTTTTTTTGCTGCGCAATTTTCATAAATCGCTACTCGATTTTGCAATTTGCCATTTTTTTCGCTACGTGATTTTCGTAAATCGCTACTTGATATAGCGATTTATGAAAATCACATAGTGATTTGCCATTTTTTTTGCTACGTGATTTTCGTAAATAAAAAAAATAACAACTTTAAGATTTAATTTCAATATGAACTTTGAGCTTGATTGTTCAATCTCTTAGGCTTTTCCGAAAAATTATAATCTTTTAAAAGATAAAATTCATCATAATCTAAAAAAATCAAAATATTATATTCAATACATAATTCAATATCTATTACCAATGAATAAAATACTTCAAATATCCAAATAATAAAATCTAAAATATAAATTAGATTTAAATAGATTCTTATAGACTCGGGTCTTTGGCTCCGCTCCTGCATCATTCCTCCCAGTTAGAAAAGACTTTTCCCAAGTTTTGATCCCACTTACGCTTCTTCCAATCTTGCTCAACCGAGTAGGTTAAGGACCCGCAATACGAAACTAAATATCAATACAGCAAAATGAGTAGCCGGAATGCGTCCGAAAGCTCAAAATATTTTGTTCAAACCAACAATAGTCTTCTGGATTTTCTGTCAATGACTAACCAGAAAAATGACCAACATGGTATCACCAAAGTTTTTTTTTTTTAAAGGCAAGCTGGTGTTAGTTATACCCTTATCAGTTATACAACAATACCACTGGGATTTGAACTTGCAACATCCTAACAAAAGGTGACACACACTAACTGCTCCTACCAGACAAACGGAGCCCCTGTTGGTGGTATCGTCAAAGTTGGGTGGTACCACATTAGCTATATTTTGGCTGGTCATTGGTGGAAAACGATTGGAATCCCTCACACGAACCAGGTTTTTTAAGAAAATTTAATTTATTTGTAAATGAGCCAGCTTGAGTTTGGCTCGTTTATCTTGGGCTCGCCATGAGCTGGAGCTTGCCTCGCTCACCAAAATAAATGAGCAAAGCTTGAACACTCTCTGTTCGGTTCGTTCGGCTCGTTTGCCATCCCTAAACAGGGTTGAGAATTGTGATGCAAATCACGTCATATGGCATATAATGGGCCTTATCATGTGCAATCATGACCATTGATGCCCACATTTAGATCATGATAGGTGGCTCTTCACCACTTAAATTTTTTAAGAAAGCAATTACTTGGCTAGACGAGGCGCCATCTAGAGTTGGTTATCAACATTTAGGATTGGTGTAGGCCTATCATACACCATATGACCCAACCTGTTTTCGCGAATGAATCCGATTTGAACCGTCTTTAGGAATCAGGATATTAAACCTACATTGACATATTTTTTGTGGACCGATTGGTTGGATCAGGTCCAAAATCTAAATCTCTGCCAGAGAATGACTTAATTCTTAACAAAATGTACTCAATTCAACCAGGAGTTGAACTCAGTTGCAGCCAAACTCGTTTGGTATGCCAACCAATTCAAACCCAGTCCAAACCCCACTCCTTTATGCACATAGTCCCAATGTTGTTAAAAATTGGTTCACTAGGTGAATCAATTTCTTAAAAAAAAATGTCAAAGCAGCCAATGGGGGCTCCGCTTGTCTGGTAAGAGCAGTTAGTGCACGTTACCTTCTATTGGAAGGTTGCAAGTTCAAATCCCAATGATATCATTGTATAACTGGTAGGGGTCTGCCTAACCCTAGCTTGCCTTTCAAAAAGAAAAAATTGCACCTCTACAACAACTTAGCAAACCACCCACCTCAACCACACTTTTGTTTGGTTTGTTTGTTTTTTCCATATTGTTAAATCTAACCTCATTATATACGATATGCATGCTCCATTTAGTAGGAACCAACTTTTGAATCACCGAATCCGATGTTCATACATGTTTTTTTTTTTGCCATAAAAAAAATGTACTTACAAATACACCAAATTTTATCATCTTCAAAAACATATTTTCTCATTGAAAAAATATGAAATGATTGTTGATTATGCTGAACGTATCTACGATATTAGATTGAGTTGAAACAACTTGCATCGGGAGATCCCAACTAGATTGTAAGTATAATTGGTTGCAGCAAATATATATCTTAAGTTGGGTTTGGCTGGATTTTGCTAAACCCAATTTTGTATCAGGTCCAAATGATACATTCGAACCAGAACTGATATGAATAGGGTCTTGGATATATATATTATAACATGATCACATGTGATTTGGGTTTATGTTATAGCTGGTTGTTTAAAAGCAAATCGAGCATAATTAGCCCTCAATTCAAGTAGTCTGAACTTAGACCTAAACCCCAATAATACTAATTGGATTTAGGCTTAGTATAACGTTTATCCAGTGCCCAAATGGGTTAATGGGTCGAGGAGAGCGATCCATTGAACCAATCACCCTCAAAAGGGCCAGACTTGACTTGAACCTAGGGATGTCAAAGGATTGGATATTATCTGACATCTGGCCTGAATCTGAATCCCATTAGTCAGATTTGGATCATCCAATAGCCAAAATTGGGTCCAATTAGCAATTGAATCTGAACTGGCATTGAGTTTTGCATCTGAATGAGTCCAAATCCAACTAAGATCCAAATATGACTAAATCCCATGTAAATATCTGATTTTAACCTAATCAATATCCAGAATCAGTTTTAGCTGACCCATATGTCTCCAAATCAAAATCCAAATCTGATTAGTTCAGATCTGCTTAGGTTGGACTAGGTATTCTTAGAATCCAAATCGAGTCTGACCTGTTTACGTCCCTACTTGAACCAGCACTAGCGCAATAAAACTGCACCAGACACAAACCCAGCAAGGGAGGGGGGCGGGTCACTGATTGGGTCAGGCCTGGCCGCAAGGATTTGAGCCGGGTAGGGATGTAAACCGTCAGGATTCGGATAGGATGTGTCCAATACCATATTGGATTAATTGGTGGGGAGTGTAAAAATAAAATTTCTCTTGGTAGGAAACATTCCTCCACTAAAATTTTTATAGGAATGTTTTCTATAAAAAAGTGTACTTTTTAAAAAAAGTCTCATTGAAAAAGTCTCTCTCGTTTGGAAGGGTACGGAATTTTCATTTTGCATCACTTTTCCTACATCTTTCTTGCTTCCAAACATGCCTTAAGTGTTTTCCTTTTGTGGGATACATGTTTTTCATGTTTGATAAAGTTTTTCTTTGTTAAAATGTTTTTCAATCATTTTCTAATTAGTTTTTTGTTTCCCGTTTCACATGCACTTGAAAAACGTAGTTTCTCATTTTGGCTTCCCAATAGGTTTTTTATTTATGTTTCTATTTCTGACAATCTTGGTTTAACTCAATATTACCACATAACTATCAAAACTTTGGATGATGTTATTTCTATCCAAAAATATGATATTTTGAGTTATAAAATTTGAGTGCATTGTGGACCGTTGATTTTTTAACCATTAAAAAACCAGCTTTAACTATCACAACATATGATTCAACACTCATTTCCCACTAAACAATCATTGTAGATCGTAAGATTTAATTTACAAAAAAAATCCTAAACCTGATTTTCAACTCAACAGTTCTACATAACTTAGTGCCCTCGATAGCACCAAATATTAACCCAAAACAAAATTAAGGCTAAAGTTAAAAGCTGTCCTATTTCCATGAAAACTTCCCTCTTATTTGTGTTTATTTACAACACTACCCCTCCGACGGGCCATGAGCTCGCTCTCCCGGCCACGATATAAAGCGAGAACGTTCACTGGTTCTGTCTTTTCTCAAAGAGGTTTTTTCTTCCGACACTTCTTGTGTGAATTCGAAGAGGTAAGAGCGAAGACGTGGATAGCGCTCGGAGAGCGAGGCGATGGTCTGTATCTTCTCCCACCTCGCTTCCTATTGTTTTCCCTTTCACTTCTCTCTCGTGCAAACCCTAATTTCTCCATCTCTCTCTCGCGCTCTCTCTCTTTCTCTTGATTCTTCGATTTTTTTGCGCTTAGAACTAGAGAGATCTGATAATTTAGGACTCTTAATGTGGATTTAGTGCGATTTTGGTATTTTCATGGAGATTTCACTGTGGATTGATTCTCGTAGAGTCTAGATGAAATATTGGGTTTTAAATGATGTGATGAATTGGACTTTTTTTCTGTCGATTAGAGGTTTTAGTTCCAGATGAATCGAGTTTTGCGGTTTTATTTCTAGTTGATTATTACGTACTTTTGGTGTTTTCTCTTGGATTGGTATACGTGAAAATTCGAAGAGGAAGATATGTTGATTTATATAAATGAAGATCTTGTGTGAGTAGTTTGCATGAATAGTCTGGAACCCTTCCTTTTCTTTTATTGGTTTTTGTTGTCTGCATCGGTGGGTGAGTTTCTGGGGCGAGGGAAGTTCAGACTATGGTATCTATGCTCTTAGGTGAAAAAGGCTGCAAATGAAATTAGGGGAATCGTTTTCTGTTGATATCTGACGAATGCAAGCAGCTTCGTAGCAAAATATTGTGGGGGCAGGGGAAGTACAGACTATGGTATCTCGGCTTTTAGGTGAAAGAGATTGCAAAAGAATTTAAGAGAACCAATTTCTGTTAATGTTTGACGTACAAAAGCGGGTCCTTAGATTTTTGAATGTGAAATAATTCGAGGGTCATTTTTGAGGTCTGGGTCTTTAGATACCATAGAGACTGTATATTGTGTTTCAATGGAAAGATCTCTGCTATCAAAGTCATTCTTTTTTAGCACTGAAGAATTTCCTTTTTATTTTCTCCCTCTCCGTGGGTGTGAAGTTTGTGCTGTTGTTGTTTTCCAAGAAAACCTGTTATTGATATTTGTGAGAAAACCCAATTTTAACATATGTTCACTCTATTCTTGATGACAATATGGTTTTGATTAGATCGTCAAATATGAATTCTCAGCACTGAAAAATTTCCATTTTTGTCTCTATGGAATTGAGGAAACATGTGCTTGATGATCCCTGAGAAAAGTCAAGACTCTGATATGTCACTTCTGATGGCAGTGTGACTTTGATTAGTTAGTCAGTTATAGGGATGCACACGAGCCGAGTTGGAGCCGAGCCTGGGCTGTTCGAACTTGGCTCGGTTCAAAATGTTTCTGTACAAGCTCGGCTCGAGCTCGGAGTCGAGCTTGAATGGAATTGTCCAGACTCGGCTTGAGCCGAGAGCTCGAGCCGAGCCGAACCGAGCTTCAAGGCATTCCAAAAAAATCATCTTTTAAAAATTTTGGAGAAGGTGGGATTCTAACCCTAACCTCTCTCAAGGTTTCACAAGTGACCCACCACTAAGCCAAAGATTATATTTTGTTCTTTTTTGGGAAGCGTGCTTCCCATAAATGGGAAGCGCGCTTCCCTCTTTTTTTCATTTTTATTTATTTATTATTTATTTGTTATTTATTTTTCTTCTTTTTTCGCTTCCGGTTCGCTTCCTAGGTCGCTTCAGAGACGGTTTGTGATTCGCTTCTAAGTCATCCCACGCTTCCCGCTTCCTAAAATTTTGAAAGTGCCTCGCTTCCCGCATCCTCGACTAGCAACCATGGGTGTAACATTATAAAACAAGGTGGATTTTATCCATCCTTTTGTTATGTCAAGTTCCTGGCTTCAAGTATGTTTCATTTCTAGTGTTCTGCTTTGGCGTTATGCTACTTGTAAATTGTTTTGAGCTAATCTGTGAAAATTTTGATGAATTATTGTACTGTGAAATCAAGCATGAACTAAGATATGCCAATTTTGTACTCTTATATTTTTTTTTCTGTGTGAGAGATTGCTAAAAGTTTGATACAACAGTGAAAATTTTTCTTCACAGTGGTTGCTTGTCAAATGCCACTATCATTGAAGGTGGAGCTTGGTGATTCTTTTCTTTTGTGGGCATTGGTGTATTGTAACATTCAAGAACAGTATGAGTGGTCCTCCTAAAAGACCACATGATGATGGAAGCCATTCCACATTTACCATGAAACGGACACTTGAAGATACCACTGCATTTTCAAATCCTAGTGGCAAATCAACTCAATCTGTTATAAATGACTATCATCCACCATTTGAACCTGGGCTAGATGGGAGATTGGCAAAAGGCTCACGGTCTGAGTCTCGTGATGTTGATAAAAGATTTGGTGTTCTTCCCATTTATCGAGTACCTTCTTCCGATCCTACATTGGAACATTCAACCAGTACTGATGCTAGGCTGGACACAAGGGAATTAAAGGATAACAGAGACTCCAGGTCTGAAGTTAGAGATGCAAAGGTAGAAGGTAGGGAGCTGTATGGGGAACCAAGGTTAGATCCCCAGTTGTTAAAAGCTGAAAAGGATACATGGTTAGAGAATAGAGGAGATGACAAGGATCTCAAATCTGAGAGAGAACCTATAACAAATTTTAAATATGAAACTAAGATGGAAAAGGATGCATATGTGGGAGGAAGTACACACTTGAGCTGGAAAGATATGAAAGATCATCATCGAAGAAGATACCCAGAACCATCATTTGATAATTATGAAACTTGGCGAGTTTCACGGAATATGTTGCATGGACCAGAAGAAATTACTAAAGGTAACACAACAAATGAAGATAAGGAGTATTTTGAAACTCGAGAGGCTGTGGGGGAGAACAAGGTTGACTGGAAGTGTGAAGAGAAGTTCAGGGATAAGGAACGAAAAAGGAAAGATGAGAAACCTAGGGATTGGGTAGAGCGGGACAAGGAGAAGAGTGATCGCCGTAAAGATCTGCTGCATGCTAGTAATAATAATGAGCGCAGAGAATCTACAAGACTGGAAAGAGAGCTTGAGAGGTCTGAGAGGGAAGGTGTGGATGGTGGAAAAGACAAGGAAAGGCTTAAAGACAAGGAAAAGGATCATATAAAGAAAGAAGTGCAAGATAATAATGAAAAAGAGAGCTTGCAGAATGATAAGGAACATGCGGAGGGAGCTGTTAAGGTGACCGAACAAGACACTGCAGCTTTTGAACCAAAGCGATCGAAAGAATTTGATATATGGAAGGCTGGTGAAAGGGATTCCAAAGACAGGATGAGGGAAAGAGATCAAGATACTGAAGGAGATAGGCAAGAAAAGCGTGGCAGGTCTTGTGAGAAGGAATCAGATGATGGATTTGCTGGGGATGGGGCTACAGAAAGGGAGAGGGAATCATTTGGTTATGGGGTTCAACAACGTAGGAGAATGCTTCGGCCAAGAGCAAATCTTCAAGCAGCAAGTAGGGATTCTCGGATGCGGTCTCGTCCAAGGGATAATGAAGGGTACTCATCTTCATTTTTTTATGATTCACATCCTAAATATTGTCCATTAGTTGTATTTGAGCATCTTTTACTGGTCTTCTCAAAATCTAAAAGTTTAATCTGTTTTCTTTGTTGTTTTGCATATGTTGAACACACTTCTCAAAACCTACAAGAGTGATATGGTACTTATGTCATTGAATTGTCAATACATTTGATATTGTTAAATGGTAGACACTGCAATGCCATTATTTGTGTAATCATTGCTTCACGATACAAGCCAATTATTGTTTGCTGGGATGAAGGGGAATCTTGTCCAGGGAAAGGTACTTCTAAAGAAATTTATTGCACTGATTACTTGCATATTACTTGCAAATTTTGGGAAAAGAAGAACACCTTATGAAAAGGTTAAACATATAGGCCGTTGTTGAATAATCGTTGGACTTTGCCATAATTTTGATTGTTTGTCTGACCTGTACATTTAAGTGATCTTTGACCATGTTATGTACACTTTCTTTTTAGCAAACATGGTGCTCAGAACTTTCTGATATTGCTTTTATAGCTTAGATGTCTACTCCAAGAATGCCAATTACTTGCTATGGTCTTTTGCTTTGCTGAATTTGGATTCATTAATGTCATTTAAGCTAAATCTGTGCCAATGCCATGTTAAATATATAGCCCGATGGATGGGAATTTATGGTTTGATTGCGATGTCATAGCCTCGTTTTTTGATGGATTTCCCTTTTTGGGTGCTTTCTACTTATCTTATCAATGATATCTGTTCTTATTTTTCTAAATACAGCTATATATCTTAATAAGATGAACATGGTTATCATGTTTAATTTAGCTACTGCATCTTCTGATTAGGACCTCAAAATTTAAAGGATCTAATGTTGCATCAGATGCAAATTTAGTTCTTAATACAACAACAACAACTACGCCTTCATCCCAAAACAATTGGGGTCGGCGATATGAACCAACAAAGAAAATCATTCTGGGTCTTCCACATGAATCCTTCTCCTCCATTCATTTCTATCCAATGCCATGTCCTCGGTGAGGTTCAAAGCATTTATATCCTTTCATATCACCTCCATCCATGTCTTCTTAGGCCTACCCCGACCTCTTTTAACTAATATATTTTCCCATTTCTCCATCCTTCTAACTGGAGCATCATTAGGCCTTCGTCGAATATGTCCAAACCACTGTAAACGATTCTCTCTCATCTTATTTTCAATGGGTGCAACGCCTACCTTCTTACGTATCTCCTCGTTCCGAATCTTTATCTTTTATTGTATTTCCACACATCCATCTCAGCATACGCATCTCAACTACACTCATTTTTTGAATATGATGTCTTTTGGCAGCCCAACATTCCGTACTATATAGTAAAGCGGGCCTAATAGTCGTCCTATAAAACTTTCCCTTCAGCCGCAATGGCATTCTACGATCGTACAACACTCCAGTTGCACTCTTCCATTTCATCCACCCAACCTTTATCCTATGATTTACATCTCCATCAATTTCTCCATACTTTTGAATGATAGATCCCAAATATTTGAAATAATCATCCACCGGTATTTCTTTCTCACCAATCTTCACTACACTCCCATCACTACTTCGTTGCTTACTAAATCGACATTCCATGTATTCTGTCTTACTCTTACTCAACTTAAAACCTCTTGCTTCCAATGTCTGTCTCCATAATTCTAACTTAGCATTAACCCCAGCTCTAGTCTCATCAATCAAAACAATATCATCAGCAAACAACATACACCACGGCACATTTTCTTGAATTGATCTCGTAAGCTCATCCATCACTATAGCAAATAGGAAAAGGCTTAAAGCAGATCCTTGATGTAACCCAACCATTATAGGAAAATTGGTTGTCACCCCTCCACAAGTGCGGACATTGGTTACTACTCCTTCATACATATCTTTAATTATACTAATGTACTTGAGAGAAACACCTTTCTTCATCATTGTCCACCAGAGAAAACGTTCCTAGGTACTCTATTGTAAGCCTTCTCCAAATCAATAAAAACCATATGCAAATCTTTGTTCCTCTCTTTATTTCTCTCAATAAGTTGTCTAAGAAGATGTATAGCTTCCATAGTTGATTTTCCAGGCATAAAACCAAATTGATTCTCTGATATCATGACAACCTTCCTCAACCTCGACTCAATCACCCTATTCCAAAGTTTCATAGTATGACTCATGAATTTTATACCACGATAGTTTGTGCAATCTTGTATATCACCCTTATTCTTATATAGAGGCACCAAAGTACTCTTCCTCCACTCATTAGGCATCTTATTTGTCCGCCAAATCTTGTTAAAAAGATTTGTCAACCATTCTAAACCTTTCTCTCCCAAGCATTTCCAAGTCTCGATAGGTATACCATCTGGGCCAACTGCCCTTCTTGATTTCATTTTCTTCAAAGCCTCTGCAATTTCTTTCTTTTGAATCTTGCGCATGAAGTCACGATTCATCTCATGAAAGGAATGGAAAAGTCTCCAAGATCCTGAGCATGACTTTCATTAAATAGCTTATCAAAATAATCTTTCCATCTCTCCTTAGTTCTCAATGTATGAAAATAAACCGTTTGATGTCTACTTTCCGCCGTTAAACCCCTGGTATTTTGTCTAGGTCAAGTTTGCATCCTTGTACTATGCTTGAACAGAACTTGTTTCATAGCAAAAACACATTCGTTTTCTGCATTCAGCATTAACGAAAACATATTTCCTTCTAATGTTCAATAGAACCTTCCACATCCTGTTAAGGTTTTAGTTTATGGTTGCTATAGGATAATGATTGTGTACATGCAGCATGTGTTAATATTTTGAATTGATTGTTAGTGTGTCATGGATAATTGAGGAATTTATTACTTCGTTACCCTGTGATTGCTTTTTCCAGTTTGTGTAGTTATGCTTATTTTACATTTTTCAAACTAACAAATTCTCTTTTTGTGTATTTGCAGATCTCAAGGTTAGCAAAGATCTTCCTCTTAACTATTTTGATAGATGATGATACTTATTGCAAATTGGGATATCTGCAGCATCCTGCTGGTTGAAAGCTTTCTCTGGTCAAAATTATGCCTGCATTTCTGCCCAGATTCAGAATATTCACTTTTTTGCCGTTTTTATTTTTTTACTTTTAATTCTTCTGTTGGATCCGGTCCTTTTTTTAATTTCCTTTTTAAACTTTTAACTCTTACTGAGGGATTATTTTGTACCGTTGGGCAAGTTTTTTCTGAATGGGTTCTCTAACCAATTAATTTTCATCCTGTTGGTTTTCATATCTTGACGCCTATGAGGCAGATGTGTTTTATGAGAAGGTCCTTCATTCACTATTTTGAATACTTATTTTAATCTTTTAGTGCCTATTCCTACAGAATTGTCTGTCAGCTGTGAAAATAGATTTTTCATAAGCTTTCGGTAACTTTAATTGCGTTATTTTCCCAACTTTTGCATGGAACTGAACTCAAAGACTCGAACCTAGAAAACTTTCACAGGGAAAATTTTCTCATAGTTTTCAAACGTGCCTTTGATTTTAAAAGCTTCTTTCCACTGTTATATAGAAATCATTACATAATAATCTCCAAATGTCACATATAACAATCTGCGGGCCTGCGGCCTTTTCTTCTGTTCCCCACAACTCTTTTTGTGATTTTAAAAAAAAATTAACAACTTGATGGTTAAACTTGGGCCGCACTATTTTGTGGTCGGTACTATGGCTTGACTTCTTTTGGGACTCCACCATCTTGTGTACAGAAAATATTTTCATAACATCCTCTAAAATTGACCTATAAATCATTCCATTGCTGAATGTGGTATTTGTTATTAGTTGGTCAGCGGTGAGGGTGTCGTTCTTCTGCATGTGCACTCACTTCACAACATCATATTTTCGTGGTTGATAGCCCGCTTGCGGCCATGTGTGATTCTTATGATCTTTATCTGCTTCATATTTGGTTGTGAAGCCACCTGGTCATCGTCTTGCTGAGTTCACCCTTTGGATGATCTCTTCTAGTTTGTCATTTTAATGTATGTCATAGTATGCCGCAAACCTCACTCAGTTGTCTTTGTTTAAAATTAGTAAACTTCTTTCTTGACATATGATGTTGAATCTTCATTTGATATCAATTCCAGGAAAATCTGAATTGTCAACTGTAGTGTATAAAGTTGGTGAATGTATGCAAGAGCTTGTAAAATTGTGGAAGGATTTTGAAGGGTCTCAGAGTGGCAAAAATGAAGTGTCTCAGAATGGGAAAAATGACGAAGGTACTCATAGTGAAGGTCCAACTCTAGAAATCAGAATACCAGCTGAATATGTTACTGCAACAAATCGACAGGTATGTGCACAAGAAATTTGTGAGAAGTATTTTGTATGTTTTTTCTTACCAGTTGAGGCTTCATGATCAGTTTAGAGCCTGTTTATGCTGGAAGTTTTGGGTCACTTCTTTGAACAAGTTCCTTGTCAAACTGGTTAAGCTTATGAAATAAATGATTAATAGACCAGTAATATTAGGAAGCTGTAACTGAACTTTCATCACTTATATCTCACAATGAATACCACAATTTTTTTTCCATTTTATATGTGAGGTTGCGAATGCGGGTCTCTTTTTTTCCTTTCTAGCCATTTTAAAGAAGATGAAGAGAATTGAAAAAATAAAGTGTCAAAGTGGAAAGAAACTAAATATAATCAAACATACCAGCATAGTGCTATTATATGTAATATAAACTTAGATAACATAAACATATAGCTTTTTATATAGTAAATTGTGTTTAACATTGTTTTTTGCCAATTGCTGACATCCACTTCCTAATTGACACTTTGTGTTAATTGCTTATAGCAAGTTTGTCTTGTAAACATGCCATTCATAGGCAGGAGAGCATTCGTTGCTAGGCTTACTTGCCTCAAAGCGCCATATGTTTGTCCCTTGGGATAAGTAGGCCCTGATTGTTGGTGCCTCAGCTGCATTTGATGTGTCTTTAGTCACAATCAAGGGTCTAGTCACTAGTGTTGGCACTTGAACTGCAATGATGGAGGCAGCGCCATATGGAATCTGTCAGTTGTATGGACGTGCAAGTTATCTGTTAATGCAAGTGCAAAGTATAATACAAAATCCAATATATGATTATTTCAACAGAAATCTGTTGGAGCAGATAGCAAATTTATCCCTTGATGTAATATGTGGAGATGTTTAAATGGTTTTTGGTTCCACCTGTAGTCATAAACTCATAACTATTACCTTGCAATTGAATAAGGTAATGTTAGATATCATGGTATTTTCATGGTCTATCTTATTTTTTGTTAGCTTATGCTATTCAGATATGGCTTTTTCTTATTATGTTCTTTCTACACATTTTGCTACTTTATATATTTTTCTGATATTATTTCAAAAGGATTTACTAAAGTGAAATCTATTTTTATTATTTTAGATTTTAGCTTTTTCCCCAAATAATGCAGATAGCTTCCTGAATCATATAAAAAATCTATAATATCCCAGGAAATTGCCTCTCCAAGATATTGTTAGGATAGGTATTTGGTGACTGTGGTACCACCTAATTTATTTTTCTTAGCAGGCCTAAATTAAGTGTATCTCTAGGTATTTTTGTTTCTGCATTTTCTTGTTTTGATAAAATTGGGTATATTTTAGGTCTTCATGTCTTCCGTCACTTTATTATTAGTATTTTATGAGTATCCTTGATCCAAAGTTTGCTAACAAACTACAGAAATTTTAATAACGTTGATTATTGTTTATTTTCTGTATCAGATTGTCTTGAGTCAGATGCAAAGATTTATTTTGTTATGACAGATTGGTTTTAGATTTATACCTCATCTTTGTTATTCCCATGACGCAATGTGGCATGTTAAAAGTAAAACTACATGCATTCTTTCAATTTTTTTTTTTCTTAACCTTAGTTCTTAGGTTGTTGTGTGTATTAATTGTGCGGTGTGGGTTCATACATGCAGGTTAGAGGAGGCCAGTTATGGGGAACTGATGTATATACTGATGATTCAGATCTGGTTGCTGGTTTGTCTTTATCTTGGTTCCTTGCTTTTCCCCAGGGTGCTTCTTTATGTGTGTCTGCCATGAAAACATCTGATTTAGGCTGATTATATGTTTTGTGTGTTTTTGTTTAGTTCTCATGCATACTGGCTACTGCCGCCCGACAGCTTCCCCCCCACCATCAGCAATCCAGGAGTTCCGTGCACATATCAGAGTGCTTCCACCACAGGATTGTCAGTCTGAACTCTGAACTATTCATCATACACACTCTCTCTATCCCCCTTTCTCCCTTTACATAGATCATGTTCTAATGGGTTTATATGCTATTCCTTTTGTGTGATTTTGTATCTACTGTTTATCTACTCCATTATTTTTATTGTGTTTCTGATTTGCCTATTTTGGCTTAGGTTAACATTGCAATTTGCAACTTTTATTTTTTGGGGAGTTGGGGGCTGTTTGTTCCAAGTGCATGCCCAAGTAATTATAACTTCTTGGGTTGTAATTTCTATCTTATTAGGTTGTTCTACTTACAGCCATTCCAGAGAACTTTTGTTGAATTATTATTTTCTGTAATTTATCGATGTTTTCTTTTTTACTTTTTTTGAATTTTGCAAATATTTCCTGGTTATTTTTTAAGAGTATTTCTAAAAGGGTCAGAAATAGAAAGATCCTACGCATTGGCACTATATACTGGTGATGCAATTATTTTAACTAGTGGTCAAGACTTAACAACATACTTGGATTGACGGTTGGACAGTCTTAAAGGATTAACATGAAGTGTAGTTTGTCATCTAAAGGATCAACATTAGTGTCATGAAATAGCACGGAACCCAAGACATTCCAGATCGTAGTCCAAATGCCAATCGAAATATATTTGAATACTAACAATATGCAAAACTTGATATATGAATAAATGATTTCATTCTTATTGAACAAAAATACATAAAAGAAATAAATACATAAGGGCCTCACTACAGTACACTAAAAAAACACACAAAAAACTTAAAACTACCCATCACTCTCTCTCCTACAGTAGGCACCCCCCCCATATATATATATATAGAGAGAGAGAAAATAAAGAAAGAGATAGCGTAAAGAGAGGAGCGAGAAAGTCCTCTCTAGCTATTGGACTATAAATCTAGCTTTTGGGCTTAGTTCCCAATACAAATCTAGCTGTTGGGCTGAGTTCCCAACAAATAGACTGTTGGGCTTAGTTCCCAACACAAATCTAGTTGTTGGGCTGAGTTCCAAAGAATATATATGTATATATATAATATATTATATACATACAAAAAGGATAGAGTAACAATTAGGTGGTAGTCATGATAAGTTTGCAATTTGATCACTTTGCTATCTTTTCATTGTTAAGAGCATTACTTTAGAATTACTTTATTCTTAAGGCTGAATATGATATTTTATGAATAATAAAGGACCCAAATGTAATTTTTAATTTTGGCTAATCTCTATTTAAACTAAAGAGATTAGACCTAATAGTAGACGTCCTTCCTTCTCTCTCTCTCTATCCCTCTCTCTTTTCTTCTCCCTTTTTATTCTTTTATCTATTTTTGCTGATTACATGGTATCAGAGCCTTCGACCTTGGGAGTCTGATTTCTGTGTTGCGCATGAGCTCACGTGAAGGGCATCAGATTAGAGATTTTTTTTTTCTTGAGGAACAGTGTGGGGCAGTTCTGATAACAGATCTGTAGTCTGACAGTGGTCATGACTCAGATCTGAAATCAGTTCTAAATGTCGAGATGAAGTCCTCTGTGCATGTCGACCAGATCCGGTGGTTACAGGTTTGGGTGTTGTGATGAGGTCGTGCAGTGTGTGATGATTAGATCTGGCAGTCGCTGATCTGTGTGTCGTGATGAAGATCAAATACAGTCGTTGATCTGCATATCGTGGAGCAGACCCAAAAAGAAAATCAGATCTGATCGTAAGTTCCTGTGTCGTTTGTGGTTGCCGAAAAAAAATTTAAAAAGGAGGAAGAATCAGATCTGTACCCTGGCTGAGTTCAGATCTGATTATTTAGTGGATCGTGAGAGTAGATCTGAACAGTGCTATTGCTGCTAGTCGACCAGATTTACAAACTGTGACAGCGTGTTTTTATTATTATTTATGCTGGTGCGCGTGGAAGCCTAATTTTTAGATATTGTAGCAGCGATATTGGTTGTGAATACTTAGTTATTTTTTATTCATTATGGGTGACGTTCCAAAATATGATCACAAGGCTGAACCGATTGGGGAATATAAAGCCTTCGCCAATCCCTTCTCATATGGGTCATCTGTGAAATTAAACGAAACGAATTATGCAAGGTGGTTCTGAACTTTTATGATGTCGGTGTATGGACATCGTAGAAAACACATTTTGTTGGAATCTGAACCAAAAGAGAAAACCGGAAAATATACTACCTGGGAAGAAGATAATGATATTGTTATGTCGTGGATCATGAATAATGTTGAACCTCATATTGCAGATGGATTGATTTATTATACAACTGCTAAACAAATGTGGGACAATCTTCAAGATACGTACTCTCAAGAGACTAATGTGAGTCATATTCTCCAAGTTGAACAAGAGATATATAATCTGCAACAAGGAGATCAGACTTTGGCCCAGTATTATGCCTCAGTTAAGGCTGCCTTTGAGAGACTTAATGTTGATAGGCCTCTATATTGCTCAAAACAAAAGGATCATCAAGAACAGACTATGGTTGCTCGGTTCCTCAGAGGCTTATCGTTGGAGTACTCAGCTGCTAAAGTTCAAATGTTGACTGGGTCTGATGTTCCTACCCTTGATGATGCATATAATCGGTTGAGTAGACTTGCCATTTTGTCATCTGAAACTCAACCTGCTTTAACTGTCCCATCTGGCTATGGACGAGGTAATATGTTGAATGTTAGAGGAAGAGGTCGTGGAAGAGGTATGGGAGGTAGAGGTAAACTCCAGTGTATCTATTGTGGAAAATCAGGACATCTTGAAGATCGTTGTTGGGATAAACATGAACGACCTGCTATTTCTCCATCAAAGTCAAATGTTCCTAAAGCTAATGTTACAAAATCAGAGGTAGAGAAGAAAACTGATCTCCCTAGTGACTCTATTACTCTTAGTCGTGCAGAATATGATGAGTTGGTTGCGCACCGTCCTCCAAGCTCCTCTTCGCCTATAGCTGGTGTGGCCTACTCAACAGATGATAATCTGTCTCATCAAAGTAGTAAGTGAATTATTGATTCTGGCACATCTAGACATCTATGTGAAAATTTTCAAAAATTTTCAGAGTCTATTACTGCACATCGGAGTGTCTCATTAGCTGATGGGAGTTCCTCTCCTGGTGTTGGTCAGGTGAATGTTTCTATATCCTTTACCTTGCAGTTGAACAATGTCCTTCATGCTCCTTCTTTTCTTTAGAGTTTAATCTCAGTTAGTTGCCTTACTAAAGAGCTAAATTGTAGGGTGATATTTGATCCTATATCTTGTCACTTTCAGGATTTGCTGTCAGGGAAGAAGATTGGTGGAGGCTATGAGGAAAATGAAGTCTACTACCTACATCAACCAGTGGGAACTATTTATTCTGCAGTCAAGTACTCCTCTAGTCTAGTTCAGTGGCATCGTCGTCTCGGACATCCTTCATTGTCGAAGCTTCGTCGTGTCATCCCTCAAATTCCTTCTACTAGATCATTCCAATGTGAAGCATGTCAGTTGGGCAAGCATCACAGGAGTTCGTTTCCTTCTAGTTAGAGTCAGTCGAGTCATAAAGTCTTTGAACTTCTTCATGCTGATGTATGGAGTCCTAGTAAGATTCCTACCAAGACCTAGTGTCGTTATTATCTTGTTATTGTTGATGATTTTTCTAAGTTGTCTTGGGTGTTCTTAATAAAAGAAAGATCTGAAGTTCCTAGTATTCTCAAATCTTTGGTTATTGAAATAAAAACTCAGTTTGATTCTTTTGTAAGATTATCCACACTGATAATGCCCTTAAGTTTAAAACCAAAGAATTGCTGCAATTTTATCGAGACCATGGAATTCAACCCCAAACTACCTCTGCTCATACTTCCCAACAAAATGGGATGGCTGAGCGAAAACGCATGCATCTTCTTGATGTAGCTCGCACACTTATTATCCAATCCAATGTTCCTGCTTCATATTGGGGTGATGTAGTTGTCACAGCCTGCAATTTGATTAACCGCATGCCCTCATCATCCTTGGAAGACCAAATTTCTTTGGAAATCCTGTATCCTAATGCACCCCTCTTTCCATTTTCGCCCAAGGTATTTGGATGCGTTTGTTTTGTTCACAAATTTAGACCTGATCGTGACAAATTAGCAACTCAAGCCACTAAGTGTATTTTTATAGGCTATCCCAAAAATCAAAAGGGGTACCAATGTTATGATCCTATTTCTCGTTTGGAATATGTCAGTGCAGATGTATCTTTCTTGGAGTCTGTTCCATATTATTCCAGTACTAGTTCTAGGATGCAAGTTGATCAAGATGATTCCTTTCCTCTTCCTGTTCCTCCTTTTCCTTTGAAATCTGTGCCTCCATTACTGAATCAAACTCCACCTACCTCCCGGTTTCACAATCCTCCTTTGGTGTATGTGCATAGAGCTCTACCTGACTCAATGCCTCCATGTTCATCTTCTCCTGAGGTAAGCGCTTCTGACAACATTGACATAACTGTTGATGATGACAAGGCAATCGCTGTGCGAAAAGGGAAAAGACAATGTACCTTATACCCTATTTCTTAGTTTTTTTTCAGATGATAGAATTGGTAATTAGATGAAAAAGTTTATTTCAGCTTTATCTGCTTAAGCTATTCCCCTTAGTTACCAAAAAGCACTACTCGATAACAGGTGGAAGCAGGCTATACAAGATGAAATGGATGCTTTACTTTCTCGACAGACATGGGACCTAGTTGATCCTCCATCAGATGCAGACGTTGTTGGATGCAAATGGGTATATACCATTAAGTATAACTCAGATGGCTCAATTGAGAGGTCCACGATATGGTTAGTAGCAAAAGGTTATACTCAGATATATGGAATTGATTTTTTTGAGACATTTTTTTTCAGTGGCACGGATGGTTACCATTCGCCTTGTTCTTTGTGTAGCTGTTCATTATGGATGGAATTTGTGTCACTTAGACGTGAAGAATGCCTTCCTATATGGGGATCTTTCTGATACTGTCTACATGCAACAACCTCCTGGGTTTGAGGTTGAAGGGGAGTGTCAGAAGGTGTGCAGATTAAGAAAGGCGATATATGGTCTAAAGCAGAGTCCTCGTGCGTGGTTTTAAAAGCTGTTTGAGGTGATGTCAGAGTTTGACTTCAATAGGTCAGCGTGAGACCACTTATTATTTATTAAGAAAACTAACTCAGGCATAGTGGTTATGGTGGTATATGTGGATGACATCATACTTACAGGAAATAGTACGAAGGATATTGCAACTACGAAGGATCATCTTAAAAAACTTTTTGTTACAAAAGATATTGGTCCCCTTCGATACTTTCTGGGCATAGAAGTGTCCAGGAGTTGCGAGGGCTTGGTCTTGTCTCAACGAAAGTATATTCTTGATTTACTAAAAGAGACAAGAATGTTGGGAGTTAAACCAACAAATATTCCAATGGATCACAAAGTTCATTTAATGGATGAGAGGTCAAAGCCTCTTGATAGCAAGAGTTATCGCTCATTGGTTGGGAAGTTACTATATGCGACTGTGATCAGACAGGGGGCTCTCTGAATGTAATTGCTTATTCTGATGCTGATTATGCAAGATCTGTAGGGGATAGGAAGTCTACTATAGGATTCTGTGTATTTGTGGGAGGTAATTTAATTACTTAAGGAGTAAGAAACATACTGTTGTTGCTAGGTCAAGTGCTGAATCAGAATATAGGGTTATGGCCCAAACAACAGTTGAATTGATGTGGGTTCAGACTGTGCTGACAGATCTTCAAGTAAAGGTTCCATCTCCTATGTTGATGATGTGTGATAACAAGGCAGCCACATATATAGCCAATAATCCTGTATTTCATGAGAGGACAAAACATATTGAAGTTGACTGCCACTATATACGAGATATGGTTCAAGCTTTACATATCTCTACCAAGCATGTGTTCTCTGAGGAACAAGTTGCAGATATTTTTACAAAGCCTCTTGCTCGTTCGAGTTTTTCGCAAGCTGAGCATGATTGACGTCTATGCTCCAGCTTGAGGGGAGTGTTAAGAGCAGTTGATTACTTTAGAATTACTTTATTCTTAAGGCTGAATATGGTATTTTATGAATAATGAAGGACCCAAATGTAATTTTTAATTTTGGCTAATCTCTATTTAAACTAAAGAGATTAGACCTAATAGTAGACGTCCTTCCTTCTCTCTCTCTCTCTCTCCCTCTCTCTTTTGTTCGCCCTTTTTATTCTTTTATCTATTTTTGCTGATTACATTCATTATGGAAAAAAAAATCTGGTTATAACCAGTGGTGAAGCTTTTATCTTTAACTGCGTAATCTTTTTAATTTTGGCTTATCATCTGATGAGTTGATTCTCAATCAATTCCTAATCTGATTGTGATGTCTGTGTGAAACCTGCGGAATTGCTATTTCATATTTTGCAGGTTCCCATCTAACCTTCTCAGCACTGGCCAATTCTCTATCCAACTGGGATTGTATGTTCAATTTCAGGTTACATTTCAACATTGAGAAACAATGTCCGCTCACGCGCTTGGGGTGCTGCTACTGGTTGTAGCTATCGTGTTGAACGATGCTGCATTTTGAAGGTGACCATTGTTCATCTCTCTTAGAAAAGCTAATGAGTTATTAACTATTTCATCAAATTGTTTAATATGTTAAGTTTGATCATGTTAGCATCTCAATCTATCAGTTTCTGATTAAATCTTAAAGTTATTAGCACTTTGTTTCTCATTGCAGATGCCCCCCAGATGTGAATTTGTGCTCTTATATATATATGTATGTATGTATGTATGTATTGCGTTTGACGGTGCCTTCTAGATGGTTTTTCTTGCTTGTATTCACTTAATTGGATCACCTTGGTGATCTATTATTCTCTTTTTGTGCAGAAAGGTGGTGGCAGCATTGATCTAGAGCCTTGTCTGACACATACTTCAGCTGTGGAGCCAACTTTAGCACCAGTTTCCACTGAACGCACCATAACTACTAGATCTGCTGCAACAGTACTAGATTTTCCTCTTGCTTTTGCAAGCTTTTATATGTAGTCAGTAGTCACTATTTGATCTCTCACCTGGATTACATGTTTTCGCTTGTTTCCTTATCCAATAAAATCTTTCTGGAAACAAGCTCTATGGCATGTTAAATCTTGAAAATTTTATGATATATCTCACTATTGTCTTCATTTTCAAACGCTTTGGTGATTACTGAATCAAATGCTTCTGTTATGTAATTAATTAATGCATGAAATGTGTGTGCTTCAAATATACAGGTTCTGCTAAGTAATTAATGTATGGCAAACGTTCAATTTATGTGTGAGGTGCACACATGCATGTATGCATGCATCTCTTTGGCCAAAACTCATAAGATGAAGACAAAACAACCTGTAATGAGGAGTCACCTTAATTACAGAGAACAGTGAAACCAACTTTCATGCAACATGGCGTCAGTTATGGTCCTTGGGGTGCCATTTGATGATGGCACAGTTTTGGAGGTTGTTATTGATGTACTTATGTAAGGCCAGCATTGAATGCCAATGCGATTTATGGTCTTTGGGGTGCCATTTTCTTAGCGATGTATTTATCATTATTTCTCAATGGCTTTACTCTAGCAAAATTGAACCAAAATACTATAAAGTTGGTGATGTGTTGAGAAGACGTTCCTTCACCATATGAAGCTGGAGAAAGTCTGCAACACTATTAGTCCTGTTGAATCCATACCAAGCCTCCCTTTAGCTTGAAGTGTGTTGGACATAGTCGCTTATGTAGTTATGTTATATTAAAGTTCACCTGCTATCTTGCCCTCTTGCATCTGTCAACCACCAAGTTTGATGGTGCTATTTTCATGTCTAATCCAAAGCAATATAAATTTGACTGTTGGTTTACTTGGTTAAGTTTCAGGTTCAAAGTGCCTGTGGTGGCCTCTTTCTTGTGAAACTTGCTTCGATGGGATGGTTTTAACTTTTAAGGGTTCTTATTTTGGCCTCGTCCAGTTTTATAGAGTTTGCATAGATTTATACAAAGCACAAGCATTTTTCAGTAGCGACTATTCAGTGTCCTGTAAATGACTATCCAGTAAGACAAGCTTATGCTACACTTCCATTTCGGTTGCCTAATTTTTAGTTAAGTGTTTAACTACTGTTGGAAGCAGATTGAGAATGTGATACCTGCTGCTTCTAGGAAAAATAAAATGAGGGCAGAGAGAGGGATTCATGGGGTTCTTAATGTGTATGGGGTTATTCCTTTTATGGTTGACATGCCCAACATTTCACTGAACCATGTGATGGCTGTCAACTTTTTAGGGGCGAATCGTTTAGTGGGATGACATGGTTGTTCAGTTCTACCTGGGTAAACATGGTGCAAGTCTAATAATATATTCTGCCATATTTATGTTATTTGATGATGTACATCTCTTAGTGAGTGTTTAATTGCAGTGGAAAAAAGGAAAATCTTACTGGAAAAAGTTTGGAGTCTGGACCTGATACTTTTTCCTTGCATTAAACAAATGTGGGAAAAACTTCCCTGGATAATGTTGTCTTGAAAACCGTGTGTTTCTGGATAAAAAAGGTTCAATGTCAGGATAATGGATTTTTTCTATGGCAATGATGCCTCTAATCAATAAAAACTTTTCCATTTTTACATATCAAAAAGTTATGATTAAATTATTGCTGCCTAATTTATCTCAAGGTAAAATCTTCTATGCGAAAATTTTGTCCTATCCTATGCATCAAATGGCCCCTTACTCCCTTAGAGAAGAATGAGGGGCTTTGTCGTGATGATGAGGTCAAAATAGATTCTCAAAAATCTTTGGAACTTTGTTGTTTGCTTCCTTATAGAATTCCTAACTTTTTTGTTTGGCTTTATTATACTAAGTGGAACGGTTATTTATTTTGATCTTTGTTGTGTTTAGGTGACATAATTTTTTTTATCCATTGCTCCTATTTTTTATGTCATCATATTTGTTGCATTACTTATTGCCCGGAATTTCTTTTTAACAATTTCCTGTGAATTTTTTTTGTTATTGGCTTATAAGTATTTTTAAGGTTCTAAATTTTGGATTGTATATTCTTATGTAGAACGCATTTCGCCTTCAAAGGCTTGTGCGTGAAGTCACAATACAGTACAACCTATGCAATGAGCCATGGTATTTACTGAAGCTCCTTTAATGTGTGTGTGTGCCTACTTTTCTACTGATTGTTTCCTTACCCTTGCTTGAAACATGATGCAGGGTTAAGTACAGCTTGGGTACAGTTGCAGATAAGGGTTTGAAAAAACCTCTTTTTACATCTGCTCGGTTGAAGAAGGGTGAAGTATTGTATGTTGAAACACATTCAAACAGGTTTGGTATTTTTAATACATCATTCGTATACTGCATCCCCTTTGTGTTCATGTAATTTGATGTTTATATTATTAATCCGCAAGGATGTTTTCATTGATCCCTGCTGGTTGGCATTGATATAATATATTCAATAAATTTAAATTTTTAGGTGTGTTTGTAATGGGTATTTTTGTTCATCTTTCGTGATATTGTGTAAGAACAGTTAGCTTTTCCACTGCTAAATCTTTTCACATGGTGCCTCAAGGTTGACTGTTTTTCAAATTAATAAGAATGAAGGCTGACTTGTATATCATCTACTCATCCTTATTTTAAAAGTGCATCTGGGTTATGTGGATGGTAAATGGTAACATTGTACGTTGTATTGTTACGTAGATATGAGCTCTGCTACAATGGTGAAAAACCTGTCACTAATGGTATGGGACATACAAATTCCATCACACCAGAAAAATCCTCTGTTGAGGCTGAGAAGCATACAAATTGTCAACCACACACTCAAAATGGTGACCGCCACTCAAATCGAGTATGTAATGGTGGAGAAAGAGAGACTCTTATGGATGTTTTCAGATGGTCACGTTGCAAGCAACCGCTTCCGCAAAAAGTCATGCGCTCCTTTGGCATACCATTAGCAGTTGAACATCTAGAGGTACTATTTTGCTTCATTGACTCACCACCACCAAGTCAATATTTAGGGGTATCTTTTCCTAGTGTTTATCGAAAGATTGTGTGTTGCTTCTTGTGGTGGAACTATAAGAAATTTCTGTTTTAAGTTCAGAAATTTGTGCAAAAGGCCATATGAGGTTACAGATCCAGTTCCCTCCTCTGGCGGTATCAAGCATATAAAGCCCCTCTGCTCTGGGCATGTTTTAGATTGCCTTACCTATTAAAATTTTCCTTGCACCAAAGTAACCATTGGTGCTGCCACTGACTGACAGCCCAAACTAGAAGCCTCCTGAAAGAGTTACTCGTACAGATGAATGGTGGGGATATTCAATGATGACACAGAATCTTGTTTGTTAGTTTTCTTGTTTCTGCTGCAATGGATGGATATTCATTAATGGAAAACAAGACGTGTTTATTGTTTGTTTTCCTCGTCTTTTTAGGATTAATTTTTCATGCTCATTTTTTCTTACTTTTTGTTGTTTCTTGAACTGTAGGTTTTAGAGGAGAATGTTGACTGGGAAGATGTGCAGTGGTCACAGACTGGAGTTTGGATTGCTGGAAAAGAATATGTGCTGGCTCGTGTGCATTTTCTTTCCCCAAGTTAACTGGCAATTGGGTATTCTGCTTATTTTGATCATTGATTTTCTTAATTAATCTGCTAAGAAGATGTATCATGCAATAACACTATAAGGAATATGGGGCTTAAGGTTCAGGGTAACATTCTAATGTTGTTATCTACTGTAACTTGTAAATGATTCAGTCATGCATGCACACAAGCAAGAATGGAAATACAAGCACAGGCATGTATGCTTGCATCTTGAAAGGCCAATTGCAAATGATATTTGGACACCGGTTGCGGGGACTGCAGAACCCTGCAATTTAGAAGATATACAAGAGGTTTTCTAAAAGCAGGTTAGAGTAATGCCCTTGTTGCACGTCTTAAAGATGGATGTGTCATGTGTATCCCCTAGCGATGCCTTAAAAAAAAATTCAACTGAAATGTGTTATATCTACACAATGAAGAGAAAAGTAATTTTGGGAGATAATACTTGAACAGAGAAGCAACTAAAAGTTTGAACTCATGGAAATGGCTTGTGGGTATCTCCTTGTTTTTCTCCTTTATTTCTTCTATATTGGTGATTTAATTAATTTGGTTTGCAGAAGCCTGAATCCTACTGCTAAAACTCAAATTTCTTTGGTCCTTGTTTGGTTTGTGAAACCAAATTTTCCACAAAATATCAACATGTCCAAAGAGCTTTATCCTCATACCTGGTATGCACCAATTATGTGCAACACAACACTTAAGTGGTCAATGTCAACTAGCCAAAATGGCTCATAGGATGTTTTGAGGTGCATGATTACCAAATGCTACATATCGGCTCTCTGCTGGCTGGCCAGACTTTTACAAAAAAAAACAAAAACAAAAATTGTTCCTCGTTTGGAAGAGCAAAATGAGAAAACATTACCCCTATTTTTCCTCACTTTTCCTACTGTCAAAGTCTGGACACGTGGCAACCAGCTAGAAGCCATAGCATATAGCCGCTCCCTACAACTGGCCAAGGCCTCATCATAAATGATGGCACGTATGGCTGTAGCCTTCGGGGTGGGCAACCACAGCTTAATGGGCCAAGCCAACCCGGCTTGCCATGGGCTGGGATTGGGCCATGATTTTAGGCTTAGGCTCATTAGGTACTAGGCCGAAGCCTGCCTGTTATATACGTGAGCCGGCCCGTGGTCTACCTCTATATACCATAGCAATATGATGTAAGAGTTGTCAAGTTTCTTAAAATAACAACAATGTCCAACATTGCATTTACTGTAATAAATTTGTCAATATACCAGTGTCTTGAAGCTAACTTCAAACCATATAGTCTCTTCTGTGGCATTTTATTTAAATCTTTTCCTCTAAATCACCGAGAAGAAATACAAATTTTACATCTAGCTACTCGAGATGTAAATCTTTCGAAGCCACCAAACTCAAGATAGATTTGATAATACTCAGCCTCGATGAGCTTGAGTTATTTACTATTTTTTTAATAATATACAAATTTTAAAAATTTATTATTACATAATAACTTGGATAACTATTATTATTTACCTAATTAGTTGCATGAGAACTTGCTATTTGTTATTATTACTGCTTACCTAATTAGTTGCATGGGAACTTGCTATTGTCTCGTTAACCCATAATTTCAGTCAAACATTTATGCATTTTAAAATTGAGCCAGTCTGCCGGGCAGAGTCTGCTTCGTGGGCTTCACTTTAAACCCAAGCCCGTTAAGAACCAGGCCAAAACCTGGCCTGTTAGTAAATGGGCCGGGCTGGCCCGATGCCCACACCTAGTAGCCTGTAACCAATGTTATCAGTATGGA
Source organism: Nuphar pumila (assembly GCF_984573655.1). Lineage (NCBI taxonomy): Eukaryota > Viridiplantae > Streptophyta > Magnoliopsida > Nymphaeales > Nymphaeaceae > Nuphar > Nuphar pumila. The sequence continues at coordinate 88,681,364 of NC_143262.1, forward strand.
ATCAGACCTGTATTGTTTGACCAACTATTCAGGTTAATGGCCGATACCGATTCTACAGTGAATGAATTGGCAAAAAAAAAAGTTTAAAAAAATAGTGTCAATTAAAATGTGACGTGTTAAATTTAGTAAAAAAATTAATTTTAAGCCATTTTTTATATTTATTAACCATAATAATCTCATTGCGCAGCTACTACTTTTTGTATGTAGGAATTTATATACGAATCATGGCTTGCTCATTAAGAAACACTTGAACTAAGTGATGATTAATTTAGTCTTAAGAAAAAATTTAAAAATTGCCATAATACAAGAGAGAGAGAGAGAGAGAGAGAGAGAGAGAGAGAGAGAGAAAGGTGGATTTGATTGCCATAGTTTTAGAGTTCTTCAAAAAAGAATTGCCACAGTGCGAGAGGGATCCAGATCAGGTCATTCGTCAAATGATATTTGTTCTCATTTGACAATCCTGACCGTAGAAACAAGCTTCATGGCAGTCCCTTTTCTCGCCCAAAATGAAGTAAGCATTTAAAAAATAATAAAATAATAGAAAACTTAAGCTAGGCAAAAGAAGAATCACGCCTCTGTTTTTGTTCTCTATGTTTCTCAATCTCTCTCTTAGCTCCATTATCGCCGTCTGTTTCGTAAGTACGACAGATTCATTATACCTCTTTCCACTTCTAGACCTGCTTGCTTCTGACACATTCCCACTGCAATCCTCTCCACTCTTTCAAGAGAGAAGGGGAGGGGGGGCTACCTATGGACTTGGCTTCTGCATATGAACTGTCTCCCGGTGCACAGAGAGTAAACCTCTCCACTTTTTCAAGACAGGCCAGATTATTATAAATACCTTGCATCAGCTCATTCTCAACCAAAGAGTCGTTACTTGAGAGAGAGATAAATGAATCAGAGATTATGGATGTTTGGAGAGAGAAAGTGAACGCCATGTATAGAGAGAGAGAGTGTACATGGCGTTCACTTTCTCTCTCCAAAGATTCATAATCTCTGATTCCAAATCTCCTTTGTTAGGGCCATAAAGGGCCTGATCTTCTAAATAATATTTCTTAATGAGAGGATTAAAGACCGTTGAGGCAAGGCGACCTCAACAGCCTAGGTATTGTATGCGTCCATTACAGGTTGACCCACCTTTCATGCTCGTATTTGGAAAGCATCAAATGCATTTAGTATCTCATTTGCGCAACAGTTTTGATATGCATTTAGTATCTCATTTCTTAATGAGAGGATTAAAGACCGTTGAATAAAATAAAATTACATCCATGATTTAAAAAAAAAATGTTTTTATTGCGAGAAACCTGAGCATTTCAAGAGAAATTGGCCAAAGCTGGAAAAGAAGAAAACGTGATGCAGGTGCATCGGAATCCATGCCCCGCAGGGTTAGAAGTGAGATCCAAAATACAAATCCCACCTTACCAGATCCAGTTTCGATTCATTTGGGCCAATTCAGGACCCAAGGTATTTTGGTAATTTTACTTATAAAATTTTTTTTAGTATTTTGTGTAATATATCTTTAAAAAAAATATTTTTGTATTTTATTCTTATTTTATGAATTTTAAAACCTCAAACGATGTTGTATTATTTTTATTTTATTTTTTTTATTTTTTGTAGAAACTGAATCTTACGAATTCGAATAGTTCTAATACCTGGTAAGATTCGAAAGTGTAGTGGGCCCGTGATTATATATATATATTTTAGATCCATAACTGAATCCAATTTTTGAGAGAAAGCCCTACTTAAACAAGTGATTTATTTCGATTGGGCCTAAAGGAAGGTGGTCAATTAAGTGGCCAACTAAGGGCTAGTCACCTCACCTTAAGGGTTGAAGAGAGTAGAAAATATGGAGAAAAAATATGAGTTTTTTTAGGAAGTGAGAACATCTGAGCTGATCCGTGAAGAGTGAAGGACGCCTTCTCTTTCATAAGTTTCTCCATTGGGACTTCCAGCCAAGTGATATCTTTTGGAGTGGTTGATACTGTACCTGATCGTGGTTGTTGAACCACAGCTGGGACATGAACCAGGTCCTTGTTGAACCAAGTCAGACGAGGTTTCCATTGGGGTGGACGGTCATTGTTGAACTGTATCCTCCTGCCCATACAAATATATTGTTGGCGTTTTCTGCAATATCATACACAAAAAGCATACCTGAAGATGCCATAGACTGTGTGTGCGGGTGTTCGACATTGTCCTCATTCGATCGACGCCCACGATGAACCCAAGTCTTAGGTCGACGGTGAGTAGGACCCTATACCACGTAATCTGCATGTGGAATTTGGGTAAGCTTACAACAAAACTCTCATCATTTTCATGGCAGTGTATCCCTTTATATAGTGGGAAAGAGGCAGTTACGTACGTAACTTCCACCTACTATCTCCCTATTATGTGGCCCAATAATGGTGTCAAATTGGGTCACCTGAATAGGTTGGACTCAGATCCGTTATGTCCAATATTCTAATCAAATTCATATACACAAATGTGATCACATATAATGTATTGTCATACATCAGAAGGAATAAAAAATACCGATCCCCTTTAATTGTTGGGAATACAATTCTGGTGCTAGCCCTTTAGGAGGATCCACAGTCATTTCCTTCGTCCCAATTGTATCAATACATACCAAATGATTCTCAGTCATTTCTTTAACAACAAAATATTTTAAGTCTATATATTGACACAATGTTGAGCTCTTGTTGCTATTTGAAAAGGACATAGCTGCTTCATTATCATAAAAGATCTTTAGTGATCTCTCAATAGAATTCACAATACCAAGACCCATAATGAAGTATCTTATTCAAATGGCCTGAAATAAAATCTTGTACAAAATCAATAATTTCTGTCCCAATGAATTTTAAAAATTTCTTCATTGTCTTGCAGTGAGAGATGACACCTCAAATATTCTGAGTCACTCGTGATTGCAAAAACAACATGCTAAGATTATTCGACCACTCTTACTTCTCATAAACATCCTTTTAAGCGCTCTCATTTCTCATAGATAGCCTTCAAAATGGTTGTTCTATTATCTGTACTAGTGAAAGATAAATAGCTCTATACGAGATTTATATTGAAAAGGTAAATATGAGACCCCTTATTATTCATCTTTTATGAGACAAACACAATTGAGCCATTATTGTTCTACTTTAGTGAAAACGATAATATTCATAGTTGCTTCGTCTCTTTAATTCACAAGAAATTGACTGTTGGTAAAACTAGCAGATCATGTAACCAAAGGCAATTCAGCACTGTACCTTTGGGTACAAACATGCTTCATGAGCTGAAATACACATTTACTATAACACCCTGTGTGAATTTGGAACACAACGACATACCTTTGAGTAAAATCGATGTTTCATAAATTCACACACAATCATAATAACAAATCTTAATACGGTCTAAAGAATCTTTAATCAACACGACTCAGATCACGTTGGTGATAACATGAATCAGCCACTCAAGATCTTTTACTGAAAACATATTTGTATTATGGACCTTGCCCATGCACACATATAAATGCATGTATATTCATGACAAAAATACAAGTTCATGCTTCAACTAACATGCATAAACTATTGTCATGAATTTAGTTATAATTCATGCCTAAAACTATCATATATAACTTAACTAACATAAAACACATAAATTAATATGCATAAGTCATGCTTTCTTAATAATAAACACTTTATAAAACATGAAAAATAACAAAAACATGCTCATATGGGTAAAACTCAGAGTCCTTAAGCAGAAACTAGTCTGAAAACACCCTGAATCGGTCATTTAAGAGTCTGAACCAGTTCTAAACCTTATGAATCGGTACCAAGTATGAACAAAATGTTTATAAAACCCTATAACCGTATGTCAAAATCCCTGTATCTTCATATATTTACGAATACAAGGTCTTAGCATCTTGGAACCAGCGAAAAAATGGAAGGAATAAGTTAAAAACAGTTCCAAACCGGTCTCGCAAATGGCCGTATCAGTCTCTGATCCAGTTCAGGTGTAAACAATAAAAGATGTGCATTAGGTTTTCTGAGAAACCGAATGCCAAACGTCTTGATCGGCAGTGACCCACATCGCTTGTCGGTGACCCACATCGCCCTCTCGGCAACCCACGTTGCCCTCCCGGTGACCCATGTCACATGTCGGCGACCTGGGCTGCAACTCCACCACGCCGGGCTCCCTGTTCCCTTCCTTCAGCGATGCACTCCTATAACCAAATGAAGAGCATCTGAAGCTTGTTTGATGAAGATCCTCCCATCGACAACCCAAGACGATGTGAGGTTGCAGGCACCGACTGCCGGGAAAAAGATCACCGGTGACCCAAATCAGATTTGGCGACAACGATTTCAATGGCAGCCCGATGGTTGGTGGAGCAAAGGAAGGGGCACAACACCAGCAACAACGACCCAAGTTGCCCAACGGTGACTGCTGCTGCCGGCGGTTTGCCTATCATGAGCGATCGGCCGAAAATGCATCCGACGATGGCAGCGATGTGCAGACCCCAGCCCGACGGTTGAGGAAAACAGGGAAAGAAAAGGAGATTTTCAAACCCCTTTCCGTCGATTGACCGAGAAGAGTCCAACGACTGGAGAAAGAACAGGGAAGGGGTTTGCCGCACGTCACCGACAATCCGACGAAGCACCCCTTTCCGTCGATTGACCGAGAAGAGTCCAACGACTGGAGAAAGAACAGGGAAGGGGTTTGCCGCACGTCACCGACAATCTGACGAAGCACCCCCTTCCCTTGGTGAAAAACCATCGGCAAGGGTAAACCCCTCTGCAGCCTAACGATCACAGGAGAGAAAATGGAGGTTTTCCAAAAACCCTTGTTGTTGCACGTCGTCGGACGAAAATCGACGATCTGGCGAAAAACATCCCCCCTTCGGCGATGTTTTGCAATGACCCCGATGATGATCCATGGCTACCCCGACGCAGGTAGAACCCCTGCAGCCCAACGATCACAGGTAAAACAGATCCTCTGTTGTTTTATTTTTTGTTTATCTTCTGTGTGATGTCAGTGATGGTCGGCCGGTAATCAATGAGCCACGTCACCCCACGGCGAAGGGTTGCTGCCTTCAACCGACAACCTACTGTCGGCTAACTGCATCCAGTGGCACCAGTGAAAATGTCGGCGACCACTGGCTTCTATATGCCATCTGGGTGACAACCAATCGATAGAATTGGATCGGGTCAGCCGGAAAACGCTGTCGTCCCATGGCGATAGTCGTCGGAGTTCAGGCGACCGTTTACTGAATACATATGAGCCACGTCGCCCCACGACAACAGGTTCAATCTGTTACAGTCGGCCCACAACGATAGGCACTGTCAACCTACGACTTACTTCGCCCAACGACGATAGTCGCAGCAAATGCCAACAAGCTCGCATGCACCCATGCGCAATGATATGCGTGACAGTGAGCCCATAACCCAATGTTGGCATTTTCTGCAATATCATATATAGAAAGCATACCTGAAGACGCCATAGAGTGTGTGTGCGGGTGTTTGGCGTTCTCCTCATCCGGTCCACGCCTACGATGAGCCCAAGCCTTAGGTCGACGATGAGCAAGACCCTATACCACGTAATCTGCATGTGAAATTTGAGTAGGCTTACAACGAAACTCTCGTCATTTTTATGGCAGCCTATCCCTTTATATAATACGAAAGAGGCAGTTACGTAACTTCCACCTACTATCTCTCTATTATGTGGCCCCACTAATGATATCAAACCGGGTCACCTGAATGGGTTAGACCCGGATCAGTTAGGTCCAACATATATAACCTTTCTTTTGATCTATATTTTATATATTCAGTTGGTGTCCGTTTTCATCGTAGCGTGTGAAAGAATCTCTGTTTGTTGAACTCGTTTGCGTGTTCTAAATCAGCGTTAACCGGGTTTAAATTTTCTGTGTGAAATAAAAGAAGAAAAATCTTAACCTAAGTCTGATTGTGTTCATCTTCTATCTTTTCACTTTACTTTCATTGTATTTACTTTCACTTTTATCTGTTGTAACTTTTCCTCATTTATAGGCTACGGTTGAGCATATATTATATATGGAACTCCGTTCCTGGTCCCAAATGAGTATCAATAAAATTCTAGTGAAATCTTTTCAATTCTCAACGTCGTGCTACTCTTAACAAGGAGTATCTATGGTTTTACGCCACCGGAAAATCAACCGTAGGTTTGTCACGTATCTAGGTCTCTTGCTCGGGAGGTGGTTTCTCCATCCATCATAGAAAAAAAAAATTAGCGTTTATTTTAAATGTGAAATGGGTTATATGACTTCAAAAGAGTGAAAAGAAGGCCTTGTATTCTTACTAGTTTTTTGCTTTGTTGATGCAGGAACCTTGGGCACTGCAATAGCACGTGGTAACAGCTTGTGTAGGGTCAAGGTTCCTAACTTTGGCATGGAGCACAGGGCAGTTGGTATGGGCTGGGGTACCCTTTGCTCTCACAACGTTTGCATTGGTCACCATCTCCACATTGAAACTGCTTGCAAACTGCTATAGACACCCTGACCCTGTAAAGGGCAAGAGGAACCCAATCTTTAGAGATGTGCTGACGTGACTGGGTATGTGTTTCTCAACATGATGTGGGTGTTCTTGGTTAGGTCATAGACAATGAAATGGATTGACCTTGACATACTGTTCAACCCACCATAAAGCCTATTGTTAGGTTAGGTTGGGAATCAAAACATATAAAATCATAAAAATGTGTTTGAGAGACAATAACCTCCATGTTGGTTAAACTAAGAGGTCTAGCTGTGTCTCTAGGGTGGAGCAGATCAGTGATCGGGCACAAGTACTTTTTAAGTACTTGGACCATACAAAACAACTTGGGAATTCCACTTTAATAACAAAGACAATGGGGGTCATAAACTTGGCCATTTTTTTTGTGTGACTGCATGCATTACTAAACATATCATTAATCTCTGCCCTTTTGTAGGTCCAAGGGCAGTGAATTGGTGTGGACTCTTGCAATACACCATCCTTTGGGAGATGGGAGTGGAGATTGTATTTAGTGAGAGTGTAATTAATAACACCTACCCCTCACAGGTGTTTGGGAACACTGATTTGGGAGATGAGAATGGTATTTAGAGTGGAGATGGGCCATTTCCAACTACATCATCACAAGGATGTTGTTGACAACTCCATCCTCATATCCCATTTTCATATCCACTCCCATCACCCCACTCGTCTCCTCTCCAACACCGAATCCCATACAAAACTCAAATGATATTGAGCATGTTCCATATCCCTTCTCGAGAAACAAGTTAGACATTTCTTTGCAAACTTGAGCTCAATTTCATGTATGGCAATTCCACCAAGAACTCTTCATTAATTGGGAGAAGAATCAGCACAAATTGGAATTTAAGGAATATATCGATCGAGTGGGAATTTGATTTGGTTAGACCATTGCCCTCCTACAAACTTATCAGAACTGTCTGCTGTGTGTGAGTGTGTGACACAGACCCAGGTCATTCCCAGTTTAATGCATATCCAGACCCAGCTGCTATAATTGATGTGGTTGGTTGTTTAGGTCTGGATCAGGAATTTAGGATCATCACACTGGTTGTGGGCCTGTGGCTGCCCAAGATCCAATAGGTCCTGAATTATGACCAGTGTGATAAGATCAAGCAAAATTCTTCCACTTTAAAGTAATCTAAGTAGAGACTAATAGGTCTCCTCATTTGACCATATACATTTAACGGACTTTAAAAGTTTCAGTATCACTTTCAGCTGCAACAAAAATGTTTCCATTAAACTGAACTTGAAATCATAAATCCCTTAATTAATCACTGCAAGAACCAATACTACTAGCAGAATCTGCAAGAGAACAGTCTGAAGCCAGCTGCTTTAATAATAACTCTTGAAGGGAGCATCATGATTAAGGCTATTTATTAGACCAGCCACTGAGCCAACAGCTGCAAGTAAAGACACAACCAAGGTGGCCATGCTCAAGATCTGCAACTTAAGCCATCTGAATGTTCCCCTCTTGATCTTCTCCTGAGACATGTACATAGACACTGGGAAGTTCACAGTTAGTGGCCAAAACATGAGTGCACCGAGCAAGCCCATGATCGCATTGAAAAATGGTAGGATCATTGCAACAATTGTTATGATCATAACAAACAATGTGCGAACAATCAGCCTCACAACCGTAAATGTAAACGAAGTTTTCAAGCCCGGCAATTGGATTTTGTAAACTTTGTTTAAGATGCTTGATCTAGGCCACATTGATGCAACCCACTTCTCCAGAAGGGCAAAAACAGGTTGGGCATATACCTGGTTCATCAAACAGTATTTCCTTAGTGAAATTAATTATTTGTGTAGGAATTTGATGCAAGGATTTAAGTGTGTAGGATCGTGATGCAGGGCTGCAGGAAAGGCATCCAGGGAGCTTGCAGATTTTATACAAAAAACCAAACTATGAATCTAAAATATTGGATATACTATCTACAAAAACAGAAATAAGAAAACTAACAAATATCTAAAAGACATTATAATTTCTGAATATTATAATGATTTTCAGTTTTCGTAGATATACTAGTTTTCTAGAATGGTTTTGGTTTCGAATATGCGAGCGAAAGAAACAGCCTTCCTACAGCCCCGCATCAGATGTGTTTAAGAATAAGCAATATTGCAGCATGTATATTGCTATCAGTAAATAGAAAACCGAACAGAGCATAAAAGAAATGGAACTGTGCCTCATATGGTCAACATTGAAAACTTTGTTACACATTGTGCTTATTTAACTTTAACACATCCAATATGAGGGAGATAAATAATGTCTTCTATAATGCACAAATTTTTTTAAGTACAGTCAACTATAACCTATAACCTGCAAAACAACCTTCTAGAGACACACTCCCCTTGTAACATAATGTGCTACACAAATTGCCCAATTTAAATCCTATATTAAATAATAAAGAACAAGAATGACAGTCCTTTTTACCTGGTAAGCACCAACAAGATGGATGACAATGCAGATATTGCCGGCATCAATTAGCCAGTATGGTTCATAGAATCCGAAGCCAGTGAGGAAGTTTCCAGGAGATGAGTTTCCAAAGGCAGCATAGCCTATGCAACCCAGAGTTACATAGAAGATTGTTGTTACACTTATCCCATACAAGGTAGCTTTCTTCATGGACTCATTCTCAGGTGGGGGTGATCTCAGTGTGTCCTAAATACACAAATTTTCACAAACTTTTTTTTATCTTGTTTATCTTCTGAATAGAAGTTATTTTATGAAATTTTAAGCTTAAAGAGAAATAGAAGGATAAAGAAGTACGAGACATCTTATGTCAGTCTACAATTGTCTATGCAAATGCCTAGTGCTTCTTACACTTGATTTACATTTCTACAACATTTGCATCATATAAACATGCAAACAACAGTGAAGAAGCAGATTGTAAAGATCATCATAACATGCTGAAGACCCTGTCTTATGGCCATGGTGACAAAAGTTTACAACCTTGTGAGAAATTGAAATAAGTTTCTTTTCACATTTTTATGGGCAAAATATCGTGAAAATAACTTGATTAAAAAAATAGGAACAATAATATGTGAAAAGAAACAACAATAAAAGCATACAGAAATATAACTGCAAATGTTGCCACTAGGGCTCCATTCATCTGGTAGGGGTGATTTGTGAATGTCATCAAGTTGATGGAACAGTAAATGTTGCCACAAGTTCGAAATTACCAAAATATGATGTTTTTCTCATGATATTTTCAAAATCTTGAAATACCAAAATACGATGTTTTTCTCATGATATTTCTGAAATATTGCCGATACTTGTTACTATGATTGTCAGCTTATGGCAAGTCTATTAATGGACCAATTCAAGTAGTCTGGAAAAAAACAGAAAGATAAAAAGACATACCTGTATTTCAACTAAAATAGGAGCAAACGAATATGCAAAAGCAATGTTTCCCAAGGCTTGGAAGGCATTCCATGACTTTGTGGCTGAAGTCATACCATGAGTGCCAACCTCAACTCCTGTTAAAGATCCTCTAAGCTTGCCATTGCTTGCAACTTTAGCAATACAAAGGCCAAGACCAATGAGGGAGTAAGCAAAGGACATGATTGCTGCTATGACTGAGAGCAATGTAACCTTCTCTAAATTAGGGAGCTGAGCCAGTATGATCTCAATCAATCCAAAAATTATCATGTAAGAGTTGCCGGACATCCGGCACTTCGAGTCGTGGCCGTGTTTATGGAAACAGTTGGATTTCTTCACTGCCCTGTTTGAAACTCAGGAAAATCATCGTGTTACATTAGACTGTTCACATGAATGTAGTGTGTGCATGTACGTGTTGTTTGAGATGAATATACTGCTAGAATTTGGCAAAGAAGTAAGAAATTTTATGTTAAAAGAAGGAGCTGACCAACTAGCACATGTACACATGAAGTCAAAGACCAAGTAAATGTTAAAGCAATAAAGAGAACGTGGCCAGTAATTTGGCAGAGAACTTTGATCTATTGTCTATGTTTTTCATCTGAGCCTACATCTTTGTAGAGAGAGAGAGAGAGAGAGTTACATCATAGAAAAAAAACTTGGCGGAATTCTATGGGTCCCATGAAATCTGGAATAATTTAAAAAGCCACCTAAATTACCGGCCACTTACAAAAAGCGGCTTAGCATTTCAGCAATTGAGTAAAAAATGATGACTCGTTCTGTGCAAAACCTGGCGAGTGAAGGGCTGACTCACCCAAGTTTGCCCATGACTTAAACGAGTCATGCATATAAATACATATATAATATATTTTGTATATAATTACATATATTGTATAAAATATAATATAAATATATAAAAATATGGGTATACATATATTAATAAAATTATACATTAAACATGTTATAAAAATAACATATAATACATATTATATATAATATATTGGTAATATACTATAAAATATACATAGTATATAAATTTATTTACATATTTTATATAAATACATAGTATTAACAAGACCTGGCCCAGTAACCAGGTTGACCTTGCCGAGTCACTAGTCAATAAAAAATGAGCCGAGTGGCTAGTCACTGTGTTTTAAAACTATGGTTTAGTCAAACAAAATGACTAAAATACCCTCATTGTTGATTTGTTTAAAGGAACTTAAGATAGCGGCATACATTGTATTAATAAAAAAAAGGCAAGACAACATTGTATACCTTGGCGGGTATCTAAAATGCTTTCAGACAAAAGTAGGTAGTCGAATATAATAACCAAAATGGGACAGCATTATACAAATTGCTGATGATTTAGATGGCCTTTTGTAAATTACTCTAAATATTTGAGAACTTCTCAAACTCGACGGAATATTTTTGATAAGACTTGAAACATATTGATTCTCACTAAGAATGCTGATATTACTAGCTAAGTACTTTTATGGAGTGCTCATCTGGCAAAAAACCGGAAAACATAAAGAAGTTTGTTTTCTTTCTTTTCTAGCTCAAATTAAAGATCATAATCTAACACTCACATCATGCTCGTAGCGGTTGTAATAGTGTATCCGATCATGGCTCCACACAGATCTACATGCTGAGCAATTCCACATAACATTTTCTGCTTTCTTCCTGACAATGAAAAGAATTAAATAACTCACCTTTTCCATGTTTGATGAAATACTAGAAACATTTTACATCATGAGAAAGAGACCTCACTTTCTCCAAAGGCGCACAAGATCTTGTTTGGATGGTCGCGGTTTTCCCCATTGGGGAAAGTGAAAATTTCACATAAGGTCTCTGCTAGAAAGAGTTTTCTATTTCGCATATCCAAACACATCCTTATGAACTTTCTAGGACAAATTCTAACTGTTGCCCATAATTTCAAAGCTTAAAAAATGACCTAGTGCTAACAAATAAGCACAAGTATCCAATTAGTCCAGGTGTGCCATCGTCCATGGAGTGGATGGATCTGGACCCTGGATATGTTCCAGTTTCAGAAACCAGTTTAAGATCAAGATATCTGAGCCGGTTGAAGAGAGAAAACACACAGTAGTTCAAGTATACAAAAGTGATCAGGCCAAAGCCCCAAGGGGGCCGGGGCTGGCATAAAGAAATAACCATACTTTAGCAATGTGTTTGTGTTAATTTTATGTGGGTATCAAATACCTAGGATTGAACTGACAGCCTCCATGTACTTAGGGTTTCTCCTCCCCGAGATCTTGTCAGGGTACCTGTAACAGTTTGATAGGAGGACTGCGGTGTAGTAGGTAACCCAAGCAAAGGCCAAGATGACAGGAGGGGCAAAGAGCCAACCAAGCTGCGCAAAACTCCATGGCAGTGCAAGAACCCCTGCCCCTATCACTGCTGTTATTATGTGAGCTGTTGCCGTCCAAACTGTCCCTGTTATATATTCCACAAAACCACTTGTAAAAAAAGCAAAAGCAACCAATCCAAAAAAAAAAACTTATGGTTTTATGCCACCCCGTTTGGGAGGCTGAGCCAGTGTGACCAGGTCTTCGTGCCAAGTACGATTTTTTCGAGTTATAAATAAAAATATATAGCATTGCACAAAGCAATGGACTCCTTTTGTGTAATCTTGTGTATGTGTGTATGTGTGTGTGTGCATGAAGGCCTAGACTTGCACCGGTTGCAATATACAGAAGAAGTTTGTCATCGGGGACTTGTTTAGTGCAATATAAACACCTTCTCAGATGCAACCATGGCTGCAAAGCCTCAAGAGAAATTGTAATGAGCTAACACTTAACGGTGGGACAAGCCAATATAACCAACTCATAATGGTTGAACCAAGTCCATTGGAAAACTGGGGAATCCTGGTTCAGGACCAAGCCAGGTCACACTGCCCCCCTTAGTAACATGTCAAAGTGTTGTACTCAAAACTTTGGAAAATAAGCCACTACTAGTAACTCTATTCTTTTTTCCCATGCACGACGAGAAAATCACCATTGGAATCAGAGATCTAGTTGCACTAGCTAATCCTGCCGTACTCAAGGTCGCTGTCTCGACGGTGCAAACCCGTGGCGCACCCATCGCCTCACAGGGAGTCACTCAGCTTCGACTTTGCAAAGGCTTATCCCTTGCCCCCGTTAATGCAAGGGCTGATGATCATAAGAATGAAACCCTAGCTTTTTCTCTCTCTACAATGCTGAGAGGTTTTCTGTGATAATGGAAAGGAAAGAAACTTTACCTGTTCTAACATGGTTATCATCCTCAAACTCTTCACTTTCTCTTTCTACTTGGTCCAGGCTATTTTTCTCTACACCATCCATAATCTCTCTCTCTCTCTCTCTCTCTCTCTCTCTCTCTCTCTCTCTCTCTCTCTCTCTCTCTCTCTCTCTCAAGTAACGCCTCGTTAGTTGAGAATGAGAAGCAAGAGATTTATAATGAAACTGCTACCACCTGAAAATGTGCAGAGGTTTGAGCTCCTTGCACTGGGAAACGTTTCACATGCACAAGCGAGATCCATAGTCTGGGCCCCCCACTCTCTTGAAAGTGGAGAGGTTTGCTCTCCTTGCACTGGGAAACGTTTCACATGCACAAGCGAGATCCATAGGCTGGGGCCCCCACTCTCTTGAAAAAGTGGAGAGGTTTGCTCTCCTTGCACTGGGAGACGTTTCACATGCCGAAACAAGGTCGGGAACTGGAGAGATTTATTAGGAATCTTTTCTCTCTCTACCACTAATCATAAGAGGCCATGTGGCGTCATGCATGCAAACATGCAGTGGTAACAGCTAATAAACTACTGACACTCGGTTTGGTTTGATTCATCGCCTATATCCTCCAACCATCTTCATGCCTCTCATGATGCAAGTTGTTTTGCACAAATTTTACCCTATAAATGGATTCACCATGGTTCATTTAGTGAGAATACGAAAAAATATTTTTTAAATTACAAAATTTTGTGTTTTGTCAACCTTTGATTTTTAAATAGCCAGACAATCTTGCACATAAGTTGCAATTTAAATGTCTATCTACACTAAATGAATCATGTAGATAACAAATATGTTTGATTTGATCAAAACAACTTGAATCAATGATTCGAAGATAGTGATGATATAAGAGATGAGTTAAACCAAAGACCCAACGGACTGAACGTTGAGCCTGTGCTGCCATGATGTTGTCCCACTAAAAACACATGGCAGCAAGTGGTTGGCCCATTTTTTTTTTACTGTACTGAAATGTGTTCATATGGTGTGGCAAAGTATGATTGGCTGCATGACTGCCTAATGCATTTTTAGTCATTACAGCGAAGGCCACTTTTGAATTTTGCTTTGGAACTTCATGAAGTTTGGTTGAAAAATCATTCAAGTACTTCATGCGTCTGAAAATTGCAAGCTGTATCAAACATCAAAGCACAATTAATGAGTTCATTTTTGGAGGTTTGTTTTTTTTTCATTATCATCCTTACGTTACGAACCATACTCAAAAACATTCCTACCTTATTTCATTTTTTCAAATTCTTTTTGTATTTTTTATGACGAAGTTCCCCACCATAGCTTGATGGAGCTTCTCAGGAGGTTCCCCCACCTTGGTACTGGTCCATTCAAGATCAAAATCGCCCACCTTTGCATTTTGGAGTTCTTTATATGGGATCCAATGCTTCACGCTTGCAGCAATTTTTTCCATTTATCAGATTATTCTCGATAAAGCCAGTAAACAACAATGCAACCCAAATACTGACCTGAAATGCATAACAGTACAGTAAATTTTGGGTACACTTTAGGAGATTTTTTTTTTTATCTTTTCAATATAGTCCCCTAGGCAGAAAGTGCAGTGACTATGGTAAATTGTTAATACAGATTAAACAACCCATCTGTATGCAGACTAACCCTTCATAAATTTAGACAAATAATAAATAATCACTTCCACCAAAGTACTCACTGAAGCTATGTCAGCCCTTGGGTAGGCAACACCAGATATATGAAGGCATGGAATTTAAATGCTTTCAATCTTCAGCAGCACCAAAGTCGCAATCCACACTTAGGAGATTTTTTTTCTGTTTCAATATAGTCCCCCTGGCGGAAAGTGCAGTGACTATGGTAAATTGTTCAATACAGATTAAACAAACCATCTGTATACAGACTAATCCCTTAATAAATTTAGACATAATAAATAATCACTTCCACCAAAGTATTCACTGAAGCTATATATGTCAGCCCTTGGGTAGGCAACATCAGATATATGAAGGCATGGAATTTAAATGCTTTCAATCTTCAGCAGCACCAAAGTCGCAACCCACATCTCATATAACCATAGCCTGTGAAGCATGAAGCCAAGGGTATCAACTTCCAATACCTAGGCAATAACTAAATCACAAGTTTTGAAAGTCATTTCCTGTGTCCTCATTGCAACTGGTCATGTATAGACTGTTGAATCATATTTCGGATCACGCAGTTTCACAATCAACATCATGACATAAAGTAATACAGCAGTATGGAAATCATGATTGACAGTCGTTCGAAACAAGAACAGGGAGCAAGCATGACGGTTTCCGCATAAAACCAAAATCCAGACAGCAGCATATGAACAAACAGATGCATAGAACACAATAAAAACAATGAAAGCATGTTAATACTGTGTAAAAGGTTAAGGCGTACGAAAGTACTCCCCTTAGAGAAGATTCGCCCCCACATACAGTGCAAACAGGGTTCGGCGTCCTTCCCCCAGGATACAATAGCCTCAACGATCTGGATCGCTGCACGCCGATGGTAGATCGCTCTTCGAAAACAACCTCAGGAACTACAACTGCATACCTCACAGTTTTAGCAAAGCAAGAGAGAGAGATGATAGAGTGTACATCTGTCCCATTGGAACCTCTCTAACCACGTTTATATAGACGTGGAAGAGATATGTTCAAAAGAACATGACTCTTAAAGAGTTGCCCATTTTGAATAGACATGACCCTTGCAAAGAGTTACCAGATTTGAACAAGTGTGACTCTGCCAAGGGTCACCAATTCTGAACGGGTGTGACTCTGCCAAGGGTCACCAGTTCCAAAAGGCATGACTCTTTTTCTTTATATAATCCAAGGAAAAATAGAAAATTGGGGCAAAATGATACATTGGTCTTGATTGGATATGGCTCTAAAAGGCCAATTACCCGAACCTGAGCCCGGCTCGGCTCGGCACGGCGGGCGCACGCGTGCGTGTGTATGGTAGTCATCCCAACTCCTTGTTCTTAGGAACAAGTGTAAGAGTTTACATATGGGTTATAAAGCCCACAACAAACTCAAACACCATCAATATGAGACTATTCCACACCATCGAAACCAAACTTTTTCCAAAAAGAAAAAACACCCTACGTTTCTTCTTGGAATTTTCTCTCCCCTCCCTTCTTGCACTTAACATTCCCCCACAAATTCAAAGAATGAAACGGGAGGAAACCAAGATGCAAGATGAGATAATCTGCAACAGGACATATCATGCTTTCAGTAATGGTACCTTTCGGTTTGAACCACTACCTTAGTTGACTAACTTTACTCCCATAGGAACGAAGTGAACTGAAGTCTTGAACTTGAACATTTGGTGTAGGAGTGTCCATTAGCAACAACATGATAAAGGTTCTGGTTGTAATCTTTAGGGGCGGCGCGTTAAGGTCATGCGTCTGAATCCTGCTTCATGAGTGACTTTAGGAATAACCCAATTCCTTAAACTGCAGCCACACAGTCACACTTACATAGGTGGGCTTCTCCAGAGATGCACTGCTAACATCTCGCCTAGAAGGCTTTGAACCCATTCAGAGTTTTAACTCTTCCTTAATTAGCAGCTACAACACTTTTTCAGAGTAAACAGGGAAACAAACACAGATACATAGTATCACATGAATAAGGTGCTATCCAGTTCACCCTACAACTTGTTATTACCATATTGAACCTACTTTGTGGGATCTCCACGCAGATAGGTTGGGTTGCTACTGTAGATGAACTACTGATGGGTTTCAGTCTTATCCTCTCTCTAGATTTTAGAAGCAATGACTTGTCTAGTCCTTTCGTTAATGGATCAGTTGTGTTCTCTTTGGATCCAACATAGTCCACAACAACCACTAACTGGGACACCAGTTCCCTTACAGACTTTATTCTGACTTGGATGTGTCTCCTCTACTTTTGGTTATATTTTGTGCTTTTAATCTTTGCTATTGTGACCATATTGTCACAATGCACAGATATCGCAGGAATTGGTTTGCACATTAAAGGAAGTTCCTCAAGAAGTCTCTTTAACTATTCAACTTCCAATCCTATGACATCTAAAGCACAGAGTTCAACCTCAAAAGTAGATCGAGACAAGATGGTCTGCTTTACTGATCTCCAGGCGACTGCGCCGCCACCTAAGGTAAATACATACCTTGTCACGCCATAACTCCCAGAGTTCATGGCTATTCAGCTCGCATCACTATATCCCTCCAGAACTGCAGGGAATCTCTTGTAATGCAAACTCAAGGAAATGGTTCCTTTCAGGTATCTAAGTACAATTTCCAATGCCTTCCAATGAGTGTGATTTGGACAACTTGTGTATCTACTTAATTTTGTTACGAAGAACAAAATATCTAGTCTCGTGCAATTTGCAAGATACATCAAACTTCCAATAATTTGGGAATACCTCAATTGAGACATAGGAACACCAGTCGTATTCTTATGAAGAGGGATAGAAGGGTCATATGGAGTTGCTACAGATCTCCTTTGGTTATAGCCAAATTTCTCAAGTACTTTCTCAACAAAGTGAGATTGAGAAATGACTATTCTCTCAACTGAACGAGTCAACTTTAAGTCTAAGTTCACATTTGCAACACTCATATCCTTCATATCAAACTTACTACTAAGAAATGACTTTGTCTCATTCACAATTCTCATATTGAAACCAAACAATAGAATATCATCTACATACAAGCATAAAATAATACAACCATCACTTTTAACCTTGCAATAAACACATTTATCAGATTCATTGACAATAAAACCAAATGATAAAATAATATTATCAAACTTCTCATGCCATTGTTTAGGGGCTTGTTTTAGTCCATATAATGACTTGACAAGTCTACAAACTTTGTTTTCATTACCAAGAGCCACATAACCCTCAGGTTGATGCATATAGATCTCTTCTTCAAGATCGCCATGCAAAAAAGGCAATCTTCACATCCATTTGATGGACTGAGAGATCATAAATGGAATTCAGTGCAATAAGCACTCTAATAGTGGTCATCCGGGTAACCGGAGAGTAGGTATCAAAATAATCTATTCCCTCCTTTTGTTTGAACCCCTTGGCAACCAGTCTCGCCTTGTACTTGTCAATGGATCCATCTGGTTTCAACTTCTTCTTAAAGATCTATTTACATCCAATAGTGAAACTACCATGAGGGAGGTCAACCAATTCCCAAGTACCATTAGAGACAATGGAGTCTATTTCACTTTTTATGACTTTTTTCCAATGCCTTGCTTCAGGTGAAGTCATCGCATCTCGGAAAGTGGGAGGATCATCCTCGATAAGGTAAGTGATAAAATCACTTCCCAAATCCTTGGTAATCTGTGGTCTCTTGCTCCTTCTAGGTTCAGTCACTTCCTCAGACTCAATGGGTCTAGGATGTGAACAAGATGATTCTACCCCCATATCTGTCATCCTTTCCACATGTTCGAGAATGCAACCAGAAGTTGAAGGTATATCTAAAGAAGGAAGATTCTGAGGTACACAAACTTTCATGGGAAATACATCCTCAAAGAATGTAGCTTCTCGAAGCTCAATAATAGAGTTTACATCTATGCCAGATATCTCAGAATTAATTACTAAGAACTTATAGGCATAGTTGTTCTCTACATAACCCAAAAAGACAACATCTACTGTTTTAGGACCCAACTTCTTCTTATTGTGCTCTGAGACAAGTACCTTAGCAAGACACTCCCACACTTTAAGGTATTTCAAGCTAGATTTCCTATTTCTTTAGAGTTCAAAAGAGTTATTATCCTTATGCTTCTGAGGAGCTCTATTCAGAATATGACAAGCTGTATTCAGAGCATCCCTCCACATATAGGTAGGTAATCCAGAACTCCCAAGTAGAACATTTATCATGTCAGTTAGGGTTCTATTTTTTCTTTTTGCAATCCCATTAGATTGAGGAGAATATGAAGCAGTAAACTCATGAACTATGCCAACAGATTTGCAAAATTCATCGAGTTTATTAGAGGTATATTCTCCCCCTCTATCAGACCTCAATCTTTTAAGTTTTCTACCAGTTTGTGTTTTTGCTTCATTCTTAAAAATAAGAAACTTATCAAAAGCTTTATCTTTTGATTTTAGCAGATACACATAACAATATTTAGTGTCATCATCTATAAAAGTGATAAAATACTTTTTATGATTCCTGGTTAACACTTCATTAAACTCACAGATATATGTGTGCACCAGATCCAATATTTTAAAATCTCTAACAATCGTATGAAAAAATTTCTTACATTGTTTTGCTCACACACAAATTTCACATTTTTTAGTTTTATCCATGAAATGCTAATGAATCATTTTGAAGTTCATCATGCGTTTCACAGAATTGAAATTCATATAACCTAATCTATTATGCCATAAATCAGATGATTCTATGTTATATGCAACTTTAGACAATGAATCAGAAGAAACATCATTTTCTAATTTATCACTGCAAACATGTTCAACACTAAGTTTAAACAAACCATCATCTAAATACCCCTTGCCAATAAAGGTTCCAGAATGTAAAATAACAACTTTATTACATTTAAAGTTAAATTCATAACTCTCTCTAACAATACATGAACCACTTAGAGTGTTCCTTCTAACTACAGGCACATGGTGCATTCTGTGTAACGATAGAACTCGTCCTGAAGGAAACTTCAGATCCACGCGTCAAATCCCTAACACCTTTGCAACCGTTGAATTGCTCATAGTCATGGATCTATCTGCAGCAGCTTGGTATGACACAAAGACAAACTTATCAGCACAAACGTGCACATTAGCCCCAGTGTCAACCAACCACTCAGTTGGCTCATAAACGTGATAGATTTACGGGTTAACAGAAACATACCCAGTACTGGTCCCAATGACCTCAGTCACCATATTGACTTGAGGTGTTTCATCAGTGGTCCCATGAGTTTTGGCCTTCTTGGAAAGACATTCCTTAGCCCAGTGCCCAACCTGCCCACAGTTCCAACACAGTTTGTTCTTTGCCTTTTTCTGGATTTTGGCCTTAGGTTTAAACTATTTTTTCATTGCAGATTTTGTTTTTTGTCCCTTGCCCTTAAAAGATTCGGTCATCATGTTCACTTTAGGTTGTTCAGTTGGCATCACAACATGTTTCTATCTCCTATGCTCTTCTTCAATGGCAATGACTACCATAAGATCATCAAAGGAAATCTTCTCTCTACGGTGCTTGAGAGACATACCAAAGTCTACCCAAGACTTAGGAAATTTCTCCACGATGGCCATAACTTGAAACTTCTCAAGAAGTTTTATATGAGCCTCAGCCAAACTATAAAGCAACAACAGAAACTCGTGTGTCTGCTTAGTGACTGAGTTGCCCTCAACCATTTGATATTTCAGAAACTTGGCAACCGAGTACTTTTCAAGACCTTGGTCTTCGGTATTGTACTTTTTTCAAGTTGATCCCATAGAGCCTTAGCAGTAGTAGATGATGAATAATATACATCGCACAACGTGTTGGACATAGCCAACAATATGCAACCATGACATATACTGTCCTTTTATTTCCACTCTACAGCCGCAGTGACCGCAACATAGTCAGGTTCAGTATCAGACATTGAAAGGCAGTCGAGTTCCAGAACAGACAACAACTCTATCGTAGTGAACCAGATTTTCATGCGTTGCTGCCAACACTTGAAATTCTGACCGACAAACTTTTCCAGCATACCAGACATGTCTACTTTTGGTATAAAAGCGTAAGAGGTTAACATGCTTAGAATCTTCTCTAAGACTGTTGGATCATATTTCGGATCATGTAGTTTCACAATCAACATCATGACATAAAGTAGGAAATACAACAATATGAAAATCATGATTGACAGTCGATCGAAACAAGAACAGAGAGCAAGCATGGCGGTTTTCGCATAAAACCAAAAACCAGACAACATCATATAAACAAACAGATGCATAAAACACAATAAAAACAACGAAAGCATGTTAATACTGTGTAAAAGGCTAAGGCGTACGAAAGTACTCCCCTTAGAGAAGATTTGCCCTCACATACAATGCAAACAGGGTCCGACGTCCTTCCCCCAGTATATTGGTCTTGATTGGATATGGCCCTAAAGGGCCAATTACCTGAACCCGAGCCCGGCTCGGCACATCACGACGAGCGGGCGTGTGTGTGTGTTAGTCATCCCAACCCCTTGTTCTTAGGAACAAGTGTAAGAGTTTACATATGGTTTATAAAGCTCACAACAAACTCAAACACCATCAATATGGGACTATTCCACACCATCAAAACCAAACTTTTTTCAAAAAGTAAAAACGCCCCACGTTTCTTCTTGGAATTTTCTCTCCCCTCCCTTCTTGCACCTAACATAGACAATAAACTGTTATACCCAATATTAGCAAATATCACCTATACAATCTCAGCAAACGTCAAGATTATCTTACAGTACTAGATCAAGGTGTATACGGCCCATTGTCGTTTTTTTGTGAGGACTGTTAGCAAAGATAATCCAAATGATAAACTCGATAAGCTCAAGTTTATCCAAGATCATCCTGCACCAAATGGGAAACTCGATAAGCTCGCAGGACACAATAATGATAAACTCGATAAGCTCAATAAGATCCAAGATCATCATGTGCCAAATGAGAAACTCGATAAACCTGAGTTTATCACCTTAACAACAAGTCACGATAATGATAAACTCGCTAAGCTGGAGTTTATCGTTCCAGCTCAAGAGGCCAATGTGATTGAGGATACTCTTCGAGCTCAAGAGGCCAATGTGATTGAGGATAAGAACATAGTTCAAGAGGATCAAGTTATTGAAGAAAATGGCAGCAGGATAACTAAAGAATCGGTTGATACTCTTATCATATATAACTGAATGGATAATAAAAATAAAAATAATGATAATCAGCTAAGAAAAGTCGACAGACAATGTAACATTTTGGTAACTATTTTAATAGTGAAAAACTCCACACTTAGGGTGTTGAATGGAGTATCGTGGACGTAGGTAATTGCTTACTGAACCACGTTAATATCGTGGACTTTGTCTCTCGTGTGTTTCTCTTTAAGGACTTCTATGGTAACAATGCACATATTACAGTAACAGATGGCAATTTACTTGGGGCAACATAATCAAGATATCAAAATTAAACCAACAAGATATCATGCCAATTCTGCACAAAGTTGGTTCTTACAAAGTGGTTTGCCTTCAAATCACTTTTGCCAAAATATACTTGGAAGAGATGTAAACAATGATGTACCTCGAGAGAATAGCTCTGCATATGCTGTTTGAGATAAGCAGGCTTGGTTATAAGTTATAAGCAAGCTTAACAAAAACCATGCTTGCTCAATGCTCAATTGTTCAAAGTCTTGCTAGTGACATAACAGAAAAGGGAAATGCTCCAAACTTGGAAACTTCATCATACTCAAATACATTTTACCAAATCAGTTACAATGTTAAAAGAATACATTTTACCAAATCAGTTACAATGTTAAAAAAAGGAGAAAAGCGCTTAAAGGTGCTGTTTTTTGGGGTCAAATAAAAAGTTGCTTAAATAAGCTACTCATCGCCAACAGCTAGGTAATGCAGGACGGCTCTCAAATAAAAAAAATTGGGGGATGGACGATCACACTGTGGACAGTTTTTTCCATTGATGCGGATCCAACCGGGAATTGGATTCCTAACCTACGATTCCTTATCCCAGATAAATTAAACGGAAATGAAAATTCTATTTAACTAAAGGTTGAATAAAATGAAAACCATAGACCCCATAATTTCTCGAGATACAAATCACCAAGTAATATAGGAATGTGGCGAATAGAATTCCTTCTGAAAAGGCAATGCTGCTCTTGTTTTTGGAAGAGCAAACAAATTGACTCTTTCCAACTCACTTTCTCGCATCACCCAAACAACAGAATTCTGAGCCTGGTGAGACAAAAAATTCACAGATTCAAGCTAAGATAAACAAAATAAAAAAAGTTAGATTTTCAAACATTTATGGTGAGTCATCAAGAACGACAACATCCATGATCATATTCGACTGAAACAAAGTTAGACGGCGTCTAATTCATCCTTGATTGAACTCTTTCATTAAGATAAATTTCCCAAAGGTTTTTTTTACTATATTTTCCTATTCAAATAAAAATTTCCCCAGGAGTTTTTTTTTTCACTGTGATTTTCCTGTTCCCGTAATCACCATTTCTAGCCATCAAAGGGCAGAATTGGTAAGAAAAAGAATTCCGCCAGAAACCGGTCACTTTTTAAGTTCACGAGTAAAATTACACACACATACACAATTCAAGCTAAAGGGAGGCCTGGTATGGATTCAACAGGAGTATTAATGTTGCTGACTTTCTCCAGATTCATATGGTGGAAGAACATCTTCTCGACACATCACCGACTTTCTAGTATTTTGGCTCAGTTTTGCTAGAGTAAAACCCTTGAGAAATAATGATAAATACATTACTAAGCAAATGACACCTCAAAGACCATAAATGGTAGTGGCAATCAATTCTGGACTTACATAAGTACATCATTTATACAAGATTTTTTTTTCTTTCTACTACCCCAATCCGTTCCAGAGTTTGGGAAGCATAAGTTTTGATAAATAATGCCATTATATTCACAAAAATTATTAAATTTCACATCTAAGTATTCACCTCATCTATTTATTCACAAATAAATAAATTTTTTTTAAACTTATTTTGTAGTTGAGCAAGATAAAGAAAGAATTTGGAAAATGTTTCAGATTTATGCTTCATCAAATAAACATATAACAAAATTTAAAATAATCATCTATGAAGATAATGAAATACCTATTGCCACCATGACTTAGAACATTATCAACGTTAAATACATTTGAATGCAATAATTCAAACAATTTATAATTTTTTTCTATACTAAGAAATGAAAGTCAAATTAACTTAGTTTAAATGTTTGTATCACATACATGATTATATTCCATTTTGATATTGCAAAGAAGCAGTCTAAAATTATTCATATTGTGAATATTATGTTATAGTCATAAGTACCAAAGAAAAAAGGAGTTTGCCATGTAAATAAAAGTAACAGATTCATTGATGCTCATATTGAGCATACCTTTAGTAGAAAATCCTTTGCCTACATAGATTTTTTTTCTTTAGTCACAGCTACAACCCTTGACTCAATTGTAATTTTGAAATCATTTCGTGGCAGTAGATCATCAGAGATAAAGTTCTTACAAACTTCTGAAGCATAATGAACATTCTCAAGTATTAGGACTTTTTCGAAAGTGAACTTAATTTTCACACTCCCTTTACCCGACACTTTAGTTGAGGAAAAGTTTCCCATAAAGAGATTACAAACCTCCCCCACTATTTCATATGACTTGAACAAGTTCTTGTCATTTGCCATATGCACAATGCTTCCAATGTTTAAGTACTAGTCATTATCAGTAGCCACCATAAAGGTTTCAAAGATTACGACCACAAGCTTCTCCTCTAGCTCGTTTGACTTGGGACCTATCATCTTCTTATCTTTACACTCTCTAGCATAGTAGCCAAACTTGCCATATACATAGCAACTGATTTTTTTTATTAGTTTTCTTTTTTCCTGTCACAAAATTCTTTTTGGTTTTTTGGGATTTTGTTATTTTATCATCTCTGTTATTAACCATATTCACTTTATACAAAACCTTTTTAGGACTCAATTTTTTTTTTGTCATGAAGATGAGTTTCCTCCTCAATTTGAATATCCTTAAGAAAATCATCTAAAATGATTTTTTTATTCTTATGTTTAAGGTGATTCTTATATTCTTTTCAGGAATCATGCAGTTTCAACTTGAAAATCATCATTAAGATTCATACATTCTCCCTTGAACTTATAAGTCAATATTTGCATCTCTTAAATGTGAATAAGAATAGACTTATCATCAATAATAAAAAAATTAACATATTGATATACGAGAAACCTCTTATTACCAACATCTCACTACAAGAAAAATGCTAATTAGCGACGAAAATTTGTGACGGATTTTTTCTGTCGCAAATTTGCGACGAATTAGCGAGAGAAAACTATTTGTCGCTAACATTCGAAATATTTGCAAAAGTAGCGACAAAAATATTTCCCTCACTAAATCCGTCGCTACTTAGCGATGAATTAGCGACAAAAATTTTTCGTCGCCAAAACACTACAAAAAAATATTAATTAGTGACGGAATTAGCGAGGGATTTTTTCTGTCGCTAAATAGCGACGGAAAAATTCCCTCGCTAATTCCATCGCTAATTTTCGATTTAAACCATCCCACCTGAAGCGCAAAATTTTCTCTCCCTCTATTCCCCCCCCCCGGTTCGATTTAAACTGCCCTTCCTCTGACGACAAGCAGTGGACCCCCAAGCCGTGACACTGGCGTCGGCCCTCCGAGCGTCCTCCTCCTCCCGCTACCTCTCCCCCGCACCGTCCTTCTCCTTCCGACAGTGCCCCTCGTCGGTCTCCACCGCCCGTCCTACCTCTCCCTCACCTAAGGCCCTCCGAGCGTGACTGGCGTCGGCCCCCGGACCGTCCTCCTCCTCCCGCTACCTCTCTCCTGTGCCGTCCTCCTCCTCCCGGCGGTGCCCCTCGCTAGTCTCCACCGCCCGTCTTGCCTCTTCCTCGCTGAATCTCGTCTCCACTACAACCCCAAAAAGCTCACAGTTGGTCGATCAACGCCGCTCCTCTACCCCCTCCCGCACGTCCACTCCTTCGCCGACAGTTTGTTCCATGAAGCGGGCGTCGGAGGTCCTCTGGTCGTTGACACGGAGCTTGTCGGTCTCCTCCCAAAGGGAGTCATTCTCCCTCGCCCGATCGGCTGCCTGCTGCTGCCCGCGTCCCTTCTCCCGTCATGATTGGCTCACTGCGGAAGAGCGTCCCGACGCCGGAACGCGCCGGTTCTGTGAAAAAAAAATTGCTCCCTATCGGAGAACGCACCGACAGAGAGCAATTTTTTTTTATTTTTTTTTTAAATTTAACGACGGATTAGCGACAGATATTATCCATCACTAATTTAAAATAGCGAAGGACTCACGATGGATCATGTCCGTCGCTAATCCGTCACAAATTAGAGACGAAAGTAGCGACGGATAAGTTCTGTCACTACTTAGCGTCGAAAAATTCGCGATGAAAGTTATCCATCGCTAATCCGTCGCTAAACCATTTAGCGATGGATTAGCGTCGGATTAGCGACAGATTTAGGTCATCGCTAATCCACATGTTTCTTATAGTGTCTTCTGCATTATACTTGATCTCCATATCATTCCACAACTCTTTAGCCGACTCCAAAAGAGAATACATGTCAAATAGTGAATCGACAAAAGTGTTAAGAATATGCCCTTTGTATAGGTAGTCGTTTGTGTGCCACTTCTCTCTCTCTTTCTTTTGTTCTTCTGTCTCGACTTTTTCAATAACAATAATGGGATATGGATTTTTAAGGACATAGTCGATGTGCATCTCAGACAATAAGAGGAAGAATTTTGATTACCACAATTTAAAGTTTGACTCATCAAAGCGATCAAGCTTCTTAAGGACACGACTCAGCAGATTGATGTAGTTGAATGTCGAACCAAAGGCCATTTTGAAGTTCTAAAATTACTGGTACATAGTGACAAAAACACGATTTTGAAAAACTGATATCTCAAGCTCAGAGGCATGTTCTTAAGATCACTATCTTAAGAACTTCGATTATCATACTTTGGGATTTTCAAACATGTGATTTATTTGCGATTGAGTCTCCAAGATACAACTAGGCTTGTACCTCAAGAGTGTCATTGCCTTGCAAGATCAGGTAACCTCTCCCACATGCAAACTTACAAGCCAAATGAGGGCACAAAACCTACATGTCAAATCTGAGTCATGTGTTGGGTCATACCTTATATTTGTAACATGCCCAAAACATTGTTAGATGTAGGAAAAATACTTCAAGACCAAGACATTAAGAAAAACCTCATTTTGATTATGGAAATTGGGCTTAGAGCTAACAACTCTAAAAAATCAACTGCAGATGTCACAACCCAAACTTACAAGCCCTTGTTGTGCACTGCAGAATGGGTCGTGGTGCGGTGTAAGTTGCAGAAGAGGTGTGTATGTGCCTAAGGGTGTGCCAAGGAGTGTGTCTTATGCAAATTTCAATACTAGCCTACGTACAGGGATGAATAAAAAAAAGAAGGTTGTACACTAGCCTTTTATTTTTTAATAAACGGGCCTCTGGGAAGGGGCTTCACCACCCACACCCCTTTGGCATTTTATTGATGTAATGAAAATGAAAGCAAGAGGGTGACTTAAGGCCTGACCTCCTTTTTACAAGACGATAATGAAATCAAAGAAGAAAAGAGGGATAACATTTGAAGTAGGTACTTAACGGAGATGGTTCAAGCTCTCTTTTCGGATGTGCAGTTGCTCATCGTAGTCGGAGGGAAGATGTCTCTTGCGTGCACTCTAATCACATTGGCGTTGGGAAGTCTTTCAAGCAAGTGACGTCTGGTCCACATTGACTTGAGGGCCGTTAGAACTTCCACTTGACTTAACAAGGCCTTCAGAACTGGACTCCACAGCTTCGCCTTGATGGATTTTTGAAAGATTACTCCTTTGAAGGCTGGCCATGGTGTGAGGGATGCGGTCAGGCCAGCCTCGTGGCTTAGAAGGCCCTTCTGGGGCTTGCCCGCATGTGCAACCAGACCATAGGCCAAAGGACACACATATCAATGGCACACATGCATCATGGCTACTGCTGCACACATCTGGCATGCACAACAATGGTGCCACATGCAGTGCGGGCCATTGTCGTGTGTGCCAGGTGCACAAGGCACCTGCACATGTTGTGTGTTGTAGCACGTCATTGCACACAGGGTGTTGCAGCATATTGTGCATGGCCCATTATATCAAAGGGTTGTGCATATGGCTGCATGTCGTCGTGCACTGTGGTGCGCAACAACATGCTGCAGTGTGTGCGCGCATGCGGTGTTGCGGCAAGCAAAAGGTGCAACAACATTCGTGGTGACGATTTTGAGAACAATATTTTTAAATCAAGAACTGTGTACCAAATAATAAATTAAAAACCAATTCTTGCACTCATTGCAGAGTAGCAAGTCGGATCGTCTTCACAGGGAACAAAGCTTAGGCAAAAATAACTCACTAAACTTAACATTATTCATAATTGAGAAGAGACAATTACACTATTCTTTATTTACAAGCTAACTGAAAAATAAAAGAGAATAGAAATAGTAAAAATTCTAATATGGTTGGGCCCTTAGATAAAATCCAGAGAGCTTGATGATAATATTCTTTTACATCCACCTGAGCCCACCCTCCTCCTTATGTTGGCACAGTAGGGACCTATAATATAAAAAAAATGAAAAGGAACATACCTTATTCTAAACAATTAGTTAGGTATATTCAATAATTAGTTAAAGTAGACTAAATTAAAAGGAAACTAAACTAAAGGGACAAAATTTTAGAAAACATTCAAGATTAACCAACTAAACTAAACTACAAAATAAAGAGGGAATTAATAACTAAGTAAAACGATAATTATAATTTAACTATACTATTGGCTACACAATAATTAATCTAAATTAACTAATTCAATTAACTAAACAAAAAAATGTGAATTCGAGAAATAAAGAAAGTAACTAACTAAATGACATAACTAATTTAACTAAAGCAAGAAATAACTAACTAAGAACATTAACTAATTGACAATCAAGAAAAAGCTAACCGATTTAATCAAGAATTGAACTAATTAAAACTAACTAGCTAAATGACAAAACTAACAAACTATCTAACTTACTAACTAATATATCTACAAAACATGTTGTACGGATTTAATAACAAACAAGGCTGAAATAGAAAAGTTATCCTATAAATATTTAATCTAATAAAGTAATCATATTAAAACTAAGAGCATGAATCAGTTGTTGCTATTCTAACAAACTAACAAAAAGACAAAAGCAAGAAAACAATTAACTAACTTATATGTTCTACGGTATTAAATGCTAAAGCTAACAAATAAATAAAACTAACAATGACAGCTAATTTAACTAATATATTCAATGAATTAAAACTAACTAGAATCGGCTATACTTATTTAAACTAACAACTAATCTACACTATTGAATTTGGATCTAATCTAAGATTGACGTAAATAAAATAAACTACTTTGACTAATGAATTAAAAACTGAAAACCATTGCAGCTTCACACGATTCCATGAAAGAAATTATCAACTAAACTATAAAAAGAAAACGATAATCGAAATAAGAAGTAAATCAGCTAATATTATTAGTCTAAATTAATTTATGTTAAACAAGATAATTAATCTAATTAATCTTATGAAATGTAAACTAATTTAAACTGATCTAATTAACCTAAAAACATAAATTATAGGTAAATTAAAATGTCTAAATAAACAAAAACTGATAACTATCTCATTCAACTAAATTAATCTATTTAAATAAAAATGATAATTGGTAATTAAATAACTAATTCTAATCTAATTAATGAATTAAATTTTTTGAAATTAAAAGAAAAATTAACTACTAATAAAGAATAAAAAAATAAATATCCTATTCAATTGAATTAAAAAGAATTAAAACAACTAATCTATTTTCTATCAATTTATCTAATTTACTCTATTAATTAAACAAAAACTAACTTAAGCAATTAATAAAAAGAAAGAACATGACTTAAACATTAAATAAACTAACCTAATACTGAAAATAAATAGAAAATATTCAGATCTACTTACGAAAATTGGAAAAAAATCAAGAAGATTTATAAAAACCCTAAATCGGCTAATTAAAATTTTTAAATAATTTAATCTGATAAATACCAAAAATAAAGAACATGATCTAAATTAACTCTAACCTAAATATGAATCTAAACTAATCAAAAATCATAAAAATCATAAAAAAAAACTAAACTATACCTAACGATTTCAAGAAAAACATAAAAACATGAAGAAAAAACAAGAAAATTGAAAAACTCTAATTTTTGCCTAATTTATTTTTAGAAAAACCTAAATCTAAAAATCAAGAAACTTGGATATGATCTAAATCTACTCTAAACTTAATCTAATAAAAAAAAAAATAAAAATATACTTTGCTACGAATCTATATATACAAATTTTACAAACTAGAACTTTCCCGACGAGCCTTTTCAATTAAGTTCTTGGACCCTGACAAACTAAGACTCGACCAAAATACCAACAAGAAAATGATCAAACATTATAAACGTATTCTAGACACTAAATAACACCTAATACAAAAAACCCAAATGAAAACTCAAAAGAAAAATGGTAAAAATTTATTTTCTTTATATTTTTCTAAAAAAATAAAGAATAAAACCAAAAAAAAAAAGAAAAAGAGAGAGAAAAGAGTGGACCCTTATGCTCAAAATCACTCCATACATAATTGCTATGGCTGCTACACTCTTTAGGTTGTTGCGTCCAAGTGAAAACTGAAGTACGAAGAGGAAGAATCATGGCGAAAGACCGATTGAAGAGAGAACACAACCAATCTTCAATGGTGGTAGACGGCGAACCGAATTTGAATCAAAGCCTCTACTTGAGTGGTTGCAACCTGCAAAACACAACAACACCACCAAGAAAAACACATCAAAGCATCAAAAAAATGAAGCAAAGAAGAGAAACGAAAAACATGATGGGTGTTGGGAACAAAGGTGACACACGATGGAAGATAGTTTGAGAAAATAAGGGAGAAGAAGGAGAAGAGAAAGAAAAGGAGAAAGGAGAAGAAGAGGAGATGTTTTGCAGCATATGGGACGTGTAGCCCTAGGTTTTTTTCTATTTAAACTATTACAAATTATTAAAAATTCTAAAAACA
The DNA here is from genome assembly GCF_984573655.1 of Nuphar pumila. Taxonomy (NCBI): domain Eukaryota; kingdom Viridiplantae; phylum Streptophyta; class Magnoliopsida; order Nymphaeales; family Nymphaeaceae; genus Nuphar; species Nuphar pumila. Next base: position 88,712,350 of record NC_143262.1, read on the forward strand.
AGCTGAAAATAAAGTTAATTGCAAAACTACCCTAGGCACCACCTTTTAAGGGGGGTTTTCTGAATTTTTCTTATTTTGAACATTGGATCACATGTACAATGGATAATATTAGCTTAAGAATTGATCCATGATCCAAATTTGAGATCTTGGGTTGGATCTGGATCTGAATTGCCTCAAAAACCGCTCTAAAAACCTTGAAAGTGCTTTATTTTCCTTATTTTAACTTTGATTCGAGTGAAATTCAAATTGTATCTCTTTCACACCTAAAACAACATAAACAAGGATATTTAAGCTATAAAAGTTTGTATGAATACATAATTTTATGACAATATGATATGCATTTCATGTATTATTAGTGCGCAGGATGCGTGCGTCTATGCACACAAAACTTCACATAGATTTTTTTATGTGCATTTTTAGTCGTTTGGGGCCAAGATTAAAATTTCATTGTATAAATGGACCATGAGGAACACGTTGGTGAAGTCAGATTCAAAAAATAATGAAGTTAAAAAATTTATTGTTTTTCAAGGGTTTTTAGGTTCCTCCGGGGGGGGGAGGGTGGGGGGGGGGGGGGGGTCAGCTCCTAAAACACCTATATTGGGGGACTTGTTTCTCAACATGTTTGTTAGCACATGGCACAGGTTGGGCATGAACAACACTTGAAGTGTGTGAGGGTGTAAATCCTTCATAGGACGTGAGCAAAGGCCTTGGGCACATGAAAGGTGCTTTTGGTGTGACAGTATTGTCCCAACCATGCAAAATGCATGGGGTCATGCAAGTGCATATGCAACATCGATGAATGAGTTTGGGTGGTGTGTGTCACTATGACTTCGATTATCAACTAGGCTTTGGGCTGAGGACCTAAAGGTCTTACCCTTTGGTGGGCAAGGTTTAGGTAGGGCAGTGCCCATGGAGTCGTTATACGCCCTATGGCATGTGAGGCTAAGTTATTTATATGTGATTTGTCCCTAGCATGGCCATATCTAAGGGAACATCATATTGGAATGAAACTCTGGAGCGCCATGTGCATTGGCAATGCCTAAGTGATGTGGTATGCTCATTATGACCCATGTTGGATGTTGAAATGTCCATAGTGTTTCATAGGCATGATTTGACCCTGGTGATAAGGTGCACTTGCATCTAGGAGTGACAAAGCATGTTTGATGCTCATCGGTATGGGACAACGATGCACATAAGTGACGATTACCTATGCAATGATAGGGTTAAAGGATCTTTGAAAAGCAAAAGAAATTAGTTTCATTGTGTTTACACATGTTTAGAAATGCACATATTTAGTGGGTTGGCTAGGTTGGATTGCCTAGTGTAAGACCCAAATTAAGAAGTAGTAAAAAATCGTCGGGACGTGGTTTTGGCGATGCATGTTTTGAAGGAGTCAAAGCGCGGAGCAGTTAGTCCCATTCGATGGAAGATGTTGAGGGAAATGACGTCAAGTCACATTCAAATGTGACAAACACGTGGCCGATCGGTTCATCAGCCATGCCTCCAGAGGAGTCGGAGGGCGGAAGCGGTTAGATCCATGCAGGCAGAAGAAATTCAGTTGAGGCAACATGCGAAAGCCTCTCCCCCGAAGTGCACGACTTTAGGCAGGAAGAATTTGAATGAGGCAAATGGGTTGTAGGCAGAACTGTCAGATGCGTGGCAAGAGTGTTGCAGGCGGAATCGTCAGGTGTGCGGCAAGTGCACTGCGGGCAGAACTGTCAGACGGTTGCAAGCGGGCTTCGAGCAAAACTGCAAGACGTGCGATGGTTGGACTTCAAGCAAAAGGAGTTCGAGCGAGGCGTGTGAAGACCCTGCCCCCAAAGCGTGTGGCTTTGGGCAAAACTATTGTGGCATGGGGGTAAGTGGGTGTCGGGCATGACACTCATGAAGTGCACTCAACCCTTTTATAAACTGAAGGGCAAGCTTTTTAAAGGAGGTGCCCGTCTCTTTAAAAAGCAGAGAAAATAACTTGTAATTGGCTAAGTGTAAAATGGTTCCCATGAATAGAAAAAGAGGAAAAAAACCTGTTTGGGGAAGCTTCGATGTGTCCTTCTATATTGGTTGAAAAGGCCTGCTAAGTCTCTGCAAGGTTCTAGAAGACTTAGGTCGTGCAAGCTTAAGTTAAAAATTTTTGCTTGTAACATTTGGTATTAGAGCTTTGGTTTTTGAGGGGAAACCATTGCTGCGATGGCTAAAATACCTGAACGAATGAGGTGATTGGAGGAGTCAGTCGACTCCCTAACATCATAAGTTGGTGACACTGCTACTCGAGCTAATGAAGGACATGATTGAGTGACAGCCTTGGAGCGCCAAGGGAAATGGTGACTCGCGTTGATAGCCTACTTAAAGGTATTTATCAAGAGATGGCTGAAACCATAGATGGACTGAACCAAGATGTAGTCGTTCTATGTCAGGCGTTGGGCAATGATGCTGTTTCAGAAACACCGAAGATTAAAGTCCTTGAGCCTAAGGCTTTTCTTGGTGCCCGAAGTTCGAAAGATCTTGAGAACTATCTCTGGGATATAGAATAATACTTTAAGGTTGTTCATACAAAAGAGGAAGATAAGGTCACCATCACAATCATGTATCTGCACAGTGATGCGAAGCTTTGGTGGAAGACCAAGCTCAAGGAAGATAGCAATGCTGTGAAGTTGCTTATCATTGCTTGGGATAACATGAAGCAGGAACTTAAGCACCAGTTTATGCCTACCAACATTGCTTGTTTGACTAGAGAAAGCATGCACCATTTGAAAAAGACCGGGTATGTGGGAGAGTATGTCAAGGCATTTAGTTCCCTGATGCTTGACATAAAGACGATGGCTGAAGAGGATAAATTCTTCTACTTCATGAGTGGGTTTCAATCATGGGCCCAAGCGAAACTCAGACCACAGGAAGTGAAGAACCTGCCTTCGACCTTGGTAGTGGCCGACCGTCTCTTGGATTTTTGGGTGCACACTGGCATTGAATCCTTAAAGAGCTAACCACAAAAATATGAGAAACAACCTAAAGGCAAGGACAGCGGTAAAAATGAGAATTCGAGAGACAATTCTTCGAAGTTCTCCAACTTCTCAGGATGCTTCATTTGCAAGGGGCCTCATCATGTTCGGGAGTGCCTGCAACGCAAGGAGATGAATGCGGCTGTGATGCAAGAGCCGATAGAAGAGCTCTTGACATCTACTTCGGATGCCCCAACGTGCACGAATCTCCTTCGGTTGGTGAACACTTTGCGGCATGAAATGAAGGAAGCACTTCTCAGTCTAGGATTGCTCTATGCGGTGGTCCGCCTGAACGATGTGCATGGCTATGCCTTGATTGACATAGGGGCAACACATAACTTTGTGTCGACCTGTATGGTGAAAAGGTTCAGGTTGCGTCTTACCTCAGTTAAAGCCATCAATGTCAGCCCATCAACTGTGAGCAATGAGGCACTAGCAGTGCCAACGAAAGTTGGTTTATGGAAAGGAGCGTGCAACTTCACAACTTGCACACTGGATGATTTTGATGTGATGCTGGGAGTGGAGTTACTTAGCCAAGCTAGAGTAGTTGTTTGGCTGCATTTGCAGTTTCTGATGATTGTACACGAAGCACGGCCATACCTTGTTTCGCTTATTTCTAGTTCCCCGATGATAAAAGTGATGTCATCGTTACAGTTGAAGGAAGGACTAAGGCATGGAGAGCCAACCTTCCTTGCCTCGTTGGTGGAAACTATGCCTGAGAAGGAGGCAGGCGAAGTTCCCTTGCTCATGCAGGAGATAATAGGCAAGTTTGTTGACGTGATGCAAGACAAAATGCCTAAGGAATTTCTGTCGACGTGATGTTGATCACGCCATTGAATTGGTGGTGGGTGCTCAGCTTCCTGTGCAGGCACCTTATCGGATGTCTCCACTTGAACTAGCAAAGTTGTGACGACAATTGGATAAGTTGTTGCAGGCAGGCTATGTCCAACCGTCCAAAGCTCATTATGGAGCGTCAGTGTTGTTCTAACGAAAGAAAGATGGCTCTATTCGGATATGCGTAGATTATCGTTCTCTTAACAAGCTGACGATTAAAAACAAATACCCCCTACCGACAGTGGAGGACTTGTTTGATCGGTTAGGAGGAGCAAAAATCTTTACTAAGTTGGATTTGTGGTCAAGGTACTATCAAGTCAGAATAGCTGAGGGAGATGAGCCAAAAATGACATGTACTGCTCAGTATGGTCTGTTTGAGTACCGTGTAATGCCTTTTGGGTTATGCAATGCGCCAGCCACATTCTTCAACTTAATGAGTAATGTATTTTGGCCTTACATTGATGATTTCGTGGTTATATATCTAGACGATATAGTCGTCTATAATCTCTTTTTGGAGACCCACATCAAGTACTTGGAGGCAGTGCTTAACAAGTTGTGGGAAAACCAACTATTTCTGAAGCTGGAGAAGTGTCTTTTTGCTCAGCCAAGGGTCCCCTTTCTTGGTTATTATGTTAGCCGAGTCAAAATGGAGATGGATCTACGAAAGGTTCAAGCCATTTGGGAGTGGTCGATGCCTACGGGTGTGTCTGAATTGTAGTCATTTTTAGGGTTAGCTTTATAGGCATTTTGTGGAAGGCTACTTATGCCTAGCTACACCCTTAACAGACTTGTTCAAGAAGGGGCGACCGTGGCAGTGGTCGTTAAGCTGTGATGAAGTGTTCCAATTGCTTAAGGAGAAGCTTGTAAGTGAGCCAATCTTACGATTGTCAGACTTTACACAGTCCTTCGAGGTGGAAATCGATGATTCAGATTGAGCATTAGGTGGTGTCCTGATGCAGGCAGGACATCTAGTGGCTTATGAAAGTCGGAAACTTTCATAGGCGGAACGATGCTACACGGCTCATGAGAAAGAAATGACAGTTGTGGTCCACTGCTTATGGGTCTGACAGTATAACCCTTTTCCTCTGTTTTTGCTATTGTCATCATAAGATGCCTGTATCACAGTTTTCACTGCCTCTATTTCTCTGTATTTTATAAGCTTTGTGTGTATAAATACTGTCACAGTAATCAGTAATCAAGAATTGGTCATCATTGGGTTTTCTAAAATGCATAGGCCTGGATGATGACCAAAATCTTACATGCTTCAGTCTGCACGTTTTTCTTTAGCTCTCATAATCTAAAAGCACCCATCTCATTGCTGTTCAAAATTTTTCCTTCTTGCAGATATGTCATTGAAGTGCATAATGGATTGACCTTCCTTGATTTGACTGTAATCCAGATTGAGGTAATTTATGATCTTTGTAGATTGTTACCTTCTTGCTTAGTTTGTAAATTCTAAACGCTATTAGATGCCTCTGTTGAACACAAGTTCTTTAATCATGCAATTGGTGTCAATGTTCCAAGATCCAAGATATCTTTTTCTTACAGTGAAGGCAACATCTGATTTGCTACTTGTTCACGTTATCTATTAAATCTCCTGCTGACTTTGTTTTTCATTTTTCTCATCAGTAGTTGTTTGCATGTTTTATTTTCATATTTGGCTTTGTTGTAGTCGGATCCTTATACTGTGCTTGATGGCTTTGTGACTCCAAACGAAGCGAGAACAAATCCAGCAAATCCATCAACTGAACTAGAAACTCAATGAAATTCATAAAAATAACATCACTGTTGAAGCCAAATTTCTCTAATTATCTGTCATATGGCATGCTGATTTTTGTTTTTTTCAGGTTTATAACCTATAATGACGAGATCCATTGTTATAGGTGAGATTACTGTCTTGCAGTTATAACCTATAATGGTGAGTCAATTATTTTCGTTATAGGGATCTCGCCGTTGTAGCAGCGAGACGGGTGTCACTGTTATATCATATCTCTCCGTTAAAACAATTTCACCGTTAAAAATTGTCAGGTTGTTATTGTTGTTTTCAGTTTCGGTGGGATTCATTGCTGGTGTTGGTTCACCCTTTAACGGTGAGCTATAAATATTCTATAATGGTGAGTCAAATATTTTCGTTACAGGGATTTCATCGTTGTAGCGGCAAGCCAACGGTGTCGCTGTTATATCCTATCTCTCCGTTAAAACAAACTCACCGTTAAAAATTGCCATGCTGCTATTATTGTTCGAAACGCGCCGTTGAACTCCGCCTGTGTAGTTATACACTGCCGGTCCCAAGCCCGGATAAAGGAGGAGGGTTGCGGTAGGCCTGTGACAGCCAACATAAAAACTTTGTCATATCCTATGAAAATGAACCAATATGAGAATTTCGTTGGGGCGTTCCCTACTGAGCGACACGCTGTACTCTCTAGGCCCGGAGGCAGTGATAAATGTGCAAGGGTTGCTAGGTCGTCGCCCAGAAGCGACGCGTCACACCGGCGCCCGGGTGTGGTGTCAAATAGGCAAGGGTTCCCTCACTTTGTTGGACGGGTGGGGGTAAAGAAGTTAGTCAAAGACCATAAAATTAGGTTAGCCACTTGGAACATAGGGTCTTTAACTGGTAAGTTGGTAGAGTTAGTAGATGTTATGTGTAGGAGAAAGATTGATATTTTATGTCTTCAAGAGACCAAATGGGTAGGTGAGAAAGCTAAAGTGATAGAACCTTGGGGATATAAGATTTGGTATACAGGAATAAATAGGAATAGGAATGGAGTAGGGATTGTTATGAGTCGTCAGTTTATAGATAATGTAGTGGAGGTCCGTAGGAAGGGTGATAGAATTTTACTTATTAAATTAGTACTAGGTACGGATATTATTAATATTATTAGTGTTTATGCACCTCAAGTAGGTTTAGATGATTCCATTAAGCATCAATTTTGGGAAGATTTAGATGGAGTAGTACAAGAGACATCTTATGGAGAAAAGCTTTTCATCGGCGGTGACCTTAATGGACATGTAGGCATTAGTAGGGATGGATTTGAGAATATCCATGGAGGCTATGGTATAGGAGAAAGAAATGAAAGTGGAGAAAGGATTTTAGATTTTTGTTTGTCCTATGATATGATCTTAGCAAACACTTGGTTTAGGAAGAGGGAGTCTCACCTAGTAACATTTAAAAGTGGGGTTAATACGAGTCAGATAGATTTTTTCCTACTTAGAAAGAGAGATAGGGGTTGTTGCATCGATTGTAAGGTTATACCAGGAGAAAGTGTAGCTACACAACATAGAGTCTTAATTTTAGATCTTAGAATTAGACAATGCCGCAAAAGGGATAGACATAGGATAGATCCTAGAATTAAGTGGTGGGCACTGAAAGGAGCTAAACAAGGAATGTTTGTAGAGCAGGTAGTTAAGGAAGTTGATTGGTGTCTCGAGGAGGATTCAGAATCAATGTGGAATAAGATAGCGGGTGGTATGAGAAAAGTAGCTAAGGAGGTATTGGGTGAGTCTAAAGGCGGTGCACCACTAGGTAAGGATACATCATGGTGGAACGAGGATGTCAAATTAGCTATTAAGGTTAAAAGAGAGTGTTATAGAAATCTAAGTAAGAGTCGTGATAATGAGAATTTGGAGAAGTATATGATAGCAAAGAAGGAAGCTAAAAAAGTTGTTCGAAACGCGAGGGCTAAGGTATATAAGGAGGTTTATGACAAGTTGGATACCAAAGAAGGCGAGAAGGATATTTATAGGCTTGCAAAGATGAGAGATAGGAAATTGAAGGATTTGGGTATGGTTAGATGTATCAAAGATGAAACGCAAAGGGTTTTAGTCAAAGATGAGGAGATTAAGGAGAGATGGAAAGATTATTTTGATAAGCTATTTAATGATAGTCATGCTCAAGATCTTGGAGACTTCTCCATTCCTTTTCATGAGATAAATCGTGACTTCATGCGCAAGATTCAAAAGAAAGAAATTGCAGAGGCTTTGAAGAAAATGAAATCAAGAAGGACAGTTGGCCCAGATGGTATACCTATCGAGGCTTGGAAATGCTTGGGAGAGAAAGGTTTAGAATGGTTGACAAATCTTTTTAACTTGATTTGGCGAACAAATAAGATGCCTAATGAGTGGAGGAAGAGTACTTTGGTGCCTTTATATAAGAATAAGGGTGATATACAAGATTGCACAAACTATCATGGTATAAAACTCATGAGTCATACTATGAAACTTTGGGAGAGGGTGATTGAGTCTAGGTTGAGGAAGGTTGTCATGATATCGGAGAATCAATTTGGTTTTATGCCTGGAAGATCAACTATGGAAGCTATACATCTTCTTAGACAACTTATTGAAAGATATAGAGAGAGGAACAAAGATTTGCATATGGTTTTTATTGATTTAGAGAAGGCATACGATAGAGTACCTAGGGACGTTCTCTGGTGGACAATGATGAAGAAAGGTGTTTCTCTCAAATACATTAGTATAATTAAAGATATGTATGAAGGAGTAGTAACCAATGTCCGCACTTGTGGAGGGGTGACAACCAATTTCCCGATAACGGTTGGGTTACATCAAGGATCTGCTTTAAGCCCTTTCCTATTTGCGATAGTGATGGATGAGCTTACGAGATCAATTCAAGAAAATGTACCGTGGTGTATGTTGTTTGCTGATGATATTGTTTTGATTGATGAGTCTAGAGCTGGGGTTAATGCTAAGTTAGAATTATGGAGACAGACATTGGAAGCTAGAGGTTTTAAGTTGAGTAAGAGTAAGACTGAATATATGGAATGTCGGTTTAGTAAGCAACGAAGTAGTGATGGGAGTGTAGTGAAGCTTGGTGAGCAAGATATACCGGTGAATGATTATTTCAAATATTTGGGATCCATCATTCAAAAGTATGGAGAAATTGATGGAGATGTAAATCATAGGATAAAGGTTGGGTGGATGAAATGGAAAAGTGCTACTGGAGTGCTGTGCGATCGTAGAATGCCATTGCGGTTGAAGGGAAAGTTTTATAGGATGACTATTAGACCCGCTTTACTATATGGTACGGAATGTTGGGCTGCCAAGAGACATCATATTCAAAAAATGAGTGTAGCTGAGATGCGGATGCTTAGATGGATGTGTGGAAATACAATAAAAGATAAGATTCGGAACGAAGAGATACGTAAGAAGGTAGGTGTTGCACCCATTGAAAATAAGATGCGAGAGAATCGTTTACGGTGGTTTGGACATATTCGGCGAAGGCCTAATGATGCTCCAGTTAGAAGGTTGGAGAAATGGGAAAATATATTAGTTAAAAGAGGTCGGGGTAGGCCTAGGAAGACTTGGATGGAGATGATAGGAAAGGATATGAATGCTTTGAACCTCACCGAGGACATGGCGTTGGATAGAAATGATTGGAGGAAAAGGATTCATGTGGAAGACCCAAAATGAATTTCTTTTTTGGTTCATATCGCTGACCCCAATTGTTTTGGAATGAAGGCATAGTTGTTGTTGTTGTTGTTGTTGTTTGTTGTTGCTATTATTGTTCCCAGTTTCGGTGAGATTCATCGCTAGTGTTAGTTCACCTTTTAACTGCGAATTATAAATATCGCCATTATTATTCAACAGACTTTTTTTTTGGCAACTTGCCTGCGAGAATTCTCACCATTATAAGCTTATAACGGCAAGAAATAGGGCAATAACAACAAAATATGCCGTTGCTATTGGCCTGCATCCTTGTAATGGATGCTCATGAGAATGCAACCCTAACCACTCGTAGCCAAGGCCTCCTCCACTGCACCAAACCCCTTGAGGCTATGTGTTACATTGCTTTGTCTTAACAATATCAAAGGCATGGCTTTTTTTTTTAGAGAGAGAAAAGGCAACACTTAACTTTTATTGTGCTGATATGATGGGATCCTATGCACTAGAGTTGGTAAGTGAAACAAAGGGAAGGTAAAGTGCTTTTAGTCTTGCTGCTGGATTTGATCATTCACTATCTTTGGGATACGGTCTGTCAGTTATGGGACCCAACAGCCGATGACCTGTGATCAGGTGCAGCAACCTTTTACAATAAAACTTTGAAGACCTTAAAAAAAACTGCCCTAGAATGCCAGCAGAAAAACTTGTTTTTGTCAACAGAAACTTTTAGAAGAAAAAAAACTGTGCTTTCTATGAGAAACGTTTAGAAAACAAAAACTCTAGAACATGAAACCTACATTTATAAAAGTTGTTCTCCTAGAAGGCACTGATATGGGCCCAATTAAATGGGAAAATATGACCATCCTCGTGGGGTTCCAAACCCCCCTAGTTGAAACTCATAGGGGAGGTCATTTTTGTTAAAATGTAACATATATATATATATATATATATATATATATATATATTACTTGTAATACCTTATAAGGTAAACCCATCATTTCCTATTTTACTTATACTCTCCTTTGAATATGCTTGTAATATTTTTTTTCTTCTTTTTTTTTCTTTTTCAGCCATTAGGGGGCCCACAATATAGACGTTGGGCCCCTCCGTTGAAGGGGCTCCAACGTTTATATGGAGCCCCTCCAAGGCCTCCATCTCTTGTATTATAACTAGGGGTGCAACCCCATTTTATTGTCATGCTTTTTAGCAAAAGTTCTCTCCTCTTTAATAAAGATCCTATATTATTTTTATGTCTTTGTGCATTTATTATCTCGTGTATGTGTTGTGCCTTTGTGCACACTTGTTTCAAGTGTTCTTCTTGTGCCTTTTGGCACATATCACACATTAAGAACTTAGTATTTTTGTGTATATAGTCTCTTTAAAGACATTTTTACATGATATCACAACAAGGTCTCTGGAAGAAAAGCTTGGGTATTGCGACATCACGGTAGTCACCTCGAAAAATATGCCCATTTATCATTCTCATTCTTTTGGCATAAAAAGCTCTTGCAAATCATTTCAAGTGAAGCACAATACATCAAGTAATCTAACAGAAGATCAATTGTGGTAAGATTTTAAATTTTGAAGACTCTTTCTTTTTCATAAAGGCATTTTCATAGGAAAAAAAGATTCTCATTTTTTTCTCAGATTTAAACTCAATGGATCCAACTATCATGTTTGAGCCGGCAATATGGAAGCCCATATTAAGAGAAAAGGTCTTTGGGGCTATGTCAAAGGAACAATTCTCGAACCCGAACAAAAAATCACCATTGTTGAAAAAGATAAAATTAAGGTTCTTGATAAGAAAGAAAGAGAATGGGCATTTGAAGAATATAATAAGAAGCATGAAGAGTGGAAAATAAAGAATTACCAAATTCTTTCATGGATTTTTTCACAGTGAAAACAAGGATAAATGGCAATATTTTAAAATTTAAAAAGGCATTTCAAGTTTGGGATTTGAAAGGATGTATACCTCAAGAGATTTAACTTATAAATATTATCTTCAAAAAAAGGCATTGATCCTTCAATAAAGAAAAATATTCATTAGAAAGTATTTTGCCGAATTATCATCAATTTGGGATGAACTTGTACTCCTTGAACCCAAATAGAGTGGAGAAGCTATTGAACTAAGGCATAAGTAATTAAAAGATGATCACTTTTTTAATTTTTTGAATGAGCTTAGACTCAAATTTGAGCAAACTAGATCCTCACTTTTATCTTCTCTTACATCTTCACCTCTAGAAGATGTTCTTACTAAATTAAGTGGAGAAGAAACTAGATTGGGAATGAACAAAACCAATCAAAGTGTGTTGGTCGTTCCTTCTAAATATGAAAATAAAGGATCCTATGTCGTCTCTAGATTGAGAAATAATGTGAAAACATACAAACCCCCTCATTTTAATAAATTTCAAAATCAAGGAGCAAAAAAAATGGTGGCCAAAATAGAAGGTACTAAGGAAGAAACTATAGTAAAATTATGTCATTTTTGCAAAGAACCAGGACATATTAAACCAGTGTATCCTAAATGAAAGAAGATGGTTATGTCGATAACATTTCAACCACATAAGGAGGATGGTTCATCTACCTCCAACAATGGAGCTTTGTCTCTAAGTCAAATCATGGAAGCTCTTAAACCTCTTCTCAAGGGATCTGTTTTCGGGGCCGCCATGTCAACCTTCTCTCCTCCCGGTAAGACTCCTTGGGTTTTAGATTCGGATGCCTCTTTTCATATGACTCCAAATATTTTTGCCCTTTTCGAATACACAAAAAATATATCTCCTTCTTTTGTCTCAACCGCGGATGGTACTTCTCTTGAAATTAAAGGAATTGAAATTTCTAAAAAATAAGATTTTTTATTACTAAAGTTAGATTTATTCCTAAGTTAAATTTAAATTTGCTTTCGGTCTCTCAACTATCGAACCATAGGTGTGATATCAAATTCTCATCAAATAAATATTTGATACAGGATCACCGGTTCAAGAAGTTAATTGAGAAAAGCACTAGGAAAAAAAGATCTATATTACATGGAGTTTCTCCAAATTTCAAAACACTCCTTTTATAACATTGCCTAACATAAAGATATAAATGTTTGGCATAAGCGTCTTAGGCATCCAAATGTTGTCAAGCTTTCCTATTTGCATTTTACTAAAAATTTATGTAAAGACAATTTCACTTGTAATGATTGCATTCTTAAAAAAATGAAAAGTTTACCATTTAGCTTACCATTTGGACAAAGAAATATGTTTACAAACAAACCTTTTGAAATTGTGCATTCAGATATATGAGGACCGACACCTATTGTATTTAAATGAGAATTTTCTTACTATGTTATTTTTATTGATGATTATTCTAAATTTTGTTGAATATACTTTCTCAAGCATAAATATGAGGTTTTTTTAATATTTAAAACATATCATATGATGATAAAAAATCAATTTAATAGTAAATTAAAAATTCTTATGATCAGTTTTGGAGGAGAATATCTCTCAAATAATTTTAAAAATTATCTTGAAACTAACAAAATTATTCATCAAAAAATCATGTCTCAAAACATTCCAACAAAATGGCTTAGCCGAAAGAAAACATAGACATATAGTTGAAACTACTAGGACTTTACTTATCTTTCAAAAAATCCCTAAAAGATTTTGGGTCGAGGCGGCTCTTGCATCCGTCTATCTTATAAATCATTTTTCTTCAAAGAACTTGAATAAAATATCACCTTTTGAAACTTTGTATCAAATGGAACTCGATTATAATAGACTAAGAATTTTTGTATACAAATATTTTGTTCTTACAAAAAAAAATGATAAACTTTTACCCAAAGCCATCCTTTGTGCATTTCTTGGATATTCGGAAACACAAAAGGAATTTAAGTATTATGATGTCAAAAATGATAAACTATATGTTTTTAGAAATGTAATCTTCTTAGAAAACCTAAGTGGTTTTGAAGAATATAAACCCCATGAGGATAATGTCGATTATTCCTTCTTGTTTGAACTATTGTCTAGAAATAAGGATATTTCTAGTGATGATGAAATGATATTTGATGTTTCTAAAAATATTCAAGAGAGTAAGCATTTTCCACTTCTTAAGCACACTATCGAAGAAGAAATATCTAGTGAATCAATTGCATATACACATAGAGATAGAAGCACTTTTAGAAGTGCAATTAAAAAATATAATGAATCTAATGAACCGTCATCAATAAACAATCCTCGTAGAACCGAGAGAACTAGGAAAAACCCTTATAGATTTATATTTTATAAATTATTCTCACCTAAACATAGAGCATGTCATAGTGCTATTGATTCATACGTGGAACCTAAATTTTTTTAAGAAGCTAAGAAAATGATAGAATAGACGGATGCAATGGATAATGAACTTAAAATCCTTAGGAAAACTAAAACTTAAGAATTCCAAATTTTACCTAAAGAAAAGAAAACCATAGGATGTAAATGGGTTTTCAAGGTTAAAACTAAGAGTGATGGATCACTTTAAAGATATAAAGCTCGTTTAGTCGTCAAGGGATATAATCAAGAATATGATATAGATTACGATGAAACATTTTCCCCCATTGGGCGGATGGTTACTGTTAGGTGCCTAATTACAATTGCCTCTATTAAAAAATAAATCATATATCAAATGGATGTTAAAAATGCATTCTTAAATACAGATTTAAATGAAAGAAGTCTATATGGATGTTCCTCCGGATATGTATATGCCTAAGGGTAAAGTTTTTCACCTATAAAACGCTCTCTATGATTTAAAACAGGTTCTCAAGGCTTGGTATAATAGATTTAACAACTTAATGGTAGAAAATGATTTTATTTCATATTATACTGACACTGCTCTATTTATCAAAAAATATGATGCAGGAATTATGATTTTGTTATTATATGTTGATCACACACAAGTGATGATGCCAAAGGGATCAAGAGTGTGAAGTCTGCATTAACAGAAAAATTTGAAATGTCAGACTTAAGTTTTCTGACATATTTTTTAGGCATTGAAGTTACCTATTTTCACAGGGGTTATTTTTTGTCTCAAATTAAACTTGTTTGTGAGGTCATTGACAGGTCAAGCATTACAAATGATAAAATCTGTGAAACTCTTGAAGTGGTAGGAACAAGAATAAAGATTAATAATGGGATTCCTCTAGAAGATCATATACTTACAAGCAACTTGTTGGATTATTAATGTATCTTAACATTACCAGGCCAGATATCTCTCATGTAGTACATGTTGCAAGTCAATTTCATTATGCCCCTACATCGGTTCATATGAGTGTCATTCTTCAAATTATCAGATATGTAAAGAGGACCATAAACAAGAGAGTATTTTTATCTCCATCCTCTGATTTAAATTTAATTGTGTATACTGACTCTGATTAGGGAGGTAACTCAAATAATTATCACTCCACCACTGATTTTTGTGCCTTTTTAGGTGAATCATTGATTTTTTGGAGATACAAAAAATAACAAAAGATATCTCTATCTTCTACTGAGGCTAAATACTGAGCCATGACAACTACAACCATGAAAATTGTTTGGCTTCAGCGATTGCTGAAAAATATGAGAGTTCGTGTTCAAGGGCCTACAAAGTTGTGTTGTGACAACAAAAGTGCAATATATATTATCAAGAATTACACATTTTATGAGCGCACAAAGCATATCAAGATGAACTGCCACTATGTTAGAGAAGAATACCTGAAGAAAGTTATTAATATTCCTTATGTGACATCAGAATATCAACTGACTGACTTCTTTACTAAGGCGCTATGTTCCTCTCAATTCAATTTTCTTCTTGGCAAACTTCCAGTCATCATACTGTAAGTTTGACGGGGGATGTTAAAATGTAACATATTCTCCTTTGAATATGCTTGTAATATTTTTTCTTCTTTTTTCTTTCTTTTTTTTTTTTTTATTTTTTTTTCAGGCATTGGGGGGCCCACAATATAGACGTTGGGCCCCTCCAACAGTCACAATTGTGACCGTTGGAGGGGCTCCAACGTCTATATGGAGCCCCTCCAAGGCCTCCATCTATTGTATTATAAATAGGGGTTCAACCCTTTTGTATTGTCATGCTTTTTAACAAAAGCTCCCTCCTCTTTAATAAAGATCTTATATTATTTTTATGCCTTTATGATCTCTTGTATATGTTGTACCTTTGTGCACACTTGTTCCAAGTGTTATTCTTGTTCCTTTGTGCACACATCACACATTGACAACTTAGTGTACTTGTGCATATCATCTTTTTGAAGACATTTTTACAATTTTGACCAAGCCCAACCCCATGAATGTGTTTACCATGGCAATATAATAAAAATCGACCCATGCATCATACATTTTTTAACGTAAAAATACAACTTTTTGAGGTTGAAATTTCAGTATATTGTAGGCTGTTGATTTTTCAACCACCGGAAAATCCAACATAGACAGGGAAAACATGATCCAAGGACCCGATCAAATGCATAGATCACATCTGGAGGGTTAGATGTGCAAAAAAAAAAAATCCACTGGGGGGGCTTTGGACCGCATGAACGTAGCAAACATTTCCCATTTCATAGATTCCATGATTCTTAGAACCAGTGCCGTGATTCATGAATTTGAGATACAAAATTTAGTCAACCATTTATTTTGCAGAAGCACTTTTGACCAATTGCATTAAAATCTGAGAGAGCATTTTAGTAGTATGGAAATGAATAAATTGACTAAGAATACATATCTATACAGATTTCTGCCACGGTGCTTTGATTAGGCCATACCAGATGCCACAGTTGCTGATTCCCCCACTTCCTTCTGTTCTACAAGTCTGGTGAAAACTGCATCGATGTCTGCAAATACTCTCTCTATGGGGCCGTTCCCATCGACCTGTAACAGTTCAAAAGCTCAGAAGCTGTTGAATACCAGCAGAAAACTAGCAAAAGATTGCATTGTTTTTTGTTTGTACAATGAAACAATGATATGCAAAATCAGCTTGTTGCTTGAATGATAATAACAATACTCTTTAGCTTCTGCAAGTATCTGGATATTTAGGGCAACTTTTCTAGAAAAGTATGACATTCTTAAGACTAGTGCCTCGCAGCTACTTTGGAAAAACCCAAAAGAACACGAATGTGCCATTTAATTGTATTTTCTTGACCTGTGAAAAAATGGGGTGCGCACCCTTGAAACTATGGAAGATTGAATTTGTAAAGAAACAAGAAAATCCAGGGGAATGGAATTCTTTACCAAGAATACTTTTCAGAAGAATGAGATCATAACAGCAGATTAGTCTAAAATCTAGTTGAGAAAAAAAAGAACAGTATTCTTGTTGCTGAATGAAGCCAGAACTCCATACAGGAATTCAAATATGTTATGAATGCTGCAGGGTTTATTTTGTACTACAGATTACATTGAGATTAAGAATCAGAGATACATAAGCTGAAGCTCCAGGGTAGACAGTCGACAAACTCTTCCGTTAGCAGAACCAATTCACAGGCCCAAACACAATGCGAACCATTCAGTGTCAATGTGTGGAAAACAGCCACACATAATTACCTATTTCCATCTTAAAGAAAAGCATATGTTTTATAATGAACTTATCCTAGATGAACAAGATTCATATTGGAAAGTTACCTTTACCAAGATATCCGCATATGCTGAGAGTACAGCTTCAACATTTTGGTGATGGGTTTGCAACCGTAATTTTACCTTGACAACCAAAAAGTTAAAAAATTATCAAAGGGTTCAAGACACATTAATCTGGAGTGTGCAACTCAAGCCAACAAGTCAAGGTTATAAACCTACCTAACCATCAACAATTACTACAATTGTTCTCATATTACAATTGAGACTTGAGCAATATAAACTAATGTTGCAAGAAAAAACAATTACTTCATCACTTTCTCAAAAACTACTTAAGGATAAACATCCCTCATAGCCAGGTGCAGTTTTCATCACCAGAGGTGCATTATTGTGCAGGAATGCCAAAATAAAATCAATACCAGAGGCACACTTCTTTCCATCCTTCACCAACAATAGATTGGCTTTGGATATGTGCAATGTAACAGGCTAGGCCCATACCTTCTCCTCGGTATCATCAAACCGTTGAGTAAGCCTTTCTGCAATTTCTTGGGTCGCGGGAGGAGAATACTTCAAGTGGTATATTTTCCCAGTGACAGGGTCAAGCCTTCTACCAACCACTCTCTCGATAAGTATCTCTTCTGGGACCTACAACACAGAAGCACTAATGCTATGAGACAAGAAACCAGAAAGAAGAAGAAAAATAGATATTCTATTTATATTGGTTAACCAAAACTGCAGGATCAAAGACACAGTAGGCAATGTACTTTATATAAAGAATACCTAAATAAGCAAGATGAATATATACAACTTAAACATGATGAAATAAAAAGAAACATGCGGATCTACAGATATTGACCTGAAAAGTGTAAACAAGCCTGTGTAGTACTCATAGTGATCACCGCCAATCATGGTTAAATGAGTTTTCCATCACTGAAGTGCACAAAGGTATCACAAGAATGTAATGGCAAATTATAACAATCCTGCCATGTTGCCCTTAACAAAGAGAAATTTTGCAAAGGGAAATGGATATTAGGTGAAAGTCATATATGTATACTGACATGGAATGTCCATCTTAATAAGTCAACTAGCATAGCAACAAACAAGTGTTATACTAAAAACAATAACAGAACTATAGATAAACAGCAAAGAAACACAAAAGAAAGAAATTCACTAAGAAAATGATACACAGGAAGATTTCTTATCATTTTGGGATATTGTAAATAACTGCTTTTGTGTCCCATAATTTGGCTTCTTTATATATGTGATCATGCAGGTTCACAAACTCATGAAATTATGGTCCATAAGTTGGGTTAACAAGGGCACTAAAAAGTGAAGAAATTACATCGACCATCCAATGAATAATTTGTGAATACTTGCAAGCAGTCAGTATCTGTTCTTAATGAAAGTGGAGGGACGTTCAAGGTGATGGCTTTGTTTTTTATTCTACAGGTGCTTTATTTGATGCAACAGTGTTATAGGCAAGCCTGTTATAGAACAGTAATGAGTTACCCCACAAAAAGAACAACACTTCATAACTTGCATTCTTGCACAATCAGATTAAATTTATGGGTTTTTCATATATATATATATGACCCACAGTATATATAGACCGAACTTTTCATTCAAAAGCCTTTCAGGAAGATCAATGAACCTTTTGGAATGGAAAATAACAAGAGGAAATCGAAGAATAAGGGGAAGAAAGCAGATGCAGCACTTCACCAAGAGGAGGACTGTAATGTTAATAGAAGGACATGGAACATCAATCAAAGAGAAGACAGTTGAAAAGGAGTTGAGTTGGTTTTCTGCTATAATGAGAGTAAGCATAAGCCCTCTTATATTAGTTGTTGAGTGGTCAGCCTTCCAAATGAGATGCTACACACTTGACCAACCTAACTCGCCTAACCTAAAGAATAAAGAAAGAAGAGATAGGAGGCCATGTCTCCCGAAACAGGCCTTTTCCTTGATCAAGACTGGCAAGCAAGCAGTCTTCAAGTGGATTGATTGTTCTGTTCTAATGCCACAATAGCTTATTAGGAGCTCCTCATTCATTGATAGAGAAGCAAGCTTGAACTAGGTAGGGCCATGTCTCCCAGAAATATAAATAAATAAATATAATATATATATATATATACATACCTGCATGTGAATGTGTCGATGGCTGCATGCATGTATATGCATTCACAAAACCAAATTCAGTGATGAAAACTCATGAAGATTGAAAATTACTTACATCTAAAAGTATAAAAAGGTCAGGCCTAATTTCAAGGTCTTCAAGAGCTGCTGCCTGTGAGCTGCTCCTGGGATATCCATCCAAAAGCCATCCATTCTCTAAGGCATCACGCTGCAAAAGACGCTCCTTCACCATCTAGGAACAAAAGAGGGAGCTTATGTTATCAAGATATCATAAAGGTTATGGCAAGGAGGATTAAGAACTAAATATACCATGACAACAATTTCATTTGGCACCAGTTGCCCTTTTTCCATATATTGCTTGGCCTGCTTTCCTTTCTCTGTACCAGCTGCAACTTCTGCTCTTAATAAGTCTCCAGCAGCAATATGCACCAACCCATACTGCATTCATGAAGCTACGTGATTCAGTTTGTTGTTGCTAACTAATGCAAACATGACATGAAAAATATGTAAATGAGAGCATATGCATTTTATGAATAAACTCCAGTAAAAGAGAAACAAATATTTCAATGAGTTTATATCCCAGTAATTGCAAAGAACACCTTGATTCAGCATTCTAATTCAAAAGCCTTCTGATCAGCAAGCCACTTAGAATTCATCCTATTGTAGAAAAAATTTAAGAAACCAAAATAATTCAGATTTGCCATTTCCTTTTATGAAGTCGCATATCAATTTCTGGTGTTTTTCCACAAGTGTTGATAGAGATCCATATGCAGCAGACATGCCCGAATATTCTTTTTTACTGTTTCTATTTATTCTTTCCTTTTCTACTTTTACTCATTACAAACATGGGTAAAACAAAGTTACAATATAACAATAAAATAACACAAAAGAAAAAGAGAAAAAAACTAAGATTATGTTTGTTTAGGAAATCCTATGACAGTATATATTGGCTATATTATTTGCAGGAGAAATAATGACCATCCTGAAATCCATATGTAGCAAAACAATTGTTGAAAAGTTATGGGACATTTCTTCTTGGTACACATGCATCTCAGCAGTTCAATTAACAACACGAGTATGTACCAGCAAGGGAAAAAATGAATTGCATGACAAACTGAAGGAGAAAATGCTTTAGGATTAAAGACATTTTTCAACCAGATTAATACAATTCTAGCTATACCGAAACTTAGTTGTTTCTACATACTTTTGTTGTTAGTTAACATTCTTCCGTAATTAACAAACTGTGGAGAACTTGTCGGGACAACTATACATCTTCAGCAGTATATTAATACAGACAGCATGTTGATATAACGGCAGGCAATACAGAACAATATTGAAAAGGTGACACAACCTACTTTCTTAATTATAAGCTCACACTGTGTCCCTTTTCCTGATGCTGGGGCACCAGATATCATAATCTTTAAAGGCTCGTTCTTGTAGGAAGCCATAATCTGCAACCATGTATCAGAAATCAAGGGGAATGTTAGTGTAAGATGCTGCCCTAAGACCAGCATAAAGAACAACTGAGTTAAAAAGTCAGGTAGAGTGAACAATTAGTTACCCAGCACAAAAAGAGATTTCTAATTTGTTCGAAGGCTTGATTTATTTATTCAGAATCAATTGAAACCACATAGAAATTAACAAAAGTTCTGAGGTTTCCATGAATGAAAAAGGATGTTGGGGGGGGGGGGGGGTGTTGACTACTGGAAACTGGAAAGTCCTAAGAAATTAAAAACTCAAAAATAAGTACTTTAGATTTATAAAATTTACAATTCAGATTTATTCCACAATGAAATGAAGCTCTAATCAGTAAGTATAAAACATGTAACAACTAACATCTGAAGCTATAAAGAATGAAGTATAAACCATGTACAACTAACAACTAAACACTGAGAACTACATTTGGCAAACAATAACAAGTCACAACAAGAAACCGAGTTACCATAATCTTCGTAATTAAGAACTATAAGCATCCTAGTTTTTTTTCCTGAAAAAATCTTCAATTTGATTTGGTTTTCCAAACCAACAGAGGAAAGTTTGTGGTCGTATCATTTTGTACAAAATTTGTTATCATCTTCCAAACTTTTAACACCCAATTCTCATCCGAAAGGGAGAAGCCCCTGGTTTTCCAATGAAAACAAAAAATACAAACAGATAAAAATGAAAATAAAGAGTATAAAAATGAAAATAAAGTCTCTCTCTCTCTCTCTCTCTCTCTCTCTCTCTCTCTCTCTCTCTCTCTCTCTCTCTCTCTCTCTCGCTGCCAACAGCAATAGAGAAAAAAAAAACATCTAACCCACTTATTAGTCTTCTCCCCAGACGAACTTAGCAAAGAATTTTGATTAAACAGAGCTAAACGCTCAAATTTCGAGCAATTATTCGATGCAGAAAGGATATCAACGGCGACCCAGAAAAAGAAAAAACTCTCAAAATCGGGAATTCTCATCGACCCACGTCAAGATTCGAAGAAACCCCCCGAAAAAAATCATCCTAATTGAAGGAAACCACGTAGGAATATCACGAAAAAAGAAAAATCAAGTTTTCAAATCGATATTTTAAGCCCAAAAAAAAGAAAAATCAGGAATTTTCAGGGCTCACCGGCATCGACCGAGACGGGAGCGCGCGCCGGACTGCGAAGCCGTCCACGTTTAGAGTCTTCCGAGCGAAACTCTCGTCGAGATTGAAGGAAATCCTGGGGGAATCGTTTAGTGAAGAGACGGAATTGTGACCGTAGGATGAGAGAGAGAGACATTTACTGCAGGGAGGAGAGAGAGGGGGGAATTGGGTCGCCGGTTTCGCAATTAGAGCGAAGTTGGTCACGCTCGCCATCATCCTCAGTTAGAGAGAGAGAGAGAGAGAGAGAGAGAGAGAGAGAGAGAGAGAGAACAGAAGGTGGAGGATTCGAAGCCGCAACAATGACGAAGGAGAGCACACGATATTCTCGTGCTCGTTCACATATTGACCGTCCATCTCAGAGATGGACGGCTCTCAGCTCCATGATTTTTGGTGGTGGTGGGTCCGAGATGGCGCAGTGCAGGTTTTTTTGGTCCATGGCTCATGAAGACTAAAATGTTGTTTTTTTTTTTTATATTTACACGGAGAAACCACCCAAGACTTTTCTTTTCTTGGAATACCTAGCAAGTGAAACATGTTAAACACATTTTTGGAGTCCGGATCAGGTACAATCATATTGCACACCAAAAGCCTGATGCTGCACCTGGCTGCCATTTATCTCTGAGAATATCCTATCAGCAATGAGGCCAACACAGAGATGGAGGGCAATCAGGTGCAGCAGCACACTTTTGGTGTGCAATGAGATTGCACCTGATCTACCCTGTATTTTTTAGTGCCGCTCAGGTACAATCGCATTGCACACCAAAAGTATGCAGCCCTTCCTCTCACTCAGTGTTGGGCTAACCACGTTGAACACACTTTTAAGGTTAGATGGATTGAACCACGTTTTCTTTTTATAAGTGAAAAAAAAAATGTTTTGAAGTTAAGATGGAAGCCATGTTGAACACGCTTTTAGGGCCGGGTGGAATTCCTGTCCAAATTTTACAGAAAAAATCAGCTTTGCACTTTGTCACTTGGTTACTCTCTCTCTCTCTCTCTCTCTCTCTCTCTCTCTCTCCATGTGTATATATATATATATATATATATATATATATATAATAAAAAGAAGATATATAATAGAAAGAAGAGAGAATATATATATATATATATATTGAGGGAGAGAAAAAAGAGAGAGTGATTGGTTCTTCTTATAGGTAAGGTGTGGATACTTAGTCGAAAATTTTATTATTTTATAGTTTTTTGGAATCTAACCTTAGAGATGTGAACTACATAGTTTGTTTAATATAAATAAGCTTTTGAATATCTAATTATGACATGCGAATAGGTTTTATAAGGATTCAAAATCAATGGTTTATAGTTTTATAAATTTTAAATCATAGTGTTTCATCAAAAAAGCTTGGTCCAACATATTTTTAGCAAATAGATTGTGTTGAACACATTTATAGGAACAGATTTATCATGCGCAGCTTGAAAATTTGAAAATCAGCATTGTCCACACTTTATGATTTTAACACAATCTAACCTCATAGTTGTATTCAGCATGCTCGATTTAGTAGGAATCAAGTATTGGATCATGTTTTTAGGATAAAAAAAAATATATTGTTCTTATGAGTTGTAACTCCGCCTATGTATAACTGTTTAGTTATACACTGTCGGTCCAAAGTCCAGATAAAGGAGGAGGGTTGCGATAGGCTTGTGACAGCCAACATAAAAACTTAGTCATACCCTATGAATATGAGCCAATATGAGAATTTTGTTGGGGCGTTCCTTACTGAGCGACGCGTTGTACTCTATAGGCCCGAAGACAGTGATAAATGGGCAAGGGTTGCTAGGTCGTCGCCCGGAAGCGATGCGTCACACCGGTGCCCGGGTGTGGTGTTAAATAGGAAAGGGTTCCCTCACTTTGTTGGACGGGTGAGGGTAAAGAAGTTAATCTAAGACCATAAAATTAGGTTAGCCACTTGGAACTTGGGGTCTTTAACTGGTAAGTTGGTAGAGTTAGTAGATGTTATGTGTAGGAGAAAGATTGATATTTTATGTCTACAAGAGATCAAATGGATAGGTGAGAAAGCAAAAGTGATAGAACCTTGGGGATATAAGATTTGGTATACAGGAATAAATAGGAATAAGAATGGAGTAGGGATTGTTATGAGTCGTGAGTTTATAGATAATGTAGTTAAGGTCCGTAGGAAGGGTGATAGGATTTTACTTAGTAAATTAGTATTATGTACGAATATTATTAATATTATTAATGTTTATGCACCTCAAGTAGGTTTAGATGATTCCATTAAGCGTCAATTTTGGGAAGATTTAGATAGAGTAGTACAAGGGATATCTTATGGAGAAATGTTTTTCATTGATGGTGACCTTAATGGGCATGTAGGCATTAGTAAGGATGGATTTGAGAGTATCCATGGAGGCTATGGTATAGAAGAAAGAAACAAAAGTGGAGAAAGGATTTTAGATTTTGGTTTATCTTATGATATGATCTTAGCAAACATTTGGTTTAGGAAGAGGGAGTCTCACCTAGTAACATTTAAAAGTGAGGTTAATACGAGTCAGATAGATTTTTTTCCTACTTAGAAAGAGAGATAGGGGTTGTTGCATCGATTGTAAGGTTATACCAGGAGAAAGTGTCAATTTTGGGAAGATTTAGATGGAGTAGTACAAGGGATATCTTATGGAGAAATGTTTTTCATCGATGGTGACCTTAATGGGCATGTAGGCATTAGTAAGGATGGATTTAAGAGTATCCATGGAGGCTATGGTATAGAAGAAAGAAACGAAAGTGGAGAAAGGATTTTAGATTTTGGTTTATCCTATGATACAATCTTAGCAAACATTTGGTTTAGGAAGAGGGAGTCTCACCTAGTAACATTTAAAAGTGAGGTTAATATGAGTCAGATAGATTTTTTCCTACTTAGAAAGAGAGATAGGGGTTGTTGCATCGATTGTAAGGTTATACCGGGAGAAAGTGTAGCTACACAACATAGAGTCTTAATTTTAGATCTTAGAATTAGACAATGCCGCAAAATGGATAGATATAGGATAGATCCTAAAATTAAGTGGTGGGTACTGAAAGGAGCTAACCAAGGAATGTTTATAGAGAGGGTAGTTAAGGAAGTTGATTGGTGTCTCGAGGATGATTCAAAATCTATGTAGAATAAGATAGCGGGTGTTATGAGAAATATGGCTACAGAGGTATTGGGTGAGTCTAAAGGCGATGCACTGCTAGGTGAGGATACATCGTGGTGAAACGAGGATGTCAAATTAACTATTAAGGTTAAAAGAGAGTGTTATAGAAATCTATGTAAAAGTCGTGATAATGAGAATTTAGAGAAGTATATGATAGCAATGAAGGAAGCTAAAAAAGTAGTTCGGAACGCAAGAGATAAGGTATATAAGGAGGTTTATGACAAGTTGGATACCAAAGAGGGCGAGAAGGATATTTATAGGCTTGCAAAGATGAGAGATAGGAAATTGAGAGATCTAGGTATGGTTAGATGTATCAAAGATGAAACACAAAATATTTTAGTCAAAGATGAGGAGATTAAGGAGAGATGGAAAGACTATTTTGATAAGCTATTTAATGAAAGTCATGCTCGGGATCTTGGAGACTTCTCCATTCCTTTTCATGAGATGAATCGTGACTTCATGCGCAAGATTTAAAAGAAAGAAATTGCAGAGTTTTTGAAGAAAATGAAATCAAGAAGGGCAGTTGGCCTAGATGGTATACCTATCGAGGCTTGAAAATGCTTGGGATAGAAAGATTTAGAATGGGTGACAAATCTTTTTAACAAGATTTGGCGGACAAATAAGATGTCTAATAAGTGGAGGAAGAGTACTTTGGTGCCTCTATATAAGAATAAGGGTGATATACAAGATTACACAAACTATCATGGTATAAAACTCATGAGTCATACTATGAAACTTTGGGAGAGGGTGATTGAGTCTATGTCGAAGAAGGTTGTCATGATATCGGAGAATCAATTTGGTTTTATGCCTGAAAGATCAACTATGGAAGCTATACATCTTCTTAGACAACTTATTGAGAGAAATAGAGAGAGGAACAAAGATTTACATATGGTTTTTATTGATTTGGAGAAGGCATACGATAAAGTACCTAGGGACGTTCTCTGGTGGACAATGATGAAGAAAAGTGTTTCTCTCAAGTACATTAGTATAATTAAAGATATGTATGAAGGAGTAGTAACCAATGTTCGCACTTATGGAGGGCTGACAACCAATTTTCCTATAACGGTTGGGTTACATCAAGGATTTGCTTTAAACCCTTTCCTATTTGCTATAGTGATGAATGAGCTTACGAGATCCATTCAAGAAAATGTGCCTTGGTGACTGTTGTTTGCTGATGATATTGTTTTGATTGATGAGTCTAGAGCTGGGGTTAATGCTAAGTTAGAATTATGGAGACAGATATTGGAAGCAAGAGGTTTTAAGTTGAGTAAGAGTAAGACAGAATACATGGAATGTCGATTTAGTAAGCAACAAAGTAGTGATGGGAGTGTAGTGAAGCTTGGTGAGCAAGAAATACCGGTGGATGATTGTTTCAAATATTTGGGATCTATCATTCAAAAGTATGGAGAAATTGATAAAGATGTAAATCATAGGATAAAGGTTGGGTGGATGAAATGGAAAAGTGCAACTGGAGTGTTTTGTGATCGTAGAATGCCATTGCGGTTGAAGGAAAAGTTTTATAGGACGACTATTAGGCCCACTTTACTATATGATACAAAATGTTGGGCTGCCAAGAGACATCATATTCAAAAAATGAGTGTAGATGAGATGCGTATGCTGAGATGGATGTGTGGAAATACAATAAAAGATAAGATTCAGAATGAGGAGATACGTAAGAAGGTAGGCGTTGCACCCATTGAAAATAAGATGAGAGAGAATCGTTTACGGTGGTTTGGACATATTCGGCGAAGGCCTAATGATACTCCAGTTAGAAGGATGGAGAAATGAGAAAATATATTAGTTAAAAGAGGTCGAGGTAGGCCTAGGAAGACATGGTTGGAGGTGATAGGAAAGGATATGAATGCTTTGAACCTCACCGAGGACATGGCATTGGATAGAAATGATTGGAGGAGAAGGATTCATATGGAAGACCCAAAATGATTTTCTTTTTTGGTTCATATCGCCGGCCCCAATTGTTTTGGGATGAAGGCGTAGTTGTTGTTGTTGTTGTTCTTATGAGTTAAAAAATAGCTACCTTCATAACCGTTGATTTTAGCATCATCAGAAAAACCTACATACAAGACCGATATAGGCGATGTAAAAGTCAATTCCCACCAAATAAAACATGTAGATCACATCTTGGTGTTAAATGTAAAGAAAGTAAAACAATAAGAGGGTTCCGCCCATTTGCAGCCTAGGTCGATTGTACAAACAATCGACTCTAGCAATATATATATATATATATATATATATATATATATATATATATATATATATATATATATATATATATATATATATATAAGAGATGCTTTGAGAGGAAGGATATTTTTTTATTTACATGGCCATGACACCATAACGAGAAAAGATACAATCATATTCAATATCACCAACAAACTATGAAATTAATATGAACGCACATGTTTCAACCTTAACAATCTCCACGCAAGAGCGGGGACAGACCGTGAGGTGTTTGCTGACTACAATAGAAGACACAATTGGCTGAAAAAATTGGTGATACCAACTATGACCTGACCTAACTCCTTTCCACCCTACATTAGGGGTGTCAACTGGTGGGGTTTGGTTCGGACCCAGGCGAAACCAGACTTGGATCAGATTTTTGGGTATGGTATTGGGTATGAACCCAGGTTTAATCAGGTTCATTATAAAAAAAACATACTCAGACCCGATAAGAACTACATGAACCAAACCTGGACCATACCCGATAAAAACCATTTTTTTAATCATTTTTAGATTAAAAATTTTCAGGTCTTAATCAGAACTCAGGTCGAGTCCGTGTCTGGTATAAAATTTCACAAACTATATTTGGGTCCATGTATTAATCAGACCTTCAAGTATGGACTCAGGTCTTATTATTTATCACCATACCCAGACCCTATAGGATTTGGTTCGGGTCGGGTTCAGGTAAAGCAGGCCCGTTGACAACCCTACCATACCATAGGTGGGGGGCCTCCTTCCCTTTCTTTAATCATATTGTTTTAATTTAAATAGTTTGTTTTGCAACCAATTACTGAAATATACTGGTGCAAAGGACCAAATCCCCTGCTTAAGGGAGGGTTTACATAAAGAAGCAAGCGAAAAAATTCTTTTGATTTTTTTTTTTGAAAGGCAAACTGGGGTTAAGCAGACCCCATTTATTATTTAACGTAACACTGGGTTTTGAACCTGCAACCTCCCACCACAAAGAGACGTACACTGACAGCTCCTACCAACAACGCGGAGCCCCAGTGATGAAAACCTTTTGATTTTACATGTGGTGAATTTGGGTAAGAAACTATTAAAATGAAGAATCTCACATTTTTATTCCTTTAAAACAGAAATGTGGCAACACATTGCATTTATTTTATGAATTGAGATTAGGGGTGTCACGGGCTTATAAGCAAAGGCTCTCCGAACGTAGCTTCGGATAAGCATAAACACCGAAAGCAAGCCTTTTAAGCACACAAACAACTCACATCACACACACAAGGAATGTCAATATCATATTTTATTTGATGTTAACCAAATTCAAATCCATTTAGTTGCATTTGATAAAAGCTAAAACAATATCCCATTATAATCGGACGAGGGTATCATAAAGAAAAAAAGCTGAGATGCATATATAGTTTTGATTTTGTACTACTGAATCTGAAAAAATTGAGTCTGCTAGTGGATTTGATATAAGATTTTCACCATCCAAATTTGAATCTGTTTAGCTAATATCCCATTAGTCGAATGTAGTATTGGTCACATCCAACTGGAATCCGAATCATTTGCATACCTAGCTGGTATCATATCATGAGCAATTTCATAAGCAAGCTCATATACCAAGCCCCAAAGGGGTGTTGGCATAGTGAGGTGGGGCCTTGGCTGCTAGATGGGCAGTTAAGGTTCGATTCCCATGGGCATTCCCCTTCTGCGAAAGTCAACATGTAGCATAGTTCCCAGAGGCAGAGGTCTTGAACTCGGAGTTTTACATTGCCGGCACAATGATCATATGTACAGTAGGCTGAGCCAGCGTGACTAGGTCTTTGTGCCGAGTGGGGTTTCTTCGGTTATAAATCCCCCCCCCCCCCCCCACACACACACACACACAAAAATCATATAACTATAATAGGGTTGTGGGGCCAATGCAATTTTGTCATGATATTGGACATCGTGAATAGGGCTGTCGAGTCCCGGCAGGTCCGGGTCAACCCTGATATGCCCCTGACCCGACCCATTGACAGCCACATATGAGACTGCTGATGATTGGTCCCTCATAGCCCCAGTGATCTAGCTTTCTTCCATCATGTCCCTTGCAGTAGTTATTAAACGCATGAATTTGTGTTGTCAATCTCTTCAACAAATTTTGGTGAACAAATTATCTCAAATTTAGTAATTAAACCATTAAGTTCATGTCACCAGGCACTTGCATTGATTATTTATTTGCATGCTAGGCAATGGTTATTGAATCCGATTCAAGTTGGTGCACTTGCAGGTTGGTACAGGCAAATTTTTTTCTTTTTTTTTTAAAGTCTAGCTGGGGCTAGGCGGACGCCTACCAAAACAACAGCCGCCCCATGTGACAGAGGGATTCGATCCTGGACCTTCAGCTTGACACAGGACCCCGCTTACCACATGGGATATCACCTCGGCGGTTTGGTACCCGCAACTTGTTAAGTTTGAAACCTCACGAAGAGCATTCCTTCGCGGCAGGTCGAAAGTAGGTATACATGTACTCCGCCATGGGCAGGAGAGACCTCAAGGATTTTACCAACCAAAAGCCTGCTAATGTGTAGTAGATAACACGGGGCTTTCTCCCTTAGCCTAGCAAAAAAAAAAAAACAATTGGATTTTGCAACAAGGAAAATGGTGTTGAGTAGCAATAGTATAGTATAGGTGAGGCCTAACAGCCGTCCATCTAGTTTGCCATTTTAAGATGTGGATGATGAGCGGTTTTAGTGCATGGCGACTGTACATCGATGTGATTGCAATGCACCGTTTTCTTTGGGGAAATTTCACTTGTTATTTAAATTATAGTATGAACTAGTCATTGGCTATAGTTGCAACAATGAGGATAGCATTGTTGATTAGGGGTGCACACCAGCCGAGTTCAAGCCGATTCTGGTCTGTTCAAACTCAGCTAGCTTCAAAATGCCCTTGTTCAAGCTTGGCTCGAGCTCGGTGCCGAACTTGAACAAGATTATCCAGACTTGGCTCGGTTCCGAGCCAAGCTTGAATGGCATTCGAAAGAGGTAAAGGGTTTTGAAAATGTGGGGGTTCAAACCCCAACCTCTCTAAACGCTGCACAAACGACACACTATTAGCTTTTTGTTTATTGTGATAGAAAAAGTTACAAATACTAAAAATTCCTCTAAGACTAAAAATTATTTCAAGACTATTGTACAGCAAAAAAAGTTAAAGGCGTGAATTCAAACACAACAACACTGATTAAAGAAGAGATTAACACCCTACCCATTATGGTAACAAAGACTAATAATATATATTATGAAAGCTTAATCGAGCTTCACTGAGTTCAACAGCTTGATCAAACACTGCTCGTTTACGCATATCGAGGCTGAACTTGTGTTCAAGCCCGACTCATTTATGTTCACGGATGAGCTCGAGCCGAGCCCAAGCCGGCTTTGGCTGGTTGTGCACTCTTATTGTTAATTAATGAAGATACTATGGCAGATGAACATGAGTTGGTTGAGGAGTGCTCTTGTGTGCGTTTGCATCTTCTTTATTTGTGTCATTGCATGTTTTGGGTTTATGGCATGTTTGGATTCAATTGCAAGCATAAAGTGTAGGCGATATCCCTGTAAAAACAAATAGACAGAGAGCGTACCTTGATTCGCCATTGATCATGTAGGTGATTCGGCGTTCTCCTCAGCCGGTCGACGCCCATAATGAGCCCAGGCCTTATGTCGACGGTGAGCAGGACCCTTTCCGCAGCGTCCGAATGCGGAGCAGAATTTGGGCAGGGAAACAACTACAAGTCACTCATCATCCCAGTAGCCCCTAACCCCTTATTTATAATGGGAGATTAGGCAGTTACGTGAATGTGGTCTCTCCACATTCACGTAACTCCCACCCACTATCTCCATTACTTGGCCAGTTACATGACCCACTAATGGCTGTGTCAAACCGGGTCAGACTGCGGGTTGGACCCGTAAAACCCAAAATGTCCAACATTCTCCCACTTGACCCATTGACACCAAAAGTGTACTAAATCGAGGTGTATACCGTTATCTCGATTTAATTCTTCATGTGGGTTCACATGCCACCCTTTATCACAAGGATAAATCGTATGAGTCAAGGATATGAACACCCCTTTATGAAATGTCATATTTTCTTGTACTACACTACAATTCACCTTCAGTGCTTAGGCATGTAAAGTAATTACCTTTATGAATAGGTTGGTCTCTCACCTATTCTATTGGTCCTTTAATATTGTTATTCTGCTATTCTCTCTAACCCATATGAGAGATTCTTTATGCAAAATCAACAATAACACAAAACTTTAGAGAATCAAAACATAAACACAAATGTGATTACATAATGTATTGTCATACATCAGAAGGAATCAAAAAGACCCATCCCCTTTACATGTTGGGAATACAATTCCGGTGCTAGCCCTTTAGTAAGGGGATCCGCAGTCATTTCCTTCGTCCCAATTGTATCAATACATACCAGATGATTCTCAGTCCTTTCTTTAACAACAAAATATTTTAACTCCATGTGCCGACACGATGTTGAGCTCTTGTTGTTATTTGAAAAAGACACGGCTGCTTCATTATCACAAAAGATCTTTAGTGGTCTCTCAATAGAGTCCACTATACCAAGACCCATAATGAAGTTTCTTATCCAAATGGCCTGTGACGAAGTCTCGTATAGAGCAATAAATTCCGCCTCCATGGTATGAGCAGCAGTGGTAGACTGCTTTCCGCTTCTCCATGAGACAACACCACCCGCTAGAAGGAAAATGTATCCAGTAGTGGATTTTCTACTGTCAATACACCCTCCTAAGTCCGCATCAGAGTATCCAACGACCTCTAGGTGGTCAGCTTTCCTGTAGATCAACATATAGTCTTTCGTTCCTTGTAAATAGCGCATGACCTTCTTCGCTGCCTTCCAGTGCGCAATGCCTGGATTTGACTGATATCTACCAAGCATTCCCACAGCAAATGCTATATTAGGTCGAGTGCAGGTCTGCGCGTACTGTAAACTCCCAACTGCTGAAGCATATGGGACAGCATCCATCTGAGCCTTCACAATATCATCCTGAGGACAATCCTTCAAGCTCAATTTATCCCCTTTCACTATAGGTGCCGAACTAGGAGAACAATTCTCCATCCCATATCTTTTAAGAACCTTAAGGATATAGGATTTCTGAGATAAGCCAAGGACACCTTTAGTTCTATTACGACGGATCTCAATTCCAAGGACATAAGTAGCCTCACCCATGTCTTTCATATCGAAATGAGAGGAAAGAAAATCTTTTGTTTCATGTAAAAGACTCAAATCATCAGTTGCAAGAAGAATATCGTCAACATATAAAACCAAAATTATGAACTTACTCCCACTAGTCTTAATGTAAATACACTGATCAACAATGTTTTCAGTGAATCCAAAGTTCATTATAACCTGATTGAACTTCTTATACCACTGGCGGGAGGCTTGTTTAAGTCCATAAATTGACTTATTCAATTTGCAAACTAAGTTATTTGAGTCATCTATACTGAAACCAGGAGGTTGTTGCATGTATACCTCCTCATCCAGATCCCCATTTAGGAAGGCGGTTTTCACATCCATCTGATGCAGCTCTAATTCAAAATGAGCTACAAGGGCCATGATTATTCTTAATGAATCTTTAGTTGAGACAGGAGAAAAAGTCTTATTATAATCAATGCCCTCTATCTGTGTGAAACCTTTTGCAACAAGCCTAGCCTTGTACCTCTCCACATGACCTTTAGAGTCTGTTTTGGTTTTGTAAACCCATTTACAACCAACAGGTCTAACTCCATCAGGTCGAGGTACAAGATCCCACACTTGGTTCTTTGCCATAGAGTCAAACTCTTCTTTCATGGCATTAATCCAATGTGTTGATCTTTCACTTTCAATGGCTTCTGCAAATGTGAAGGGATCTTCATCAATGTCTATGAAATCATTTGACTCTTGTAAATACACCACATAGTCCGGATGGATAGCAGATTTCCTAATTCTGGTGGACCTCCATACAGGTGCTACAGGTGGATCAAAATGAACCTCTGTATCCTGTTGTTGTTGTATATCCTCATCAACAACCGGATCTAGTTGGGATTGATGTTCATTGACTGTACTTTCTCTTACATTACTCGAAGGAACAATGATAGAGAAAGTCGGGTCATTATCCTTAGCAGGTGAGAAACCTGAATCCTGCATTTCCTCAAAATTAATATTTTGAGATGCATCTATCCCAACAGAACCATTTTCAAGAAATCTTGCTTTATCTGTTTCCACTATCTGTGGTGTATGAGATGGACAATAAAACCTAAAGCCTTTTGATCTTTCTGGATAACCAATGAAGAAACCACTAGTTGTCCTAGGATCAAAAGCTTTTATATGTGGGTTATACAATTTAGCTTCTGCTGGACATCCCCATATGTGCATATATGACAAAGAAGGTTTTCTACCTGTCCATAACTCATAAGGAGTCTTTTGAACAACTTTCGTAGGAACCTTATTCAAAATATGCACTGCAGTCCTAAGAGCTTCACCCCACAAGGTTAAAGGAAGGTTTGAGTGATTCAACATCGCTCGAACCATTTCTTTAAGCGTACGGTTTCTTCTCTCAGCTACACCATTCTGATAAGCACTACCAGGCATGATATACTGAGGTACAATGCCTTCCTCTTTTAGAAACCGTGCTAATGGACCTTCCTTTTGTCCCATCTCAGTGAAACGACCATAATATTCGCCACCTCTATCTGACCTGACAACCTTAATAACTTCACCGGTTTGTTTCTCTACTTCTTTCTTGAAGTCCTTAAAAACCTGAAAGACTTCTGATTTTTCAGATAATAAGTAGAGATACATATACCGTGAGTAATCGTCTATAAAGGTGACAAAATACTTTTCACCCGTATAACACGGTGAAAAAGGGCCGCAGACATCCGTATGCACTATTTCTAACTTTCCATTGCTGTGTTTGGCATCTTTCTTATATGTGTTAGACTGCTTAGCCTTTATGCAGTCAACACATGGCTCTATATTCGTAAAATCAAGGGATCCAAGGATTCCCTCTTTTACGAGTCTTTGGACTCTCTCTTTCGAGATATGTCCTAACCTCCGATGCCAAA